>NW_017803876.1:2651749-2740674 GCF_001625305.1 Branchiostoma belcheri
TTGGTACTGCAGCAGCACTTCCGGTTTAATGAGGAGTCTGCCAGACAGGGTAACAGATGTCTGATTGTGTCGAGGCCGCCCCGGGCTTGCGACCTGGTTTGATTAATGAGAGGTTCTTCCTCAGGGAATAAGGCGACCTCTGTGCGCTATGATGTGGAAAATTTGAGTGTTAGGGTGGATGAACACCCAGTGTTGACGTAATTTTGGCACTGAGATCTAGTTACCTCCATTAAAATGGAGGTATTGTTTTTGGCGCGTCTATGTGTGTGTGTGTTTGAGTTTCCGCATATTTGTAGTCAGCATAACTCCATAACGCCTTTATGGATTGTGATGATATTTGGTATGCTGGTAGGTCTTAGGAAGCCAAAGGTCAAGGTCAAATATGGGCCTCCTGGTGGATGACCTTGGTACTGCAGCAGAACTTCCGGTTTTTGTATCTTTTGTCCTGAACATGTTATGGTCTTGATTTTTGGGTGACAGATAGATTGTCCTGCCAGGAATAATTGGTGTGGGTTTGGTCCCCCTAGCAGCTTGTTCTGGAACTGCAGGGGACTTTCGGGGGAAAATCTTTAAAAGCCAATAGGTCCAGACAGGAACAATGTATTTTCATCATTTTTGGTAGGTAGGTAGCTGAGAGAGATGTACATAACTTAATGCAAATTATGCAAATGAGGACTTTATTTGCATAATAAATGAGGAAATTCTCTAATTACAGTGTTTTACATTGTAGTACTTTAATACATGTAATGTATGTAATCTTTGGCAGATGGAACATCAACAGATACCAATAATGCAAATTATGACCTCATTTGCATAATTAATGCGAAAAGTCAATGGGTAAATGATGGGAATTTCCTACTTGGTGTAAATTGTAAATTCATCAAAAGTTAACATCACGATACATTAATTATGTTAATGTGGAGGTCATTAGCATAATTAAAGAGGAAATTTACATTTACACGTCAAGCCCATATTTCATGGAGGTATGTGATCTCAGATCTCTTGTTACATGTAAGATATACGTAATTTTGTCAGTGATCACCTTTTCTCACAAAGCGAGATACCAAATCCAGTGCAGCTCGAACGAAAAAAAGTCTGTCAATTTACCGTTAGCGTTGCCGACCGTCCTGAATTTACCGTTAAGCGTTATCGGCCCTGCTGAATTCACCGTTAACCGTTGCCAGGACCCCCCCATGCAGACCCTCATACGTGTCGTGGCAGCTTCCACAGATTTTCTGGTTCGATTTATACGGGGTCTCTTGAGATGGCTCTAGGGTAAACCTACCGCTGTAGTGAACACAGTCATAAGTACTTTCAGTAGCTTTCAGTTTGGATTCAAGGTAACTAAGTATGTGTAATCTAGAACTGACCTCTAACAGCCCCTCCCGTAAGTAACGGTTGAGGGGTGGGGCTTACCTTGCGTCTAGAGTAAACATGTAACTTTGTTTTCAACAAACGAGTAAATTGTCTCGGAATAAATTGTTAGAAATAATTTGAAACTCCATGAATGCGCTTTCTGTAAAACGTCTTTTTTCGTCCCACATGCCTCACCCATGTACCGTGTATAGAAACCAGCCGTTTCGTGTTAGAGTGGCCCCAACACTGCGTACTGTGGTGATGACAGATTGTTAATCTTCGCTGAACATCTGAAGCCGTGACTCCGACATGTCTATCATTCATCAGTACATCTGTTCATGACTGAAGCCACCACCGCCTCCGTTACACCTCGAGCAACCTACAATTCTACGTTTGATGTGTTCTGTGGCCTTAACCGGAAAAAGGTTTAATAGGATTTTTACAGACCTGATAAGCGTTGGCAGCGCGGGGTTACTGTGCAAAGCCATTTATCTAAATTACGCGTAACAAGTGGTAAGAAGCAGGGGCCTAGGGGGCGGTGCAGCTCGGTAAACATGGCCCTTTATTTCACACTCTATCTTTCTCGGTCTGTTCGCTCTCTTTATTACCTGGTTTGTTTGATTCTCCATATATTAGAAAGCAGCAAATCAAAGCAGAAAGAACAACAGATGTGTGTGTTGAGGTTTGTGGTTGTTTGCTAGGCTTCCGGATAAGAGGTTTTATGCCCTGTATCCATTGGTTACAGATGTACGGATTCCATAAATAACAACCCTCTTCAGGCATGCCAGGTTAAATCTGCATGGCATTAATTGTAAAACATAAAAAACGGCATTTTCAACTATACTTATCTCCAAGCAGATGCTACGGTGGCAAGAGTGTCCATTAGAAACCGACTAATAACGGACACTCCAAATCCAATGGCTATAAATGGAAACTTCTCTGGCTAATTTGATACCGTCTTGCCACTGTAGCATCTAACGTTAAATCTGCATGGCATTAATGGTAAAACGTAACAAACGTGTTTTCAACAATATTCATGCTGTGCGTATACGTTCGGTGGCTAATGGACACTCCTCTGGCCAATGTCATGGACATACCGTATTGCCACCGTAGCATCTGCTTGGAGATTAATGTTATACGCCAGCTGAATAACTGTGTCCCTTGAACTTGACCTTCCCAGGAGGCTGACGTCGGTGCCGCACATCGCGGGGCGGCCGATGGACCTGGGGCAGGCGGAGGAGCTGCGGGACCGGTGGCTGCAGTACGGGCTGGACTCCGCGCGCCTGACTCCGTACGACATCCTGCTGTCCTACCCCAGCAGCGACGATAACAGGTAACCTTGGTGTCATCGTGATGATTATTCATGTGCTGCTTTCCCTTTAAAATGGATTTCTAAAAAATGCCTCTTCAATCAATAAGCACCAGCGTTCTTAGCAATGCCTGCCCATGCGAAATCTGTTCTTCAGCTCATACGACAAGTTCACGTTAGACTTGTTCAATTGGCAAGGACTTTGGGCATAATTTTATAAACGGTTAGGAAATGCCTAACATAAAAATGAAAGCAGGACGGAAAGGGTTTACAGAACGTAGCCTCCTGCGTTTGTTGGACCTGGAGTCGAGGAACTGGCCTGTGTAGATCATGGGAACTGTTAGCCTGAGTGTCAGCCTTATTAGCTTTCGTCCGCTACCCAAGGTCCGCTCCCCGCCACCTTGGGTAGCGGACGAAAGCTAACAGGTTGACACTCAGGCTAGGGAACTGTCTGGCACCCAGGCTAGTTTTCTAGGTATAGGGAGAGGGTGTTACAAATTGCTGCCGTACCTTGTATCCTCCAGCCCGAGCCGAGTGACGCTGATGGAGGCTAACGGGACGGTAGTCATCCAGTCGCAGGTGGAGGAGGCTCCCCTGGACGAGTACCAAACCGACCCGAACATCGTCCCGCCGTTCAACGCCTACTCAGGCTCCGGAGACGTGGAGGTACGAACCGGTTTTACTAACTACAGGATTGCGATCTAGTCTCTGTCAGACTACTTTGCTTGCCAAAAAATACTAGAATTTGACCACAGAGATCATAGAGTTGTAAAGCTAGGCATTTGGTCAAATTCTACTATTTGTTTCAGTTATTGAAGCAAGGGTAGTAGAGTCTAGGTCACATCCACATACAATTATGATCGACGGATGGCACGGCACGGCAAGACCAGGTTCGTCCATTTGGTTCATGAAGGGAATACTCTTCTGTGCCACCAGAAATATGCCTATGGTTTCTTTCACTCCGACATTGAGATTGCCCATAGTTCTCTTCCGCGGTTACTAGGCTTGGTTTTGCTATACGTTTTTACTTGTCGGGTAGTCTCCAAGGTCAATGCTGTTATTCTTCTGCCCTACAGGGGGAGCTGGTGTACGTAAACTATGGCAGAGTCGAGGATTTCTTCCATCTCCAACGCGACCTGAACATCGACCCCGCGGGGAAGATCTGTATCGCCAGGTACGGCAGCATCTTCAGGGGAGACAAGGTGAGCCAGGGGGAGGAATAAGGAATTAACATACGTCCTATGAGTACATGTACAAAGTAGGGAAACCGACCTACAATCCATAAAGGAAACCAACCAACAATCCATAAATATGGCCATAGCTGACATGGCTTTTTTGGCCCGCTTCCAGTTTGTTGAGATCCCATTCATTTGACATCGATTTGCACGGATATTTTACATATGACAGGCCATCCGTAACCATCTTATTAATTAGATTTAATGACTTGATTCCCTGAATAATGAATTAGCGAGGATAGACGGTACGGTTTCCTGATAAATAGGGATGAAGCTTGTCAACTTGCTCTCATGCAGGATAAAAACTTTCATGGTTCCAATAAAATGTAATCGTAGGAGTAGCAATATTTGCAGGAGTTGCGCTCTTTCTGGTTAATTGTTAATTCACTTCGTTCTCTTGCAAAGGGTGTAACTGAAATATTTGTTAATCAATCTCTTTAAGGCGGAGAAAGCCGAGCAGTTCGGGTGCCTGGGCCTCATCATCTACTCGGACCCCGCGGACTACTCCGCCCGGGGCTATCCCGTGTACCCGGACGGGTGGATGTTGCCGCCCTCCGGCGTGCAGCGGGGAACGCTCATGATCGCACAGGGCGATCCTCTCACTCCATTCTATCCTGCAAACGGTACGGGAAAGCTTCCCCTACTCTGAACATACCACGTCCGTTTCGCTGTTCCACATTATGACACAAGTACGACATATAATCTCCAATACTACATGTATGTAGTTCTTATGTCGAGTAGGTTAGCTTCCGAGGGATGACTATCATCTCATACAGTTGTTGAGTAATTAAATTATTACTATGATGTTTGTTTCTCTGTTTGTTTGTCATAGAGTACGCATACAGGCTGTCTGAGGAAGAAGCTAAGGTAGTGTCGGGACTTCCGACTATCCCCGTTCATCCTATCGGCTTTGGGGTCGGCATAGAGTTACTGAGGTACGTCTTAAAGGATTTCATTCTCACCTGAGACGAAACTATGAGCTTTTGCTGAATTCAAGGTTCTGTGTTCGACCGATCGATCGATCGATCGATCAATTGAATTGATTGTTTGTTTCATTGATTGATCGATCGATCGACAGATACTTGGGAGGCAACGAGGCCCCTGCGGAATGGCGGGGAGACCTGAACATCACCTACCGGACAGGACCAGGGTTCCAACATCCGCATACGGGCAGGTATGTTGTGTGACAAAGGTTGTGTTCAAAGTAGTAAGAGGGCGATTTCAATAGGCTTATGGTCTACTAATGAAACTGTTGAAAGCTGTTATCATGCTGTATATGTGTGAAGCATCAGAGTCGTGGATAAGATCAAAAGGAAACATCTGAAATTCTGGTTACAATGACAGGAGAGTGCGGCTTCAGGTCAACGTACAAAACGAGGTCAAGAGGACATACAACGTCATCGGCATCATCGAGGGCAGCGTGGAACCAGGTAAACTTTCCCATTGGCATGGTGTTCTATGTTGATATCGTGATACTATTTTATCATATCTTGTCAGTTTGCACCACATTCATCCTCTGTGTAAGAAATGTATTCTATGATGACCAACAATGATATCTGTCTCACATTACAGAGTTACAAATTTGGTTTGACAATTTTGGCCCGATAGAGAACAGCTACTAGTGCCTAGTAAAATTGTTAGACCAGGACCTCTTACCAAAGTCAATATTTTCCTTTCCCGTAGATCGGTACGTGATCATGGGAAACCACAGGGACGCCTGGGTGTTCGGATCCGTGGATCCTTCCAGTGGAAGTGCAGTACAAGAAGAGGTCGCTAGGGCCTTTGGAAAACTGAAGCAAGAAGGTAGATAGCCGCTTCTTGAGCACACTCCTCTGTTTCATGAGCTTGATTGGCTGCTTATTTATTTGTTTGTTGATCTGCTTCAACATCTAAAACCCCTTCGTGTTGTGAAGGTTGGCGCCCACGCAGGAGCCTTGTATTTGCCAGCTGGGGCGCTGAGGAGTATGGCTTGATCGGCTCTACCGAGTGGGTTGAGGAGTACAGCAAAGTACTGAGTGAACGGGCTGTGGCTTATCTCAACATAGACATAGCCGCCCTCGGTAAGTGACTGACATCTCAACGGCTGAAAGTTCAATTTACACACTATTAAAGCCCACTTGTACTGTCGACACCGACACTGTTGATGCTCTACCTTATATTCCTGTTTTCATTGTTTTTACAGGTAACTTTACGTTCAGGAGCATTGCGAGTCCCGCCATGTTTCAGTCTGTGTTCGACGCCACGAAAAAGGTAACTTTTAAGTGTCCTACACGCATAAGGCAGTTTTCTATAGCACAAATGATGCCGAAACCAACACACAGTTACTTACACGTAGACATACTTTCAGACACATTGAGATTGTAATAAAAAAAGCTTTCTTGTTTTGCACCACAGAACAGTAATGTGTTCAAAAGTAAGAAATGAGAATCGGCATCGGTCGCCAAATATCAGTGGCATAAAGAGGCGTGGCGTGGCGTTGACTTAGCTTTACGCAATACAGCGTGGTCCTAAACAGCACATTTCAACTGAGTACCTGTGGTATCGTAACGCTGTCTCCCGCTGCTGCTAGGTGCCGGACCCGGCCGTCAACCCCGCAGGCAGCAGCTACAACTCCGTGTACGACTCGTGGGCGGCAAAGCTCCCCAAAGACGCGGGGAATCCTAACTCAGTACCAACGTAAACGTCTAGTCAAATGTTGTCAGAAACAGAATTGAATACAGTTTACATAGAATTACTATTTGTGCCCTATTTGTAGGCCAGTAATTTCAGTATATTTAAGGGGATCAACAACTATTAAAAGAATAGGAGGATGAAAGAGTCAAGATCTTTTTCACCAACTTACTTCTTCTTCTTATAATAGTAAGATATTCAGACTAGACAGGTCAATGACTAATTTTTAACGGTGTCGCTCAAGGTAAGGTCATTGGCCACTTCTAGGCATAGAGCTAGCCTGTAACTGTAACAGCAACTCTTCTCCCTGAGTCAGAAACATCCTCACAAGTAGTGAGGACTAACTGACCCAATAGGAGAAGCAGGGGTTACGAGGCTGGTCGAGTTTCCGGATCAATCACTACTCGTACTCATGTACGTCCACTCTATCCTACAGAATCGGCCAGCTGGGGTCCGGGAGTGACTACACGCCGTTCTTCCAGCATCTCGGCATCTCGTCTATAGACATCCGCTTTATTTGCGATCCGGTAACGTCCTGTACTGCGTCTATGGATAAGTCTCATAATTCAGGTCTAAGAATGAGTCTACATAACTTGTTTCGTGCGAATCTTGAAAACAAAAACGACAACTAAAACGACAACTTCATTGAACTTATACGTAGATAAGCGTAATATTCACAGGTGCAGATAACGTTATAACGTTATGAGAACGTCTTTTAATGATTAAAGAGATAACATCAACTTTTTGTAGCGGAATTTGCACAATAGAATTTTAAAAGGCGTTCGGACAGAATGTCTTAGGCAGGCTTGACATGGGGATTACTGTTCTTAATGTTCTACTTATGTACTTATTTCTCCAGGCCGTCATTAGCTACTACGCCCTGTACCACTCCTCATACGAGACCTTTGACCTCGTGAAGAAGTTCATCGACCCTGAGTTCAAGGTTCACCAGGCCGTTGGTCGGGTGTTAGCGGAGATGGCGCTGGACCTGGCCGACTCGCTGGTCCTCCCGATAGACCCCACCGCGTACTCCACAGCCCTACAGGACATCGCAGCGTCCGTCAGGACGGAATACAGCACGCAGTTCGCTGAACAGGGCATCTCACTGGGTAACTTCATTGTTTTTTTTTTTAAGACAAGACATGGTGACGGCACTCTCAAGCTTTCAACTTATCTTTAAGCCGCCACCAACGCAGAGGACAATATGACTCATTTTCACCTGAATTAAGTGAGGAAAGTCGTGTGTGCCTTTCCCAATGGCACAAGATCGGTGAAACCCGGTACCTCTTGGTTCTGAGCCGAGCGCATTACGCCAACTGAATTGTTGTGGCTGCCTTTAACTTGTAAGTTTTACGAAGTAAATGCTGGTCACCATACTCACCTTGCATACCTGTTCCAATGCTATCTTACCCCAGACCATCTGAACTCCGCTGTGGACAACTTCACAAGCGCAGCCCAACGCTTGAAACGCAGGATGGCGGACATTGACAGGAAGAAGTACGAAACGTACATTCTTAATCCGGCAACTAACGCTAACTCTACGTACCTTTGATAATTATAACACAAACCTAGTTTTTACAACCCCAAATTGGATGAATAGCTGAAAATACAAATACAAACCCAATATTGGGTGAATAGCTAAAACGCTAGTCGTCTATCAAACTTGACAACACTATTTATTTGTTCTGTACAGCCCGTTGGCTGTCCGTGTTGTAAACGATCAGCTGATGCAGTTGGAACGAGGCTTCATCGATCCGCTAGGCCTGCCGGGAAGGGAATGGTACAGGTAAGATGGCGTCGTTTGTAGAAAAACTAGAAAGGAAAGACATTTATAGTTGCTGTCGCCTCTACAGAATAGGAAATGCTGATGTTTAATTTGAGTTGACGTGCACTGCAAGACATGGAAAGTAACATTAGAACAAAATTGTTTTCGTTTCCAGGCACGTCGTTTACGCGCCCAGCGCTCACAACTCGTACGCTGGCCAAGCCTTCCCGGGATTGGCTGACGCCATGTTCGACATCGAGAACGCAGTCAATCAGACCGCTCGTTGGGAGGAGGTGAAGAAACAGCTGGCTATCACCACGTACACTGTCCAATCAGCTGCCACAGCGATAGAGGAAGGCGGCTTGTGATGGCCCATCATCTAACTACATAGAGTTGTACTTGTAGTTTGTTGTCCATACCTAAAAAAACCTTCAGTTTCTTTTCATATGTGTAGTGTGTGCTAGCAGATAAAGTCAACTCACACTACATCTTCAAGCTACATTCTGAATTAATCCGTTTCATCGAAAGCACCATACCATTGATCTGAAGCGCGCACAAGTTCAATAAAGTACAATCGACCCCGCCACTGAGGTGTCACCAAAACATGGTAACATGGTGTTATACATGTATTTTGATATATGCCCTTACTTTGATTATATATTCCCCTAAAGTGCCCCAACAGGGGCTATATGGGGGTGTAGCCGGGGCTTGTACAACATCCTAGAGCCCCGGCAAAGATGAAGATGAAGATATATGATGAAGGGTTTATTTTCTGTTGGTTGTACTGCCTTTGAAGTAGCGGTTGATTTAAAATGCTTAGTAACATTTCTAGTTGCTGAGGATTTTCAACGATTAGAGTATAGAATTGACCATGACTTAAATGAAAAGCGGCCAGAAGACTTTCTCATGAATAAACAATGGTTTAAACATTTTTCTTTTTTAAGAAGAGATTAAACACACATCAGGTTTATTTTATAAGTGGATGCTGAGAGGTTTTGTTTTGCTGACATAATGGACAACCAGGTGAGTTACTAGTAGTGGCGAACTTTAATAAACGCAGAAAGAAAGAAAGAAAGGTACAGACCGACCAAGGAGCTTCAACAAGATATAACGTCCTTGGATCGACCAAAGACTTTGCTATGAAATCAGCTATTTGCTCAGTGCCACCATCTTCTCACTGAGTTCCCACAGCTTTCTTGCCGCCTCGTCATCCATGGCCTGGGGGGCGGGGTCCTTCGGCTTACATTCACTGTAGGAATAGCACGAGACCAATGGAGTGATAGTGACTACATGCTAGTATTACGATACAGTGCAGGGTGTAGATAGTTTGAACTTTATGCCGTAAATCTCGAGGCTATGGCAGCAAGCTTCTAAGGCTTCCTTCCCACTAGGCGGTGATCGTTGAGTGACGTTGAAAGTTGGATTTGAGTGAACCTCGGTTTTAATTGGAATATGACGCGATGTGAAGGCATACGACAAGGCATACAAAAACAAGGCAAGGCATGCGCAAAAGCAAGGCAAGACATACACACCTCCGAAAGAGGCTTCTTTCATGTCTTTATCTTTTACTTGGCCCCTAATAACGTCCTAATGACCGTATTGGTCCTTGTCCGTCTCACCTGAAGTACTGCCCAGACCGTAGCCCGTCTGCCACGCTGCAGTGGATGGTGGTCTGCGCGCCTTGCAGGAGAGTCTTCCCGTACAGCCACCGGTGCATCACCCCCACAGCACCCCACAGCAGCGCCCTGGCGGACAGGGTCTGGCTGTTCAGCCGGGAGGTCGCCACGTAGCCGGGTGTCAGGGAGACTGCTGTGACGCCGGACCCTGTGGATTCAGATGCAGATTTTTATTTCCAATGGCATGCACACGAATAAAATCAATATGATCTTCAAAGGCACGTACTACAAAGAAAGCCCAATAAAAACACCGAAGCCTAAACCTCTGCTTGGAGAGTAACAGCATTAGTATTTATTGTGGTAGTGTTCACTTGTCGCCTTTCGTAGCAGCATATATTCATGGATTGTTGGCCAAGATGATGACTTAAAAATTTAAAGCAAGGCACAAACTCACTACAACTTTTAAAATGACCTGGTAGCACTGTTTCAAGTATCATGATCGGGTTATCATCATTACTTAACTTCAGGTCCGACTCACTACCGACCTGCCAATCTCCTCGCCAGTTCCCTCACAAACAGCATGCTGGCCAGTTTACTTCTCCTGTAGGCCCGGATGGGGGAGAAGTTGTGATGAAAATTGATGTCGTTGAAGTCTATCTCCGGTTCACGGACATGAGCACCCGAAGACACCGTGACGACCCTGCTGGGAGCAGACTTCTTCAGCAGGTCCAGGAGCAGGTTGGTGAGGAGGAAGTGCCCCAGGTGGTTCACAGCGAACATCAGCTCAAACCCGTCTGCGGTCTCCGGATCCGTTCTCGGACAGAAGGAGATGTCGCTTCGCATTCTCAATACCGGAGAAAATCCTGACATGCAGAATGCATTTGTATTATTTTTGCATTGGAAACAAAATGTGTTTTTCTTGATAATCTACCTTGTTTGGTTGGCAAAACATTTCATTCAGGCCTCATCATTATACGGTTTCTCACCTGCATTGTTGACGAGCACATCTAGCCTGGGTTCTGTCTGTATGATGTGGGTGCAGAAGTCTCGCACAGACGACAGAGACGCCAGGTCCAAAACTCCCACCTCCACATTTCCATTTCCGCTGGACTTACGGATCTCTTCAGCGGCTTTCTCGGCTTTCCTCGCGTTTCGACAAGCCAGGATCACGCGAGCGCCTGGAGGACAGACAAAAGAGGAGTGTCTGAGTGACCCTCGAAAGAAGAATGGCATTTTGCGGTAGTCATCGTGGTTAACCTCTGTCTCTATGCCAAAACTCGAAACAGTTGTCGGTTCTCAAACGGCAGCGCCATGTCACGACGAATAACCGCTCGTACTATTGATAAAGATGTCGTATGAGGAACCGAGTTTCAACATGTGACAACTCAGATGACTATTTCCTGAGAGAGGTGAAAGAGGCTATTTACATCAGGGCCCTTCACATTTCACTCAACCGCGACGGGGGCCGTCATCGTCTACAAGATACCTTTGACCTAGTGTTGACATCCCAATTCAAAGAAGTCACGTGACAAGCCTCACTGGGTCAGTCTACTGTGTTGGATGAAAAGTTTTAACTCAAAACAGGTGACAACTCACCTCTCTGCGCGAGGTCCCGCGCCGCCTCCTTCCCTGTGCCGGTGTTGGAGCCTGTCACGATAACAGTCTTCCCGTCCATGCGCACATCACATCGGCACACTCCAGCCTTCGGGAACTGAAGGCCTTTGCTGATCCACAGGTGAATCAAGTAGATGACTGTAGTAGAAAATTGTATTTTTTTATGCTGGACCTCGTCTTTTAATCGCATTGAATGCTGACAACAAAATAGCGCGTGTACACACACGCGTGTAAGCGTCCAGACTGACCGTCCTTTTTGTCACTGCGATTATGGAAATTATGAGAGCCCCATGTGAATGTATTATTTCAGTTGATCATATTCTTCACCCAGTGACAGGATTATCTTAAGAAACAAGGCTATTCTAGCTTTTCCTCATAACTTATGCAAATAAGGTCCTGATTTGAATAAATTATGTTTAGTGATGTTCACCTTCACTTAACTTCCAATTATGGCAAGTATTAAATTCCCAGCAGTTACCACTATGAAATTTTAGCAATTTCACATTAATTATGCAAATTAGGTCTTCATTTACATAATCAATACCTGTCATTGTTCCTGACGTTCTTGATTACATATGTCACAAGTGTTTCATAGCTCTAATATGGAACACTACAGATTTATAGAATTTTCTCATTAATTATGCAAATTAGATCCTGATTTGCAAAATTGTAATTTAGTTATGCCAAGCATCACTTCAGCTACCACTGCCAAAATACATCCTTCCGAGGCAGGGTCGGCGGCGCGGTATTCTATATACCTTACGACCGATTATAGAACACCGCGCCGCCGACCCTGCATCGGCAATGTCTGTTCACCCACCCATGGATGCATCGATCCATGCAATGTTTCGGTGTATCGGTGGGTTGGTGGGTCCTTGTGCTTACCTGGCTGGGATGACATAGTTGTCTCACCAGGTAGAGCAGTTTATCTATCGTTTTGTGCGCCCCTTTTTAGGGGCTACTATTTTTTGTTTGGTCCGCACTACCATAAACAGTGCATCGGGAGGATGCCAAAATAATGACGATCCGTCAACCGGTTTTTTTAGTTATCCTCTCTTGAAGATTTTATCTGAAGATTGGAGTTGTCGTGTTTACAAACACACACACACACACACACACACACACACACACACACACACACACACACACACACACACACACACACACACACACACACACACACACACACACGAACGCCCCTGATACCATAACCTTCTTGGCGAAGGTAAACATAACATATGTGACAGGTCATGGAGGTAACGAGAGGCCACCCTATAACAGCTTACCGACTGAAACCAGCACAGCAGTGGCGATAGCAATGGCTTGCCAGATAGCAAGACCTGTATGCCTTAGGGTGTCTAGCACCATTCTGAACCTGCCTGTCGCTGCACGGCTGTTTTGACTTCGTGCTTTTTTAGTCCAGTCCTTGATTTCTTGTGGCGCTCTCTCTACTGGGACTACTTGTACTGTTTCTCTCCGACTCCAAATCGGTGCCCCCCTGGGCGCCCCGTGTCGCTATGTAAATGTGTAATATTTACGACCGTGCATGTGACTCAGCTGAGTGAGGTAAAGGTCACTGCACCTTGCACCGAATGGCGGATATTCTATTATCCTGCCTAATATACTACCTTTTAATTGTTACAATTTGGGTTATTTGGGTGGGCATATCTATGATAATGTATTGGTGGACATTGAACACCTGAAAGTGTATTTGTCTTTGTCAAAAAGTAATGTTTTCGGTGCCGTTTGTGTTTGTTCGCTTCCTCCCGGGTAGCCTGTAGTAGACTAACTCCCCTGGTATGACCGTATGTTATCTGTCTTTTCGGCCAATTCCTACTCTTTCCAATCGCATCTGAAACCTGATAGAGGCTAGTTTTCCTTTTTTTATGTTGCTGGACATCATAACTTTAAATGTTGTGAATGAATCCGTAAGTGCAAGCAGGTTTAAAATCAAATTTTGATTTTTAGCCTCCTTGGTATGTGGATAGGTGTCAGCAAAAGTGAAGGACCGTCAAGTTCGTTACGGACCTCCTAGCAGCTGTCCATGGTACTGAAGTGGAACTACCAATTTTGATGTCTCTTGTTCTGCATGGGCTATGTCGGCTTGATATTAACGAAATGTCAAATTGTTAATGTGTGATAGGTTTAGATACGTAAAAACTACCCACAAAAGCAAGCAAAACAAAACAAAACAAAACAAAACAAAACAAAACAAAACAAAACAAAACAAAACAAAACAAAACAAAACAAAACAAAACAAAACAAAACAAAACAAAACAAAACAAAACAAAACAAAACAAAACAAAACAAAACAAAACAAAACAAAACAAAACAAAACAAAACAAAACAAAACAAAACAAGAGAAATGTTACTAAGCTGTAATACGATGAGTTACATTATCAAATTGGATGGTATACTGACAATAAGTGCGCCGGTCAGACACAATATGTACAGTTTTTAAATATTACCACTTTAGAAAACACAAGTTCAGTCAAACATCGCAAGGAGTCCAGGCAGACGCGGACATACATGTATAAATGCGTACAGCAAACAGCTGAGTCCATACCAAAATGTTACTCGTGGGGTCTTCTGTTTGGTCCACTGTTCCTAGGTCTTCATTGGTCGTTTCCAGTGAGCTCAATGCGCCATGATAAAGCCCCTGTCACACATTCACGAACTTCCGACAAACGGCTCGGCTGGTGTTCGGGAGCACTCTGGCCAGATTTAGGCCACGCCTACCTTTCGTGTATGAATCAAAATGAAATTGAGTAAAATTGGAGCCAAATTTGATCCCTGAACACGCCCCGAACACTGCTGACTTACTCCAGGGTGGTTGGCAGGTGTATAGCTGACTTACGGTCGAAAACCAGCCAACTATGATCGAACCTCTCGAACGCCTCACGAATGTTTCATTTCGTGAATGTGTGACAGGTTCGGCCCGGAGGTACTGTATCATTCCTCGCATCTGTCCAAGACGACCCTGACCACCCCCATGGTGTGCAGTTTCCTGAGCATCATGAACTCCCGGCCCATGTCGTACGCAGACTCCGTCCCGGCAGCAGGGCCGATGAAGATGGGCGCCGCGTGGTAGTGGAAGCCAACCTTGGATGGATGGGGAAATGATGAAGGCACTGGTCTAAGCATCCATGTATTTTGCCATTTCTTATGATATAAACAAACTTTTGTGCATACATTTTTCGAATTTCAAACTATATGACACAGATAACAACAGCTTGCAGTAGTAAACAATAAAAAAAGGTTTCATGACTGAAAATCGATTTTCGTCCAAAAAATGCTTAACTCAAAGACAAGACAAACCTTTGCTCCTCTCTCGTCAATAGGAAAAGGCCAGAAGCCATACAAGGTCACCTCGTCACACAGCATGATGGCGTTAGTCACCTGATACAGTCCTTGAAATGGAAAAAAGGCTATACTTAATAGGCATAGGAAAGGACGATTCAACCATTTAAAACCTGATTTAAAGATTAGAGGTCGGAAGATATCGTGGGCGCCCTGCCCCGTTTTGAACAACAAGTACAGAGAATTTACTTACTGATGAAAACAAGTTGATAGTGTAAGACCCCAAAACAAATAAGATTTGATTGGTCGGCAGAAATCAACCACAGGAGGGAACACCATGGTAAATAAAGAAAAAGAAACCATAGTAGGATAAAACCGTTTGTAAAATGAAGACAACGGACATAACATGAGACAACATAAAATGACAGGACTGTTTCACCATCAAAGCAATGAAAACATGTTGTTTTATAATTACCTGTACTTATGACGCCCGGAAGGCCTTGTTTACTCCAGAACCAGCTGACATCCAGGTAGTGAACCGGGTTCTGATAAACAATCTTCAACTGTGTCGAATTTTTCTCTAATTTCTTTTGAAGGGCAACCACGTAATCTACAAAGAAAGGGTAAGAAATCACATGAACCTGTTTAAAACACCGACACCTGTTAACGTTAATAAGGTGAACAAACGTATCAAATCGTCCTCTTGCAACATCCTGTGTCTTCTCATAAAACTACGTGAAACTTCAAGGGATAGCCATAAAAATGTCATGTACCGTTAGTTTAGTATCAGAATAACTTGTCGAACAGTAAAAGTCAGTGATGATGTAAGAAGTAGCAGCGCTCACCGAACGGTCGTTTGATGACCAGAAGCCCTCTGAACATGGAAGTTTCATTCAGGAATTTGTCCAGCATCTCTGGTTCCTGCAGGACCGTCTTGTATCTAAGACAGATGGATTTTTGTAGATTTCGTGAACTCATAAATCTTATGTCTAGCGCGCGACCACTGCAGCCTACTATTGTGTGCTGCTAGTAACACTTTTCACGCCGGTGTGCCTCACTAAAGTTACCAGTAGGTTGTCAATCTTTAGAGCGGTGTCTTTTATGAAGTACAATGTAATATGCACACATTAAAATCAATACCAGCGTCGTGTTATATAGGACCATTCATTTTCTGTTTCACCCATTTCTTAATCCGACAAGCATGTATAGTAGTACTTACTTGCGAATCATAGCGGTAGTGGTGCTGGTCAGGTTCACTTTGACTCCAACATTTCTGTCATAGGTCGGCTTTTTACCGAGCGGAGGTAGGTTCATTCTAAAAGGAAAGTACACACGATGACACTGTTTCCCCGTGTTTCAGCATCCAACAGTAAATGAGATCGACTATTTATCACCACCAATTTAACCTTAGTAACGTTACTAGTTTGCTTGCTTGCTGAAATAACAGTCCCTTTCTCGTGAGTCTGTAAGCTAATTTTGAATCACCTGAAGACAAAATCGTAGCTGTCAATCTCCTTCCCACATCTGCTTCCCTCCAGGATCCCACCATTGCCCACCACGGCGCAACGGCCGTATCTTTTCTCGGGAATCGGACTTTTCTAAAAGAAAATAACTTTCTTTATTGACCTGTTTCATTTTATACGTTATATATATTTAATCAAGACCAAATTTTAACAATTTAATCAAGTCTTAACTTAAGCCACCGATGGTTGCAACATGTACGTCTCATAAATGCTAATGCGGGTATCTATGTCTGTTCAGTTGTTCCTCTCTTATGATATGAAAAGCACAAAACTAGAATTTAGTTTGTAAGCGTAGACTTTTTAACATGTTCTACAACTGAGATGCTCGGCCCTGGACACTCCAGTTCTACCGAAGTAGTAGAAAGTGTTCCAACGCAGTTTACAGCGCGTAACACGTTCCCAAAAACTATTACTTTTATCCATTTACACATTCATGTACATGTACTGGCATCCTTGACTTCATAGCTTCGTACAGACCTGTGGAAACGTGTCGTAGAACTGCTCACTGAGCCTCAACTTCAGCTCGTTATCAATGAACTTGGGGAAGTCGTAGTCGTACTCCATGACTCCGTTCTCCTTGGTTAGAATCATCCCCTTTTGTGCGTCACAACAATTTGTTATATGTCTCCTGAAAAAGGAATACAGCAAAACAATTTTATAACAAACAGCATATACACAATATCATAAATTGAAAGTCCACATTCCAGTGACAGAATTAAAGTTTTGTCTTGCTTGTCTCTGTACTGCCTTTACTTTTAGCATATTTGGACTCATTGTGATACTATCGAATGTACCCTGTCATATCGGTGCAACGAAAGAAGACGAGTCACCTGAATCTATGCAGATTTTCCTTATTTTGTGACCAGGGACGTCGGAACGCCTGCTTCACACCCATCAGGTTGTACGACTCTGTCACCATCGCCAGCGATGTCGACCACGTTCTGTTCTTTGTTTTTCCGTCCTGCTCGTACACAAGGACGGGTTTCTCGTCTCGCCAGTGGATTTTCCCCTCGCCCTTCTCTTCTGTTTGACACGGTTGCCATTGCCTCTCATTCTCAGCTGCAGAATCATGGACAATTACGCCTTTAGGACCACCACTTCGTTGTGTGGTCCTTGTAGGTGATTCTAAATCGCTAGCCTGTGGCTCGTCGCAGTCACACTGTACACAATCTCCCTTCGTGAATAAAGAGCAGTCGTCAGATTCGCCATATCTCAAGAGTCCTGTCTGGTTGTAGATGCAGTTCAGGCCCGTGAAATACACGACGACGAGCAGGAGCATACAGCAGATCAGCGGCCGGCGGCTCACGGCGACTTTCATCCTCCCGACTATACACAAAAGGTTGATTCTGTAGGGTGCAAGTCGACACAAGTGTATCAGTGAACTCCTACCTATATAAACATTTGGGGCTGTTTGAGTCATTGAAAGAGTGACTGCCCAGGACATGCATGGTTGTGTCGAGACTATATATAATAAAAATTTAGTCAATGATATCTCATTGTTCAGCTCACCGCTACCAGAATGTTGGGTCACAAATCGCCTTACCTGACTTAAAAGTTGTCTAACATGTCGACATGAATGGTAACCGGCTTGGCAGTTTTCCTGTGCCAGAATTAACAAAACCCAGCTTATAAAGAAACGTCCAACATTGTTCAGTTCTTGATAGAAAATAACTCACGTTGTTGTGTGAAAGAGACCAAAATTCTAATACCTACAGTCAGCAACTCTGAACCTTCGGTCGCCTGTACCAGTACTAGTGTTAGAAGCAGTGGCAATGTTTACAAACCTTATGTCGGTTAATTCAAGAAGCTCCTTGGTTAATTCATGTCTCCTAGGTATTTCACGTCAGCAGAAGCGATCCTATGAGCCACGAGAACTTCGAAAATTGCTGGTAGGCAACTGGACTCCACTCCGAAAACATTGCTTACAGTGTAGGTACATGAACACGAGTCCCAAGACACTCGCGTTTGAGTTTCGTAAATAAGCGTGTACCAAACACCGGCATGGGAAGGTTGTTAGACCAGTTTTGCGTCATGGACGCCGCAGGCCAACCCATCAGAAATCTCTCATTGGACATTCAACAAAACCAATGACCCGCAAACCTAGCAAATTACTAGCCTCCTTAGCGGTCTTTTTTTTACCGATTATATGCTGTTTTCTTATTGTATATCAGTTCTAGATTGCACACGGTTTCTTGTTGGCTGGCTCCTGAGTCAATATTATTTAAAGGGTTTCTGACAGGATTTTATTACAGTATATGCTTTAAAATCATTGACGCAAAGAGCTCAAGTTGGAAAATGTCACTGATAGAAAGTTTATTTCAAAACAAATCTCATTTCTCTTTACCTCAAACTGGACGGGAAAACCATCAGACCACATATAAAAATAGCAGCAATACATAAACATAGTATTACACAACATATATATCATATGTACTGTATTTTGTACAAGAATCAAGAATAGGGAATATGTACAAACCCACAGATATCAGATAATCTTTGAAAAACGGAGAGGCCTGAAATTTCAACTAACAACTTGGTTAATGTAGTTGCATGTACATTTTGTATATCAAATGTTGTTATAATTGTAAACCGACCAAAAGCTGCACTAAAGAAAACAATGCTAACATAATTATATACATCACTAAAACGTGTAAAGATCTGCAACAATAGAGATAGCAAAAGTGTCACCTTACTATACCCTGGTATCTAGAATCCAAATATTGATTAAGAAAGAATATCAACATGTTGTACCCTGGACGGTGTGTAATATAGCAGCATGACGGAGAAAATAAAGCTCAACTTTTAATCATCTTTATATCAAAGGTATGACAGGTATGTCTTTTTCACCAATGCAAAACACCATGTTGTAGACATAGCCTTTCTGACTGCTAAAGAAACATACTTCTCAATATATATGGGTGACATAAGAGCAATGGGACATGTCTGGACACCCAATACAATGAACTTACACCCAAAACTGCACAGTAAAAAAGGAATCCAGAGTAATACAATCTACCCAGGCTAGGCATCTATGAATTTTTCTTTTACACACAAATACTGTGATGAGACACCTAAATCTACACAATGTTGACTGCAGAATGATCTGATCAGTAACTCGGCTGGGATTGTGGCGGGTCCGTCCCCTGGAGTCCAGACCCGGGTCGGTGGTGTACCCGAGTGTGTCGTCGTCGCTCGTGAGACCCCTCGCCCTCCCCGGCCCAGCTTCTGTCGCGTCGCTCTCCTTCCTGGACTCGGACTGGCTGTCGTCAGCGCTGTACCCCTGGTCGAAGCCCTGCTGTCCCGGTCCTGGCTTCTCGTCCGACGAGGAGTAGTACTCCTCCGCCGTGCTGGGCGGCACCTCCCCCGCCTGGTCGTCCCTCACCACGCCGCTGTCCTGGGCCAGCTGGTTCTGTTCCGTGGACTCCGAGGCTGCAGCGATGGTCGGGGAGCGGTGGCCGCTACCGGCGTCTACGTTGTCCTTCGATATCGGCTGCTTGGCGCTCTCGGACAGCTTCGACGTGGCCGACACGTAGGAGCGTTGAGAGTGCTGGGACTGCTGGGACTGTCTCCCCATCTGTATGCCTGACTCCACAGCCTGCTGCTCGGCGCCTGTCGTCTTACGGGCCATGGGCACGACGTGTGGGTCGTGGGACACCCTGCGCTTGGGGATGGCACTGGTCGGAGCGGAGTAGGCAGGGATGCTGGGGACCATGTCCCTGGCTGACATCGGGATGGGGTCTTTCTTTAAGCTGGCAAACGTACGGCCCTTCTTGTGGTCATCCAACAGGCAACCTAAGAGGAACAAAATGTTAGTGTTCATAAGAAGTGTGACTTTTACTACCACCAGAGATTTTGCTTCAAGGTTAATTGTCAGGACTGGTTTTCAATTCTCTATTGCTCTTGAACTACAAGACTGATATACAAAACAACTGATCTACATCAGTCTGTAGGTCTTTTGAACATTCCTCTCTATTGTTAGAAACATATTCAATGAAACGTCAGTAGGAGGACTTTGTAAGGAGTAGACTCACCAGCATCCAGTATGACAGCAGCTCCTGACATGACAAAGTTTTCTGTTGGGGAGGGGCACCTCAGCGGCAGGGTCAGACTGCACACCTGACGGGCCTGCGCAACAGATGGGACACATCGTCATCTTAATCAGAACGGTTTTAGGCATTCTTTATATTATAGCTAGGTTACTAGAAATCTCCATGGTGCTGAAATCTATGGGATTAAGCAATGCCGATCTGGTTGTATTCTAATTAAAATCTGAAGTGTAAGAGAAAGGCATCAGTGTATAACACATGCCAGAAATGGAGCAAATTGACAAAAAATGACAAAACAAAGACTTCATTTTCACTTCACTATTTTATGATCAACAATGCAAAACATATATTTATACAATGTTGGTATGGCAGTCTAGGCACCGCATTAACTGCATTATAATGCAAAACAGTACATGTAAAAGTACCCACCTTGTTCATGAAGACAGGACAGTTATAGAGGGTGATGTCCTCCCCACCGTCCCCTCCCGGCCCTGACATCTCAGATGTCAACACAGGCTTCACATACACAACAGGCAGGGGCGTCAGGCCCATTCTAGATGGGGGGAAAATGGTACAGATAAATTATAGGTGCGTTCCATCTTTACAATGTGAGGGATAGAGGAAATCCTACCATGGTGACTGTGTAGCTCTTAGGATTGTCAATACATTGATTTTCTGTATAAAACAAGCACAAAGTTTATTATTTGACAAAAGTTTAACATAACAGTATCTCTCCAAATACAGGATCTGTGTATACTGCTTGAGGTCCAAAGCTCTTCTGGCCATTTATGTTTCTTGAAATATCATAATCAAAAGCAATTCAAGACTTGCGTCTGAATACAGGTATCAAGATGATGTATTTGTTGGCAAGGTGTAGCCAATAGCATTGTCGTGTACTCACTCTGCCTCTGTGAGACAGCCTGCCTGCCAGTCCCAGGCTGCCCCCTGGATGTACAGACCCTGGATGTACAGACCTCCCTCCTCCTCCTCCACTGCTGCATCATCCCTCACAACCTCACAGCTCAGGGTGATCTGGGGAGACAAAGGCAATGTACACTTACACATAACACTTCAGAGCACCACACATTGGTGCATGCAGAGGAACAATATTATAATTATAGTTTCAGGGACACAAAAAGTTGAGAGTGACTGGATTGACCATTCACATTCCAAGGGTGCTGCATTGCCAAATTTTCTAGGAGTACAAAGGCCAAAATTTGATGGAAACGGAGGAGGAAATTTTTAAAGGTACGTGGACTGTCTATGGTGCTGAAACTCTATCTCCTGAGGTCAAGTCAAGAAGAAGAAAAATTCTTCTCAATACCTTTTCTGGAACATGCCAGAAAGCTGAAACAAGGTACAAATAGCAGTTGATACAATGCTTTGGCAATAAAGAGCACTCCAGTTCATGTTGTTCAAGTTTCAGACTGACCTTGCTGACGGGGACCTCCAGCTGTACTGCCTTCTCCTGCCGCAGGGCCGTGAAGAGAGCCGCGGGGTTGACCAGCCCGCCCAGCCAGACCGAGGTCAGCTGGCCGTGGGACAGCTGCGGCTGGGACGTGGGTCTGTCCGGCTCCCGGGACACTATCCCACGCTTCACCCAGTCATGCAACTGCTTGTACCTCTCCTGGAGGTCTGGGAGAAGACAGGAATATAGTGTCAATGATAAGTAACACTCTCCCAAAGGGCTGACAATCTCTCCTGTGTACCTAAAATACCTTGCCAGTAGCAGCAAGGAAACTTGCTGCTGATATTCTTAACAGTACAGGGTCTGTCCATGGTGCTGAAACTCTATCCACTAAGGACTAGCTGCCGTCAGGTCTAGAAGAAGAAAAATTCTTCTAAAATCCTTTTTTATAAAAAGCCAGAAAGCTATAACAATGCAGAATAAACATTTGATCTCTTATATAGTATACAAGGTTTCAGGGATGAAGAGAACTATAACATGCTGGTCTACCTGGAAAAGTTTGCAACTACAGTGTGTTTGTAGCATCTGCATCTATATAACTATCATACAACATTCTGCAGAATGTTGACAGCTGGTTCACCTTCTAGCCAGGACAGGATGGTGTGAGAGGAGGGGCGGCAGCGGGGGTGTGTCCACGACACGGGAACCTCCTCCGACTGCAGGGCCTCCGCCAGCTGGGTCAGGGATGCTGGGATAGCGTTGGTGCCTCCCAGCATGCACTGGTCCAGGTTGTGCAGCGACTGGCGCACGTGGCACAGCAGCAGGTTCAACCAGTGGCACTCCTGTGAGGATTGGACGAGAGGTGCGGAAAGGAAGTATCACACAGTGTGAGTAAACCATTCCTCTACAAAACTACTGCCAGTTCTGGGGCAAGAGCACAACTAGTACATGTATGTGGAAAAAGACATCAATGTTGGCATGAATACTGGTATATATGTGCACTGTGGGCAGAGGGCAGAGCTTTTTGTATTGGCATAGTGCTGGATCAATACATGAAACAACAAAGGTCGAAAAAATGGTGTGGAAACATTCTGTACCTAGCTTCATGTCAGAGGAAGGGAAATGTACAAAATGGAAAATTTCACTACTCCAGGTATTGAATGTTGAAGATGAATGCCCATTGACAGTACCTGTAGCAGGATGAAGCCCAGAGATTCTGGCATCTCCTCGGGCGGCACGGTGGCCACGCTGACCATGGAGGGCCGGTGGTACTGGAAGGAGAAGGAGCTGGAGTCCACCTGGGACGGGAGCCTGCCCAGCTCCAGCAGGGGAGGCAGGCTGTCCACACACAGGTCAATGGCAAACCTCAGCCGCTGGACGTCCAGGGAAACCTCTTTGGACACGATGGACTTGCTGGGGTACGGGCCGCACTGGGTGTGGGTCAGCAGCTGGTCAAGGTGGGCTACGTACACGGAGGAGCTACAGAAAAAAGAAAAATGATAATAATTTCGTTGGGCCAACATTCAACTTACAGAATGATACATTTAGAAAGCTGTATTTACATGTAGAATGCTGCAGAACATTGACTTCAACCAAGGATTTAAGTTCAGCTTCAATATTATTAAGGTTTTAAGGAGCATGAATGTACATCATTTGAGCTTATTTTAAACATTTGGTTAAGGGAGTCAATTGTCTATTTTCCAAAACTGCAGCATCCTTTGCAGTACACCTCCTTTAGAGACAGCTCACCTGGCTTCATTCCAGTCCCTGTCCACGCTCTCGTCCAGCAGCAGGGCTTCCGTCGCGCTGTGGTCAGACTTGAAACAGGACTCGAACCAGTGGGGGTACTCGGAAGGGTCCACGTTGGCGGCGGGGGTGGGGATGGGCACGTTCCCCAGCATGAGGCGCCCAGATTGGTTGGTGATGAGGTACAGGATCTCGTGCAGGATGGTGGAGGTGTACTGACAGTCCCAGTCTGTTCCCATGATGTTCCCGTACACCATCTGTGGACAACAATGTGGGGAAAATGTTCAAAGCATTGTTACATTTACATTTATGAGATGACTGTTGTGTCAATCATAGGTGACAAATACACTATAGTTTGGTGAATGTAAGAAACTGCCATCTTATATGTATATATACTACACTGCATGAAAAAAAAAACCTTTTAAAAGCATCATCTACATTTCTGAACTGTTGCACTGAAAAAAAGTGAATGTTTTCCTACATTGTACTTAATCACATAATATCTAATTCTGATGAAAGAAGAAATGATGAATGATATCCATGGGCATTTTTGTTTCCTGTCTCCCATGCTTTTGTACATCGGTTGAAAACAATTTTGAATACCCTGACCACGGTTTAATCCCAGACATCTCACCTCAGCCAGAGCTTTACACGCCTCGTCCACCGTTGGTTCCTCCCCTCCCTCGTTCAGAGACTTGCCCACCAGGATGTCAATCCCCTGCTGCAGTTGGACGCCGCTGAGCGGGTACTGCAGACTGAGGCCACGCGTCCCGTACAGCTGCCGGGCCAGCAGCACGCCTTGCACCACACACAGACCAAACACCATGTTGCGGATGTTGTTGGACTTGTCTCTCAGCTTGTCCCAGGACTGGGGAGGTACGCTGCTCAGGGCAGCACCGATGGCTGCAACAAACAACAAGCAAGTCAGAAAGGGACTTCATGTTGGTAAAAAAACATGCAAATCAAAATGAGACTGGTATATTTTTTGATCACTCGGAAAAATAATCTAAGATGAATGTACAGTACTATCAAAGTGCCATGGTAGAGCAGAGGTGGTCAAAAGTACCGGTTTGACTGCATGCTGCATAGTGTTACAACATGTTTCAAGTAAAGCACAAGCAGGAAGTTGACATAGCCATCACAGTCCACATAAAGCAGACAGATCTGAGCATCTTTCAGTTCATTTGTAGCAGGCAACAGCAGAGTGCATGTGTGTAATATTCACAGTACCTTACACTCACTGCACCCTATATAACAGTATCACAACTGACCTTTCTTGAGCATGCCCTGGGGTGACCCATGTGCCAGCGCAGCAGGTCCCTGTGCCTCTTGTCCCCCCAGCAGGTGCGGCCCGATGACGTCCCAGGCCACCTTGTGGAGAACGTTCAGCAGGTCCTCGGGGAGGGTTGTGCTGGGCTCCGACGTCAGCCACACCTGGAATGACGACCTCCCTCCCTCCTGGGCTGACCTGTCCTTCAAACCTGTCAATGCAAGGGATGAAGGGAAGCAGCATTAACAAACAGTAAGTCACTTGTTATCAGAAATTCTATTCTGGATCCCACAACAGCATCAAACGTTTCATAGTAATGGACATTGTGGAAACTTTCTACATACTTGACAAGGACATAAGCTAGAATAAGATTCACATACTGTTTCCCAATTTCTTTGTCTCTGAGACAAACCATCATGTTGGTTCTTTATATACGATAAGAGACAAACAGCTAATAACAATGTGATATGGTTGCCAATATTCTATTTCTAAAAATCAAGTATACCAGAGCCATCCAAAACACACTCTCATGCTTAATGGTGGCAACAGTTTGGTCATTTTCCATCAACTGAAAATTAACAAGAATTCCTCAGCCGGCCTGACTGACCTGTGGCTGTGTGGCTGACCCTGGCCAGGTGCAGCTTCAGCTCGTGCAGGAACTGTGGAGAGGCCAGGTGAATGTCCTCGATGATGACCCAGCCCTCGTTGTTGTGGGCTGTGTCAATGGCCACGTCCACACGGGACTCACAACCCTCACCAACAGCCACATGCTCAACAGGGAGGTCCTGTAAGGGTTGAGCATGATGTACCATCACTATCTGACTGTTAAGTTGATCTTATTGTCACAAAGCGGCAAAGAGGAGTCACATTTATAAATGCATCCTTTGTCCTAATCATTACACAACAATGTAGCAAGGCAAAAGTTCAATTTGTCCTAATTAACTTATTAAGTCAGAAGATAGACCACCACAATGTCAGAAAAATATGTCTGTATACCTAAAAGAACAATCACTACGTCAAAATGACTGCATTCATTCAGGCTAATAAATTTCAAACCTTTGCTAGACTCTTCAGCACCTCCACAGGATGTTTCTTGATGTCAATGGCTGCGATGTTGGGTTGACTGGAGCTGTTTAGGCTGGGTGACAGCAACACAAGCACACCTGGGGGGAGGGCATTTCATCTGTCATTAATAATTTTGAAAAAGGTTCTCAGATCCATCAATTTTCATTACATGTAGCTGTTGAAAATGCAATCCGAAATACAATTCTTTACAAAGCTGTGAAATTTTCTTCTATTAGTTCACAGAGTGAGACATATCAGGAGCTGATGAAGGTGATCAGGAGGATAAGAGCAACCTTGGTAAGTACATTAGGACATGTAAGCCTGACACTCACCGATATGTGAGTCTCCGGCAGTGTCCAGAATTGCCTCCAGGCTGGGCGTGGCCTTGTTGCCTAGCACCCCGGGCATGTGCTTCTGCACATACTTGGCCATGGCGAAGGGAAGTCTGTCTGGGCGCAGACAGCGCATGATGAGCAGCTGGTGGAAGTCTGTCATGGGGCCCAGGTCTGGGCTGCCAGTGCCTGCATCAGCTGCTGTAATATTGTCAGACAATGTACATGGATTACTTCCACATAATGCACAATAGTTAAGGTTCAAGCCACTGGTAGAATGTAATCCGGTAACAGACCTTGAAAACTTAAAACATATCATATCATACCATATAATATCATGTCATATCATAATTTTTGAATAAGAGGCAGTAAATTGCTAATGAGATCTGTTTGTGTCCAGTGTCCAGAGCTTGTAAACTGAGATTTTTTGGTTTGGTGTGTACTCCATTCCCCTCCAATGACTGTCCAGCTTTGACCAAAACTTTCTAGGTTTTGGACTTGGTAACCTGTGAGTGTCAGTAGCCTAAGAAATGAAGAAGTTAATATGGCAATACTCTAATAGACTAGACACTAGACCAGCACCTTGCTCCTCTGTTGGTGGCCTGTAAGGAAGCCTCTCCTCCTCTGGCGCCAGGGACTGGTACCACCTCTCCCAGTCGTCTGCATCCTCGGCTACGTGCTTACACAGGCTGTCCAGCGGGCCAGGCAGCACCGACATGGCCATCAGGTCCTCAAACTTGTCCTGCGGGATCCACTCAGGCATGGGGGCCTCACAGTCAAAGTCCTCCAGGGACAGGGGCAGGCCTCCACCCAGGCCTGGGTTTCCTGTGAATGTCAAAGGAAGATATGTCAGTGTGTAAAAGGTAAAGGTACTAGGTAAAGATAAAGTCCCATAGCCTTTTTGAGTGTTTAGGGCACAGTATTGGAAGGCAGAGCCCATCCCTCTCCCATTTTACACCTGAGTGGAGTGAGGAAAGTCGTGTAAAGTGCCATTCCCAAGAACACAATGTCTAGCCAGGAATACTTGGATTTGCACTGCTGACCTCTTGATCTCGCATCTGTTGGCCTGGCCACTCGGCCTGTCAATGCCATATGTCAGTGTGTGTTCACCCCCCCCCAAAAATCTTCAGCCTTACATGTAATAAAATCTCCAACATTACAAAGTATTTACTCCAAACTGTATGGCTTTTCCTGAAATGTTAATGTCTACAGTATCACCAATCATTGCTGCTTGAACCCTGCTTTAAAACCTCTACCTTGCAGGAGTAGACTGAGTTCCTCCTCGGCAAACTCCTCCCCCTCCAGCTGCATGTGGAGACACAGCATGGTGGCGAACAGCAGGCGATGCTCCGGGTACAGCGACTGGCTCACGCTGTCGTACACCAGCTGGGTCAGCCCGTCCACCAGCATCTTGGTCTGGTTCACCGACATGCTGTCGAACGACACGCCCTGCGTCGGGACGTCCGGAGCGTCGGGGAGGACCAGCTCTTCACTCTTGGGACGGGAACTTTCCGCTGAGGTTTCTGTTTCGCCCTCTTCGTTCTCCTGCTGTTTGTTACTACCAGCTATAGACACACCTGCAAAGGTGTCAAATTGTTAGCAATGGTCAACTTCCTCCCAGGCATCAAATAACAACAATTCACAGGAGTTCTAGACGGTCATGTAGACTGATATTTTGAGCACACAATGTTACAGATCAACATAGGCAGCTACTCTGGTAAAAGTTCTTTTATAAGACTTAGCATTTTCAAGAGTAATATGACTAAAAATTTGTTACCTTCCTCTCCCCTGAAAGATCTGGGAGATCTTCCATGTCTGCTGTCCTTGTCTTGTCTGGGAGAAGTGTCCTGAAAGATGACATAAAAAAGCTTACACAAAATATACTTTGTTATATAATTACTAGAACCATACATGCACAAACTGCTACATGTATTAGTCTTTGAAACACTAAGCCCAGCTTTGCAAACATATGATCATGCCTTACCTTGCTTGCACTGCCTTGTGTCTTCTCCTCCTCCTCTTCCTCCTCCTCAAAGTCCTCCCCCACAGCCTTGTCGAACAGGTTGAGGAAGAATGTCTTGGAGAACTTGTACTCCCTCTGCACCATCTCCAGACTGCGCAGGAGGGAGAAGAGCAGGGCGCCGCGCTCCGCCACCGGAGCCAGCTCCTCCCGCAGGGCGTGGATGTCCTCCAACACCTGCTCAGCCTGCTGTAACCTGTGGTAAACCTACAGGGGCGGGACAGACGGGTGCTTGTTTATTTACTTACTGGACAGATCTGAAAACAAGAAATCCGTAAGGAGCTGGCAACAGAAAACACCAGGTTTCTCTACAAGGCTGTCTCCTCAGAACATATACAATGCAACAAAATATGATCGAAAGTCATCAGGCTGAAAGTTAAAGAATGCCGTATATGGAGTTCTTTGTCTTAACTGTCCATACCATAAAGTTCATATACCAAGTAATCTGGTAAGGCATTTATTTACTTAAACATCATGTATCAAAATGTTTGGTGCAGGCAGATATCCATCCATGTTAGCATTGTTAAGAAGCAAAATAATAGTTAAAAGCTGGAATTTTATTAGTTTTCAGTGTACAGACATTGCTGTCTGGCATATAGTGTATAAAAGTATACAGATGTAGTAAGCAAATAGAACAGTGCAAGAAAACAATCACTCAATTAAAAAACTGGATAAATTTTGAAATAGAACAGCCTACATCTAGTAGAGAAGTTTACTACAAAGCAAAGTTGCTCTACTATATGTAGAACTATGCAAGATGTAGTAGGACAGCAGCTACATGTAAACTACAGGCAACTCTACCCTCAAACTACACCATAGGCAGCTCTACACTTGGACTACACTGTAGGCAGCGGAGGCTTCAGGTAATGTTCCACCACTGGGCTGTGGGGTGGGATGAAACACTACCTGTTGCTTCTGCTGCACCACTTTGGTCACAAACTCGGTGCTGTCCCAGATGTCATCTGACTCCCCCTCCAGCAGCCGCTGTGCCAGCCGCTTGGCCAGGCTCTTCAGCGCCACCCGGTATTCCCGGATGGCCAGCAGGGCCAGCTTCTGCTCCTGGTACAGGTCACGACGCACACGGGCAAAGGTGCGGGACAGAAGGTCCTCCTGAAATCATGGATTTTTCAGTCAGTTCCATGTCAAAGTTGTCATGTAGCTACATTGACTTCATACAACCTACCATGGTTTCTAGTTTGTGTCACAGTAGTAAATATGGCCTCATCCCAGCATTATTCATATTCCAGCATTTCATATCATCCTCTATAACTGTAAAACTTTACAAGGTGAAGCAATTGCTTGATCAGCACCAAGGACAGGAACACCTTCCCTTGATCCTTCAAGCAGATGACTTGTCTCTGTATGCCTGTTTCTAAATCAACTAAGGTAACAATATCTGCTAATAATGGTCTTGCAAGGGAAGACCAAACTTGCCTGCAGAGTTTCTGACGACGTTGTGTAGCTGATGAGGGCAGTGGTGGAGGCTATCTCAGCGTCCAGCTGTGGTCGAGTGACCAGCGAGGACAGGTACAGGTGGAAGGATGGTGGGCTCTGTAACCTCCGTCCACAGTACTGGATAATGTAGGGCTCTGCAGAGCATGGGGCACAAAGATATACACATTGTGCTTAGGTGTTTTATTTACTCTTGCCACACATCCATATCCTAAACATGGATCAGTTCTTCATCTAGTGACAGACTGCT
This sequence comes from Branchiostoma belcheri, assembly GCF_001625305.1. Classification (NCBI taxonomy): domain Eukaryota; kingdom Metazoa; phylum Chordata; class Leptocardii; order Amphioxiformes; family Branchiostomatidae; genus Branchiostoma; species Branchiostoma belcheri. The sequence goes on from NW_017803876.1 coordinate 2,681,727, forward strand.
GTACATGGATTTAAGATTCAGGGTTTAATTTTGCAGTAGGGCACACAGCATACTTAACTGACGAAATCTATTGCTTCCAGCGTGGTAATTTCACAATGAAAAGGTCACCACAAAAACTGCGAACATAAATCTACCAAACATATTTCAAGATATTATTACGGTATCAAGGCATCGTTACCCTCAGGTTCCTCCACATCCATGTGGTTCTGCAGGTAGATGAGAGGAGTGAGCATACTCTCCACGTGTTCTGTACAATTCTGCAGCAGCAGGGACAGGCCTGTCACCAGGGCTCTCTCTATCTGCACCAGTACTGCAGGGTCCATTCTGGGGAGGGGAGTGAGGGCACAAACATGGACCATGAGAACTTCCCCACATTGGCATACAATTGTAGCTTCTTTCAGGTCTTGTGATTTTTTTTTTTCACGATCTCCTTTCTCAAATCATCAGCAATGAGCTTTTCTTAAGGTATCGAGACATTGCAGAGAATTATTTCAGCCCTTTTTTCCACATTTGTATCTCTTACAGTAAAGCAGCATAGAATACCATGTTTTTCAGCAAGCTGTGTATTACCAATATTCTTGGGTAGCTTTTTGTCTATTATATTGCATATATTGCAATACCATGATGGTTTGTCCATAGTTATGAACTTATCTTCATCATGTCTACATAACAGTTTCTTTGTGCCTTACTTAGTAGTTGGTATGTCTACCAGTATCCTAGCCATTTTGTACATCATGCACAGTCTGGACTGTGAATAACATGTCTCTGCCTTACCTCCTCTGCATGTCGACAGACACCAGCTCTGTGCCCTGCTTCTTCATGACCTTCTTCAGCCACCTGACGGCGTCACCGTGGGGGTCGATGAGGAAGGGCGGGCGGTTCCAGGACGACACCAGGACGGCCATGTTCTCTATCTGATGGGGACTGAAGCCCTGGGTGTTCCACTCCTGTCAGTACAGGTACATGTTATCAGCACTCAGCTTGGGAGTTATTGTGTTACTATGCATACATAGAAGTGACTGATACCTTTCTAACTTGAACAATGGTGACTTGCAACCTGCTCTCCTATTTCTCATGACATCTGGAGATTACAGTAACTTTTCATCTGGAGATTACAGTAACTGATAATGACCAATTTACCAATTTTCCTCAAACTGGCACAAAGTGCAAGTTGATAAAAGCTTAAAGCATTACATCTACCTGAAACAGACTACAATGTAGGTCACACATCTCATAGTGGCAACAATAGTCAGCTTGTCAGATCTCAAAAGGAACCACAGCAGGGCCACAGAGTCTCACCTGTAACTGCTTGCCTCCCACCAGCAGCTTGACCAGGGCTCCCATGTACTTGTTGTACTCCTGCTTGCTGATGACAGGCATGTTCTCCACTGTGTAGCCTACAAAACCCTCTGCACTGGCATGGCTGCTGACCTCACTCTCGTTCTCACCACCTGCACACAGACATTACAGCATACATCAGACTAATAGTGAAATTTGAAGCAAGATACCTGCAGAATACACATCATAGGGGTTTCATTTTCTAGAAGACAATAGGTTTTCATAATGGTGCGAACATTCAATCACTCAAATTTGTCTTATTGTCTGTTTCACTAGTTTACAAAGGGTAGATATACATTTGTACATGCAACATGTATAAGTATAAACTATAAAGTTAAGACATGTGTATATTGGAAGTTGAAAACAAGAAACAACACCTACCGTTGCCCTCTGCTGGCTCACTCTCATACTGCATGTCTGCCTCCTGTTGCCCCTCGCCTCCTGTCTCTGTCTGGGGGTGCTCAGTACCTGCCTCTGTAGCAGGAACCTCTGTCTCCTCCTCTGTACCACTCTTGTCATTGTCAGGACCAGCTGCAAGGGGAAAGCAGCATTGAAGCCCAAACTGATTTGACTGCTACACATGCACAGATCAGTTTAATGTCGAACAAATTTGATAACTGACCCCAAAATGTCAGTATTCTATAGGACTGAAAAGATAACAGGAGAATAACATACTCATGATACCATGCTATGCTAACATTTCTTCGATCTATCTGATGGGAATCCTATAAGGGAACTCACCAGTCTCCTCAAGTTGCACCTTCTCCTCTGCCCCATCTCCCTCACCACGTGGCTCTCTCTCCATACTTTTGGCTGTGCTCAACTCCTGCTGGGCTGTAGCCTGTACCAAAATTGTCACACAATATCATCATCATAGTGCAATTTTTACCACTAAAGCACATTTCCCCTCTACCACAGATACAGACCCTATAAAGTTAAGGAATTTATAGTACAGTAAGGATTCTAAGGAACATAAGAAGTGCTTTTATCTGAACAGGAACACTTACAAAGAGTTCACTCTCTGCTTTAGATGACTCTCCCATGGTGAAGCCATTCTCGGAGTAGTCCCTGATCATGGGACTGCCTGTGTCAATAGCCCAGTCAATGACATGGCCTGGGTCGATCAAAAGGAAGAATAATCAACATGTTATAAATCCTCATGCAAAGTTAATTCTATCACAGAAACAACTGCAAGATGTCAGATGTCACCAAGATCTGACAAGAAATTAATGAAGAATGTAGATTAGCACTCAGCACTAAGTAATATCAGAACAAGTATGGGAGTTGAACACACCGCACCAGACTTTTAACCTACCCTTCATGGGGTCGAGGGAGTCGATGACCAGCGGCACGCCTCTCTCCTGCAGACAGTGGGGCCAGTGTAGGGTCACCATCATGCGGCGGAACCCGTGATCATACGGTCCCAGGTAGATGGCAAACGCTGCTGCCATGGCAACGCCTCCAGCGATGCCCACCTCCCGCCTTGCCAGGGAGTTGAAAATCTGTACGAAGTGCTCGTGCTCCTTTGCAAGGATCTGGAAAGTGACAGACCATTTTAACTAACTTCTCAACAGAGCAGGAGTTGAAATGGGTAAAAATTAAGTGCGGTTACTCAGTGCATTAAAGCCTAAATTACATAATGCTGTGCTCATTTGCTCATCAGCCATAGGGGTAGTCTGACCATACTTGTACATGGCAGTCCTATACATGTACATGACATTGTATATAAAAAGTGATGTGCAGTAAAAACAATTTCACAATCTTTTCTATGAATTAAAACACCTTAATCTTACCTTCCTGAACCTGGCTGCTGTGTCCAGGTTCCTGTCCATCAGCTCTGTCTTAGCCTCCTGCTCCTTCTTGTCAATTGTGGCCTCCTCAAAACCCTTAGCCAGGTCCTGTAACCTGGTCTCCAGGGCCTGCAATGTCAACAAGGAGTCATCAGACATCGTCATGACATTAAGACCGTTGTAAACAAATGTTCCATGTCTTTTTTGGCTATACATCATAAGCCTTACCATGACTTTTGTCCAAACACATATTTCTGAAGAATACTGAAAAGGCAGGTGAATGAAATGAGGTGGTATGATTGTACTGTAGAAGAAGATGATTGTGTTGCTTGCATTAATAATATCATTGGGTTTGATAATTTTCATTTTTTTATTTTGGGGTGTTACATGATTGTATGTTTGTGAAGATCCAATGGTGATGGAATGAAGAACAACCACATTTTAACCTGACCTTTCTCTTAGTCTCCAGAGTTGACATCCTGTGCTCAGCCATCTCCACAGCAGCTGCTGTCTGCTCCACCTTGTTGTGTAGGGGCTTCACCTTGGAGATCATCAGCCGGTTGTACCTGCAAGCAAGCAAAATGTCAATCTCAAGACAAAGATACAGCAAAAATCCAATACTGGCATCTCTTGTTATTGCTTACAGTATAAACAAATTGTGTGTATATAACTAACTACAACTAACTACATAAAAAAACAACTATATCCTATCTCAGACATATGCAGGTCACCATAGACTATAGCTTACAAAATAAGTGTTGCTCACCTGACAACACCTTTGACCCATTTGCACAGTGCAGCCACAGCCACATTGTTGTCTGCCTTAGCCTGCATGGTCTCAGGGGTAAATCCTGGTTTCTTCAAGTACTGCTCCACAACCTCGATGGTCTCCTCTGGCAGCTGGTTCTCATCAAAAGCAAGCAGTTCCTCACGGAACCTGTACAGGGCACATTTAATATACGTCATGACTGGAACTTAACACTCTTAGACTATAATAAGTAATGCATAGAAAACTTGATGTGTGGTCTCTGTACAATGTTTGAAGGCATAGTATCATAATGTTGTGTCAGAAATTGTGTCAAATATTATCATTTTTCATGTAGAAATATTTTGTTGTTTTTCTACTCACCTTTCCAGGTTGGCCATCTGCCTTTTGGCCCCCTTGTTCCAGGTTAAATCAGAGTTGGGTGATTTCACTGAAAAAAAAAAGATATCCTTAGGTCTCAAGAAACCTGACATCAACCATCTGAACTGTGATAAAATTAGCAACATGACGACATTACTGTTGTACAAAACACTCTGCATTACAATGTGTTAGAGTATAGATTGCTGCATACATAGCATGATGATGGCTGCCATGAGGTCCTCCAGTACTGGGTCAGGCTGGTGCAGGGAGCGCAGGGCCACCAGGTGGTCCATGTTCATGGCCTCCACCACCTTCTTAGTGTCTGCCACAATGGCAATGGCCTTGTACACAGCTCGCTCATGGGCCACCTGGTAGTCTGGCAGGGACTGGAGAAAACAAAAGAGGAAGCTATGTCTTAGAGCTTGTAAATACACATGTATGTATGTGTAACATACAAGGCAGTTAAAATGGAAGACTCAGACACCCAACAATATCTACTTACAGGGGTTGAAAGGTTGAATAAATCGTGACTTTAACACAAAATGTCCTCTTTCAGAAAATGAATTACTAGTTCATTTAACAGGCATACATTTTTACATGTCTGGGTATCAGACCCATAACTAAGAGATGATCTATCAAACTGTTTCAGTTTTACATTCTGCAATCTACATTTCCTCCAGTCTGTTCTAACTGCATACTTTCCTACCAAACCTTACCTTCTTCAGATGGTATATCTTCTGCAGCTGTCTCCTGACAATGCGGACCTGCTGCTCAGTGATGGCAGTGTCCTGTCCTATCTGTGCCAGAAGCTGGATGGTGCCCTGCATTGTATTGTGTATTTAGTACCTTAGGTTAGTACAGGATTGCTGAGAGGAACACCAACATGAATACTGTAGTGGTACTATCAAGTGCAAAGTACATCAATAATGGAGAGAGGTGGTTTGATAGAGTATTTTTGATGCCCCAAAAGGCAACCAAAGTAAGGGACAGACAATGATGAAAACTCAATGAGTCAGTCATCGGAAATGGCACGAAGTCCGAGATTAGTGTCTATGTCAGAAACCCCTCAGTCATGGGATTGATGGTGACTCAACAAGTAAGCCTAGTGGAAACACAAGTTTTAATAAACGTGTTAAAAATGTTATTCCAGGCTGTATTTTGCATTCTATGCACTGTATCAGCCCATGTCATGTAAAGTCCGTGTCCTTGCCTGTTTCCTCTCCAGTAGCACGACACGTTCATGTTCCAGCTGTGTCTTCAGCTGCATGGCCTTCTTGTTCTCTGCATCGATCCTCTCCAGGATCTGTTTCATCCTCTCATGTAGGAACTGGACCTCCTCAAACCTCTGGGCTGACATGGACACAAACCTGAAAAGGAGAAGGGGGATTTGTGTTGATTGTGATGAGTGCTGACAATGTCTCATATTAGTTTCTCTATATCTGCATAATATGTGTACTTGCTACTCAGTAGAAGTTCAAGACAGAATGACAGTGCATTGTTTGTGTGAGAGGTGGCTTTTTACTACAGAGATTTATATACTGTTACAACATTACTTCTCACTAAGTTGCTTGTACTACTAAAGTGCCACCCTACTATGTTTACTTGATGGAACATACTTACTTGTCAGGCTATTGGCCTGGTCCACTGTGCAGCAGTGGGGCAGTCAGGATGAAGAGAGAAGAAAGCAGAAGGATAAAGAAGGAAGGACAAAACACTACTAGCATCTCTTTAAATACAAATAGTACACATTTCCATGTATGGAGCAGGATTAATTTCCCACTATGCACACTACAGTTGTTCTCTTCTTCTATTTAGGTTTATCACAAAACACATCACAACAAAATTACAGTATATCGGTATAACATTCAGTACACAATACACTTCCAGGACCAGATTCACAGATGAGAAAGTTGGGCTGCATTCGATGAAACTAACAGTATTCAGTTTGATAACAGTATAGAAGAGTAAAGGTATGGCAGAGCTGGTTAAGAGTTTCTCCATGTCAGCAGGTGTTGATGTTACATTCAGAGATGTCTGCCTTACCGTTCCACAAACTTCTCGTATGAGGCATTGGTGATGTGGCGAAACTCTCCCCAGCTGATCTCCTGTCCGTCCTGTTGCCGTAGTGATATGTGCATGGAGGAGAGGAGGTGGGCCAGGTTCTCCCGCTGAACTACTGGGAAATTCTCAGCATCTGCATGGGAAAACATCAGTGGTATGAAGTATCTGACTGCACAAAAAATAAATTAATGACATCCACCGACGTCCAAAAGGTTCCTACTAACAGCAACAGATTCAGCACCACAGTCAGTACTGGGAAAAAAGCAACTGAGGAGTCTCTGTCAATGGAACTTTGGTACTTCATTAGCAACAAGATTCAGAGAAGTGCTAGATGCTGGGAGAACTCTGATCTGTATTGGTCAGTAAAATAAGCAGTGGGATCATATAAATCTGTTTCCCTTTCCTTACAAGAAACTGTGACTCTGCTTACAGGATCTATATTGGCTATGACAGAAGGGAGTTCATCAGTGTCTAAACAACAAAAATCCCAGTCAGCAGGTCAGAGCCTGCCCTGTTTCCTGCCCACCTTTCAGATGATAGTAGGCGTGTTCCACCAGCTGCTGCCTCTCCCAGTGGCCCAGGAACAGGATGTTGCTGCGGCTGAACAGGGCGGGGAACGAGCGGCAGCGGCGCTGGAAGTCGGGTCCCATGGACGGGAAGATCAGGCAGATCCGGAAGTTCTTCGTGGCAGTTCTGTTAAGGGAAATTTTGAAGTAAAATATTTTATATATGCTTAGGGCTTACCAGTTTCTTGACCATGATGGTCGTGGGGATGCTTTGCAGCTCAACACACTGCCTTAATCCATTTCTTTCAATCTGTCATGTGTCAGCACTTGGGTGCTGGCAAGGGGCAGGCTGGCCCAAACCGTAATATGACTAATAAGCTATACTACCCTGAGCCCCCTAAGCCCCATATTTTATATATAAACCGTATTTATATATTTATTTTTAAATATAAAACAGTTGCTTAAAAGGTATAAAGCATTGGAATATTTGGTAAGAAGTATTCATCATTCAAGCAGAGAGCATTTGGGCAGATTATATAATAAGCTAGACGAATTTTGATCCATGATCTTCCACCTCCTGTGAGTCAGTAGTGTAAAAACTGCTACATGTTAATGTCCGTCTCAGACTGACCTGAGGAAGAAGTCCCATGCGATCTCCCTGGTGTAGGTGAGGCCTGCCTGGGTCACTTCTGTCCTGATGGAGTTTACGATGGCGGTCTGCTCCTCGGGAGTGAAGAGTCGCGACGTCACCCCCGTCACCACAAAGTCTGTGATCGGCACCAGGAACTCCTCCTCCAACAGCTCATCCTCCGTCAGGATACACAGCAGCTTCTCTCCCTGGGGGAGGGGCAATGGAGAAATGGACACAGCACTGTTATTATAGGAAAGATAGGGGATAGAAAGTCACAGAGGGTCTGGACACATTTTTTCAAACAGAACCCCCAATCTTAACCATTTGCCACACTACAAGTCTCATAGTTTTAAGAGGGACCTTTGCACACATGGGATGCTTTCAAAATAATGCTTGGTGGACAAATCTGCACAATAGCACTTTATTCAGAGATAACCTCAATGTTTAAATGTTTGTCTCCATATCCTGAACTATTTGTGAAATTCTTATAGGGGTTGTGGTACCCATTTCCCCAATACATTTACAATGTTTGGTACTGCAGTTGTCTTAGAATCTTCAATAAGATACAGTCAGTAAGACTCTGTATCTGTATCGGTATAGCCGGTATAACCGCCCTTCGGCGTAACACACCAGCTTCTCTCTCTGGAGGAGGTGCAACGGAGAAATGGACACAAAAACTGTTATTAGAGGAAAGATAGGGAATAGAAAGACTGCCCCACCTTAGCTCCAGCTCTAGTGTAGGCTGCCAGCAGCTCAGACTTGAAGAGAGTCAGCTTGTCCTGGCCGTTTCCGTCTCCAGAGTCTGTTGTTAGCGGGTTGATCTTGAGGGGCTGGAAGCCACACAGGTGGGCAGACAGACGGGCGATGAGAGGGGCCACCCCGGGACAGCCCTCCCCACACAGCATGGCGTGGGACACCTCATGGGGACTGATGATCACACGACACAGGCGAGCAATGTTCTCCATGATGGTCTGTAGGAAAGAGAAGGTTAGAGAGATGGTTATCAAACACATTGAATGTTTTCAAACACATTTATTACACATTTGTAACATGCATAAAAAATGGGTTTACACACTGCTACGTGGGGCCTTTCCCACTGGCCTTTTTGACTAGGGTTAGCTCCCTTGCACTGTTTTGACAGGGGTGTTTTATCCCCTGGATTTTTCTGTGGAAGCGTTTACTTCCGCCCTAAGAGGTCATTACATTTGGTCAAATAGTCTACTAAGTGTATTGCAGGGTTGCCAAAATGTCCCTATGCTGGGAACTACTACTGGATAAGAGCTGTGTGAGAGCTCATTCCAGGGCATCTTCTCTCCTGCAGAGGAAACCCTCCCTAGGAGTTACTGGGTCTCTCTTATTATGGATTGAATCCTACCTGAGCGATTGTAAACAGCGAGTTGTTATAAACGGAATGTGCTCTGAATGGCTATCAATTGATGCAGGTGTTCCACAAGGGTCACTTCTTGGCCCATTGCTCTTTCTTGTTTTTATAAATGACCTTGTTGACAACCTACGAACAGATTCCCGCCTTTTTGCTGATGACACCGCACTGTTAGAGATAATCATGGATCCCGTTGTCTCAGCGAACAGACTGAATCATGATCTCAGTGTAGTGTCAGACTGGTCAGACCAGTGGCTTGTAACATTCAATCCCGGCAAATCAGAACTGATGACTTTTTCCTCTAAAAGAAGAAAGGTTCTTCACCCACCACTATACTTTAGAGGTGTTCAGCTGACTGAAACCCCCTCTCACCAGCACCTTGGCTTACATCTCACTCCAAATTTATCATGGTCACTCCACGTGTCAACTCTGGTGACGAAAGCAATGAAGCGAGTTAACTTGTTGACAAGAATATCAAATTTTGTGCCACGGAAAACGCTTGAAATCTTGTACAAAGCCATGATACGTCCTTTACTTGAGCACGCCAATGTTGCCTGGTGTGGTGTTCTTATGAAGGATTCAGACCTCCTTGAGTCAGTCCAGGTGTCCGCTGCCCGGGCTTGCACAGGCGCAATGAGAGGGACGAATCACCACCGCATTCTATGTGACGTCGGTTGGGAAACACTTGCCAACAGACGCGAAAAGTTCAAACTTGTTCACTTTTATAAAATGGCCAATGGCTTAGTTCCCAAATATCTACAAGACTTAGTTCCCCCACTTATCCGTGATTCCACCCCTTATGGCCTGCGTACTGACCAGAATTATCTCCCTCTTACCATCAGAACTGAAAAGTACAAAAAATCTTTCTTGCCTTCTGCTGTTTTCTCTTGGAACAAGTTACCCCAGACCGCCAAAGAATCCCCATCCATTCGTGCATTCAAAAATGAATTAGAGTCTTGCTTTGATAGCATGCCCAGACATCCCCACTACTCTCACGGCCACGGACACCATGTGACTCACCTTACCAGACTCAGGCTTGGTTTCAGCCAGCTGAACTACCACCTATTCCAGCATCACTGTATCAGTAGTCCCGAGTGCAAATGTGGGCATCCAAATGAGACACCAGAACACTATTTATTACACTGCAAATGTTATAATACTGAAAGGACCAAAATGTTGTTATCCATATCTTGCCTTCATCTTGAAAACATACTTCCTTCCGACCCACTCAACGTAAATGACGCCACATTATGTACTTTACTTCTTACAGGTAGCCCCAGCCTCCCTTACCCTACCAACTGCCGTATCTTTGATATTGTGTTTAACTATATCCACCACTCTGGAAGATTTGACCAATCTCAATAATGTTATGCTAGGTATTGGTGCGCCAGCCACTTTCATTTTATGTTAATGCTATACTTTATGTCATCTTTATGTTTACATTTGTATTATGTTTTATGAGCAGCGGATTTACATAAGCACAACAAGTGCTTCCTATCCAATGCTCAAAAATCCATGTGAATAAAATAAAAAAAAAAAACCCTCCCTTGACTGACTCCAGCACACACAAAAAAACCCTGAAATGATTAGAAAAGAGTGAAAAAGCAATACTTTGCAATAGTTATTATTGTAGTCTTACATTATGGAAGGACAGTTTCATGATGGGGTTGCTCTTGTTGTACTCCCGCAGCCCCTCCTTCATCACGTCTCTCATGGCCTCCTCGTCGAAGCACGGCACAAACATGTCGGTGGTGTTCTCCTCCGCCCCGACCTCTGACCCCACCTGCGGCCCGGCCTGCACCAGCCCGCTCTCGTTCTCCTCGATGCTGCTGAAGATGGGCTGTCTGGGGTTGATCACCAGGTTCAGCTGCAGGAGAACAATCATGGCATAGTGTTGTGATTAATGTGAGAAGGACATGGCAGTGGGAACTGTAAGCTTGCACACCAAGTATAGATATTATTGTATGAATATTGGTGGAATTTTTTCATGTTCAACTCTTAATTCAATGTCCTACATACTTTTGTCAACCTTTGTCAACCTTTTGAGTGCATGGGTGCACATGACATTCATATCAAATTAACTCTTCAAAAGTACCATTACAACAAGTACCGAATTCAAAGCTGCCCATGGCAGAAATGTCTACCACATAACATCCTATTCATCCACTCATGGTATACACACACAAGCAGCACTGTGTGGCAAAAACACACGTGTACATGCATGCACACACATGCACATGCACAAACACAAACACAAACACACACACACCTCTTCCTCGTTAGTGAAGTGTTTTCTGGCAGCTGTGACGAAGGCCTGCTTGTATCTGGACACGTCCACCTCGTTAACCATCCGATGTCCATAAACCCAGTTACACTCGTGGGTCCACAGGTACAGCAGATCCTCCGGCTTGGAGCCGGGCTTCAGGGAGAGGCACAGGTTCCTACATGGCAGTAAATGACACAGTCAGGGGCTGAGGAACATCTTATTATTATTCTCATCATATCAAACTAGCACCAAAACCAGATACAGTTGATTTTTCTCTGACATTTTTTGGTTGAATACTGATGGTAGTTGCAGTAAATGAAATTTAAAGAAGTTGACAAAAGTACACAATCATGACATCCACTGGTTGCGCTTCAAAAGGCCCCTACTAACAGCAACAAATTCAGCACCACAGAAAGTACCTGGTAAAAATGCTGTAATAGTCTAAAGCAGCTGACTACTAAACCAGTAGAATGAAATGTTAATTTGAGGTAGTGAGAAGGGAGTGGGACTGACTTGAATATCCTGAGCAGGTCCCTGATGGTGAAGATGTAGTGCACCCTCTCCGAGGTGTTGAGGAACATGGAGCGCATCTTGTCCTGCGTCTCCAGGGCAACGGTAACCAGGGTGGACAGCAGGTCCTTCAGATGCTCCTCACCATGGGACTCCTGACCACCCTGCAGTGGGAGTGGTTTGTTTAGTTAGTATACAGAAAAAACACTTGACTTCTCTTCAGTTATCTGGATCATCTGTGAGCCTATGACATGTGGGTAGTGTAGAGTTGATGGTTACATTCTAATTGCTATCAACGTATAACCAAATACACTTGTAATGTTAATGACTATATTTCAAATCACAAAGTATACAAAATTTGCTCAAAACAGAAATCTACTTTTCTTTCTTTACAATATAATAGTTACTTCCTTCACCCTAGAGCATATGAGCATATTATTGCCATAGTACCATTTACTAGGGAGCCATTCTCGCTATACTGTGAATGATCAGACCATAAGTGCTGCAGTGTGTACTGTACCTTGTCATGCTGTGAGCTGGCCAGCCCTTGTATGGAGCTGCCTGCCATCATGTTGCCTGAGCTGGCTGAGGTGAAGTGAGTGGTCAGCAGGGTGGTGAAGATGTAGTGCAGCTCATTAGACCTGGAGGTACAGTAATGTAGACTCAAGGTTACTTCCTGAGCTTCAACCACAAATACATGTGTAGCAGTAGGTATACTCAATGAATAATCAGAAGGAAAAGCAACTCATAATGGATGGAATCATTTCAAAACAAGTTTTGAGAATATTTTGCAAGAAAGTTGATATAATATAATAATATCTAAAGTGGATAATGAAAATGTCTTGCTGTGACAAAATGTCTAACAAAAGCCATTCAACAAGCTTAAACTCCATTGAAATTTGGACTAATTACAGTTGGCAATTGGGAATATCCCCACAAGAGACCAAGAGCCTTCCTGCACCAGTTACCTCACAGAAACTACTGCAAGTGGATGTCAAATGATGACAGCTAAAAAGGATGCCATCTGGACTTACTTTGGATAAGGGCAGTTGAAGATGGCAAAGTGCCTGAGGAGCCTGGAGCTGAGGCTAGGCACGGGCGCGGTGGTGTTGGGGTTGACCGTGCTGACGTACGTCACGTTCTTCACCTGTCGCCACTGCTGGGTCACCGGGTCAAACACACCGCCACAGTCGATGTGCTGGCGGATAATCTCATTGGCTGACTGACTCTGGTGTGCATCAACCTAAGAAGGATGATATAATTTTCACACAAATTAGAGTTTCATTTAGCAAAAGAATAAATTGGTATGGCAAACACAAAACATTACTGTACCTCAGGTTTCTTGGTACACTGTTATACTTATAGCACAGTCATATTCATTGCAAGTCATCATAAAATCTTTAAGCTGTAGAATATTCAAGCAGGTTGTGACAGAATCAACCACTACCAAAAACTTTTCCGTAAGATACAGCTGAATTTCGCTGGACACAAGTATGCCCTCAGTTTTGTGACCGTACAACGATCGCATGGGCACACCACTTACCCTGGCCAGGTTCATATCGTCCACCACCACCATGAGTCTCTTGTTGCCCTTGGGGATGTACGTGCGGCCATGTTTCCACTCCAGGGTCTCCTCTATTGTCTTCCACAGCCAGCGAGCTGTGGTGAACCTGATCAGCCAGAAAACATTTGCATTAGTTAGTCATCTAGTAAATGTTATCACTACTAATTTTTTTTAAAAATCACTTTGCATTAGCAAAATGGGCCTAGCATTCTTGGCATGTAGCTATGTTGAAATATCATTGCAAGTAGGATAGGCATCTTGGCCAAAATATAGCTTCTTATGTAACTTCTCCACTGCAAAATCATCACACCACAAACAATACAGATACAGTCAGCAATGCACTCTGCACACAAATTGCAAACTTAAGACACTATAAATGTCTCCTTGTAACTCTAAACTTACAGAAGAATTTACTGTATACAATGTGACCATGACCCACCTGTTGGACCTGACAGTGATGGACCTGGCCTCAGCCATCTCCCCCATACAGAAGGTGCGCACCCTGTCCTTCATGATGGCAGTCTTCCCACAGCCGGCCTCACCCACAAACATCACCGGCTTGTTGGAGTCAAACAGCAGCCCCAGCAGGTATGACAGTTGCTATGGAGACAGGGACACAAAAGGTAGGTTTAACAAACCAGTACCAGTAGCAAATCAAAAAGCTTGTATGAAATGCCAAAATCAATCATTCAATCATCCACAGGTGCATCAGGAACTGATATATAGCAGATGTAGAAATCTCTCTAGGATATTTTATTTTTGCCATAGGAACTCCAGTTGGCAGAAGGGAAAGAAAAGTTGTTAAAGAAACAATTACAGGCATAATCTATTAAAAAAAGTATCAGCATTACTCACCTCCACAGTGACAGTGTGTACGTAGGCATCTGAGGGGATTCCCTGGCCATGAGGCAGGGAGTAGGCAGGAACAGCGTCCAGCCAGTTGGTCCACTCCCTGTTCTCTGTGTCAACGTAGTAGTCCCAGACCTGGGGTAGAGCACAGGATAATCCAATTAGCACTATTAGTAGCACAATTCCCTGTCTAAACAGTTTGATAGCATTTGAAACAATCCACCTTCATTTCTGGTATCAGTTCAGGGTTGAGTACAAGATCTATCAAACTTAGACTTCTTCCTGGAAAAAGTTAAAAAGTTGTGGACTTGACACTCCAACAAAATCAGATGTATCTGATCATAATCTTTCATCGAGGCAAATGGCGAGGAGGTAGGGATGGGTGGTAGTCTATAGCAGACATTAGCTTCAATCTACTGTATATTCACTCCAGGAGTGATTCAGGGGCACATCAGACATGGAGACACTTATTGAATGAAAAGTCTTTTTGCTGTTGTTGAATGAAGAATAATGTCCAGTCCAGTGAAAACCCAGATTTAGGTCTAAGATTTCTTCTACTTTTGATCTCAATAAAAGCAGTGTACCTCTCCTGACTCAGGATAGTCCACGCCGTCTGGGCCTGCCACAAACTGGTGCCTCCACCACTGGGAGAAGGCTGTGCGATAGTCTCCCTCCAGCGTGCCGGCAAACGCCCAGATGGCAGCGAAGTTGAAGAACCTCTCCATCTCCACTTCTGTCACATCTGTCTGCTGGGTCAGCAGGGCCTGTAGGGGGAGAGTCAGTAGGGAATCAAACATGGGTGGGCTACACATTAGAATTCTTCTGCAGTGAAGAAGCATATAAAATGCAAATATGAAGCATTCCAACTCTTGGTCAAATTACCAGATGGGCACTACTCAAACAGATGTAGAGAGCCTGGGGGACAGCTAAGTTAACATATTTACAGTTCTGATCACTCCTGATAAGTATCCAGTACAGGAGAAGTTTTTGCTATTGAAATCAGTATTATCCAATGCAAGAAACATGACCGTTTTGCAATTGAATCCATTTCAGCACCAAGGACATGTACCTTTCAAAAACCATCTCAGCCCACTAAGTGCTGATCAGTGTCTAACTGTTTTTTCTCTCACCTCCAGCAATGCACAGAAGGTGGACACCATGTTAGCGTCAGTGACAGGTACGACCCTCCTCATGCGGGGCCTGGCTGCTGACTCACGGCTGCCCAACATGGCGGCTGGGGAGGTGCATGCCGCCAAGTACTCCAGACACGGTCCTTGAAGATGAAAACGAATAGATACAGATCAATTTACATGTAGAATCATCTTCAAGAGGTGGCTTGACTGATATTTATACCTCTACAAAATGTAAGAAAAGGTTTATCAGAGCCTGTAACTTCTTGCAGTTCAATCTGAAACAGAGAATCACATGTTCTATCTGCGTAAACTGATGTCATAGAAGAGGTGAATTTCTTATTTCTTACTAGATTGGTGCTGTTCAGGCCCATTTTCCCACTGTGTTGAAAGTTAATAAAGTATACTTTCATCCTGCTTCAGAATGATTGAGGACTTGATTGATGTTTTTGTACACATTTTTTCTTACCTATGTATTTGTCGGCCAGACTCCTGAGCATGTCCTGTTCCTTGTCAGGCCTGCTGTCCAGCCAGCGCGCCAGCACCAGCTGCCAGCCCACGTCAGACATGTCCATACTCAGGACAGCCAGCCGGCTCACCATGGACGGGCTCACGTGGGCCAGGGTCTCCATCTGGGGACAAACAATACCATCATCTTTTTTCTGGTTCAGAATGAAGGTAACTTGGAAAGGGATTTTCACTCCTTCAGCAGCAATCAATTCATTTGTGAGATATCAGGACATTGCCCATTGAATGTTGAAAACACAGATGGACTCTTACCTCCCAGAAGATCCGGAGTGAGTCTGCAATCTTCATCCTCTCATTATTTCCAGTAACAAGGTAGCCTGGATACAGAAAGAAAAGAATATTTGTAAGAGATGCAGCATTATAAACTTAAAATACAATGCAGCTCAGTTCTGTGATCATTTGAATTGATCAGTTTTGCACAAGAACAATTATTGTAGCCTAGGAAAAACTATAATTGCTTACCTTCATGATGGAGTAGGCTATCAAACATTTCTATCT
Organism: Branchiostoma belcheri; assembly: GCF_001625305.1. Classification (NCBI taxonomy): domain Eukaryota; kingdom Metazoa; phylum Chordata; class Leptocardii; order Amphioxiformes; family Branchiostomatidae; genus Branchiostoma; species Branchiostoma belcheri. The sequence goes on from NW_017803876.1 coordinate 2,697,905, forward strand.
GACTGTGATCCACCTGTAACAAAAACAAAATTATACATATTCTAAAAAATGTAATTCCTCAACATTTGGCTGGACTGAAAGTTGACAAATACAGGTATGATAGAATTTCTTTTCATGTATAATCTAAACAAAATACACTTCCATGTGTATTGATTATAAACATATCGACAACATTTATCAAAGTTGTTGCTCAGTTGTAAAGTTGCTCAGATAACAAACACGTAACAGAGAGAAGACAAATAATTGCTCAAATCACACTTTCAAAGGACTTAAGCTTCCAGTCAGGGTTAAAGGATTGAGTGAAAGCTTGTTGCTTAGTACTTTACTTTTGTGTCTATAGTGTTATAAATCTCCACAATGACAAACAAAGGCTGTTACATCTCCGTCCAGCTGTAGGATCTTCATGACAGGTTTGCTCCGGAGGAAGTCTCCGCTGGAGTGCAGCATGCAGTACCTCCTCAGGAGGGAGGGCAGGATGCCATGGTGCCACTCTCTGGGAAACAAAATTATAACATTACAGACATGCAGTAACAGAATGTTGCTGAAGTTTAGACATTCAGGTAATGAGATACACGAGGAAATAGTTACTCTAGCAACTGGATAGATTTTAAAAACGCAACAAAGCACAATTTCATCAACCAGGAAACGAAAATACTTTCCTCTATAGTGATATTTCTAATTTAAATGAGATTAGTGTTTGAAAAGAACATTACCAATGTGTAAAGTGCACTATTTTACAGTGGGATAACAATTGACATCTGAGTAGGACAAGACAACAGCAACAACAACATTACTGTTGTTACAGCAATCATGGAGATCCTACTAAAACAAACAAACAAACAAACAACCAACCAACCTTGTGACTGGGTCGTTGAACCCAAAGAGCTCCTCGGACTCCATGGCCCTGGTGAAGACAGTCTGTGCTGACACAGTCTTCCCCATCTGTCTCTGGGCCGTGATGAACGTCTGCAGACAGCTGCTCTTCCCACAGCCGGCAGGGCCGGTCACGATGATCTGTAGGGGAACATTTTTGTTGTTACATACATACAGGCATACATTTGATAAGATCATTGACAAAGTTTGTAGCTTTCTTGATGGCCAAGGCAATTTTCTTGTTTAATAGACAGCGCAAGGGTCACAAGATATTGAAGATTCTGAATCTCTACTTCCCTGTTCAAATGTTTGTTTTATTTGATAGGCTGAAGATATATATATATATATATATACAGGCATGGCTGTCCAACTAGCATGTGGCTATTAAAAAGCTCAAACCTTGGGGGACTGTTCAAACACTTACATATCAGGAAAGGTACTGTACATGTGCAGCCATACACTTGAAGCAAAAAAGACAGTGCCTGATGACAAGCAGAAATAATGATTCAGAAGTAGCTTACAATAGCTACATATTTCATTTCTACATCACTTACAGCAGGATGTGTGTTAGCCATCTGTGCCAGCTGCGCCACTCGCGCCTGGAAGGCCGTCCCGGGCATCAGTCCCAGCTCGTTGGTTGCCACGGTGATGGCAGCAGCCATGTCGTCCAGAGGGCCCGGCTTCTCGTTGGTGGGTGTGGGAACGAAGCGCTCCACCTTCTCCTCTCTCTTCACCTTCACCAGGGGAGTGTTCAACTTCGCACCACCTGGTGGAACAACAGTCACTGTGTCAATACCATCCAACCCTTCCTTTACTACTTGACTAATCTGGTAGATTTCATTAGAAACTATAATACACGTATATGTAATTTCACATTCAGTGATCATCTATATATTGTATTTTGTTGCTATGATTGACTTATTGCAGAAAAACATTTAAGCGTATTAGTAATTATCTACATTCTTTCTATGATATCTTCATGATAGTATTCTAGCCAACTATACTTCCTTTAATATTATTTCATCTCTGAGTCAGTTACTTCTACAAAAAAAGATGTCTCACTTCTCTGGTCTGTTGGTTCCCCTTCAAAGGTCATGGGAACGTTGACCCCAGGAAAGAGGTCACCCATGAGGGTCATGAAGATGCTGGCGTCGCGACCGTTGAGCCGGGGCATGAAGGTGTTCCTGATGGCAGTGACCAGGGACTCCTGCTCCATGGACGCCACCGTCTCCGCATCCGGCAGCAGGCTGTCTGCTTCTACAGGAAGGTAAGGTTAGGGATAGGTGAGGTGAGTGATTTATGCTACTGTAACAATGGTTTGGGTCTAAGAGCTTCTGGCAATTTCCACATACAAAAATAGAAGTCATTCAGTAACTTTGCAAAAGATTTTTTCATATCAAAACTGTGTATTTCTTTGTTGCCAAAAGCCTATTGTTTGAAGCTAACACTATACACATGTTTTGCCCTTCTTTTCACATTATGGTCAATCTTAGTAATTAAGCTACAAAGCACGTGCAAAACAGGACATGCTGGAAGAAATAGATGACCTGACAGACCAAAGGATGAGGTCTAAGGATGAGTGTTTACTAGTGGTCAACAGAACTTGGAACTGACCATTGCCTGCATCCTTCTCCCCCTCCTGACCCTGAGCTGTCTGGTCTCCAGCCGGTTCAGGAGACACGTTGGGAGAATCTTTACTGGAAGCCACGGTACTCCCCGCATAGCCTGGAACACTGCGCACTGGGGAGACGGTAGGAACCAAGGTTAGATTCCCTTCAATTCTGATATTGAACTGTTGGATTCTGTAAAACTGAAGGTAGATGCTGTGGTACAGGAACTTACCTGTCATCTCTCTCCAAATAACTTCAATATTGGATATTTAATGACTTGTATGACTACCCATCATGTAAAGTTTAGTTTATAGTTTGTCATCATGCATATTTCAAATGTTCCATAGAAAAAGACTCAGTCTAGGGGTGGCAATTGGCTCAAATCTGGCTTCAGAAAATACATGTATGTCGCAGCTAAAGAGGACAGAGGAACACCTGTAAGTTGCATATTGTGTTATCAGTCAAACCTTCCATCCCAGTCAAGAACACCAAGTAAAGGTCTGTACTAAATAACTATGGGTTACAATTTCCTGTCTTCACCACACTAAATGTAACATGTCCTGGAAAATCAACTTTTATGAGTTGAAGGGGCCACTCAGTTGTGTTAACTAAAGATGAAATGAATAAGACATACATGTAAGTGACCATATGGTAAGACATATAACTTGTCATTGTGAGGTAATAGTGCTCCTTTAGCAAACAGGCATGCAGCATTCAACACAAGTATGAGCCACACAAGGTTTACTCCTTCCTGCCATATTTCCTATGAAATCATGCACATAGCAGGTTACAACATATAAAGCATGCTGATGTTAGCACACAGCATGCACAAAAATTATGAGACTCTACAGTATAGACTAGCAGACAGCAGACCAGCATGTAGGGTTAGTTAAGCTGCTACAGTGGATACCTTTATTACGCCATTTTGAAGCCATGTCCATAACCAAGGGCATTTGTTTCAAGTCAGGACCTATGCAGGCAGCAGCAGTGACAAGATGGTGCATAAAAAGCAGTATTTATTATGACTGGTAATAAGCAAAATGCTGAAATATGCACATCATCTGCCAAAGATATATCAAAACAGGAAGTTCTGCTGCAGTATCATACAAAGCTACTAGGAGGCCAGGCATTGAACTTGTCTGTTACACCTACGAACATACATGTACATCAGGTATCATAAAAAAACCCATATCTTCTCATACATTGCTGTTCACACACAAATCACACATAATTATCACCCTTCTTGGCTTAAGGTAATATATTTTGTGAGCAACATTGCATATCACCATGTGATAATCTTCATCAGCTCAGGTCCTCATACTAGGCTATATATACAAGCTGTATTTCCCTGCCCCACCCACAACAGTATCTCAGTCTATGTTACTATTTCACAGTCATCAAATAACACTGTAACAGTTACATACTTTCTGCTGCCATGGCTGCCATCTCCTTCTCTGTGGCATACTGACACAGCATGGCGTCCAGAGTCACCCCCGCATCAGAGATGACGTTCTTCAGGTTCTGAATACTCAAGCCATGAGTCCCACTCACACCCTCCTCTCCTGGAGAAGGCATGTCACAATGTTTTATAGTCATAGATGTTTATGAACTAAGGTATGAAAACATGTCAAGGATATGAACTTTGTAAATTAGTCATTACAAATATCAAGCTGTATGGTGTATGTTTTATTGATTTTTGTCAAATTTCAGCACATTGTTACAAACCTATGCTATCTATCCGTATCTATTCATGAGGATAAAGTTAGACTTTGACTGACACACTGATTATGCCAGTTGTGGCAGCTGTAAAATACTGAAAAGTCTCTTATATTATTATTATTATCATTATTATTAGTAGCGTACCTAGAATTGTATTTGTTGAGATGAAGGTGACTGTAGTCAACATCTTCTTGCACAGGTCATGCAGGGTGATCAGCTTCTTGGCAAGGACAGCAGCCTGGAGGAACCCTGCATACGATACAGTATAAAAACGATGTGGTTAAAACATTTGGAAATGTAAGTATTTTTGAAGCAACTCAGTATCATTTTAGCTAGAAATTCTTTAGAATTTTTTCTGTAATGTGTGGGTTTTGTGATGTCAAGAGTATGTTTCTTTTTTCTGTAAATAAGGAAAATTTGGAATTTGGCAGTGCAGATTGTTTAAAGATCTCTCTTCTTTGTTATTGCAAAAGAAATGTTCCATCCTTACCCTGACTCCACAGCATGACCTCCATGGCCAGTCCCAGGTCAGCGTTCACTACAGACACCACCCGGAACAGCTGCAGGATGGCAGACGGCAGACAGGCCACGGCTGACTTGAATGACAGGTGTCCATCACTCTGGGTGTGGCCCATCACAACTGTGCTGCTGATGGTGGCAAAGCAAGCCCCTCCCAGCTGTAGGGTCACCTGTAGTAAGGAGGTTATGGGAAGGCTGTTGAAATATTTTTGCCTGACAAATGATCAAAAGTTTTAGCTGTAGTTTTCAAGAGAAAATCTGCTAGTGATTCCCATTATGTGCAAACAAAATTCTTCCTTCGAAAGGAGTACGATCCATTATTTGTGTTAATATCTCCTTCATACACAGAAGTTGTAAAGCCAACTACAATGTAACAATACCATTTTACTAAATATATCTAACTATCCTCACTCGAGTGTACAGGCAATAATAATAATTATTGAGTTTTGTACAATGGTCAAGATTTGGGTCCTCCTATATTTTCCTCGTATCTTTTCCTGCTTGGCATCCATGGAGCTCTACTGGCAATCAACTCATTCTATGGTAATGAGCTCAGTCTATGGTACCTGACAGACCCAGACGGAGAGAAAAAGTGATAATGGCTGTATGCCTCACCAAGGATGAAGAGGATAAGTACTAAGTACAATTAAGATATAGACTGAAGTCCCGACCTCCTCGCCCTGCAGGTTGACTGCAGGTTTCCCCGCCTGCTGCGCCTCCTGGACAGCCCGCAGCAGCTGTGCCATGACGGACAGCAGGGACGGCTGCAGGATGTCCAGGTGCAGGAACCCCACCCAGCAGCCTGGAGGGAGGGAGGAACGGAAAATTTTGTTATGTCACCAGGTACACCCCTTTGTAAATATCCTAGGATTGTTTATTCCATCACAATCCATTGAATATTGTAATAATATAACATTCAATGAGGAAAAGAAAAAAATCAGTGCCAAAGTATTCTTGCATTGAGAATAAAAATATGAATAATTGCTTAATGTTCTTAGTGATACTATTTTGCTGTATACCAACAACATATTTTAGCACATTTGCTTACTGAAAAGTAACAAAAAAGCTGCTCATTGGTAACTTGGAGATTCCATCATCTATTTCATAATGAAAGATAGAGGCATATAAAAACTTATAGTTTCCCTCTGTCTTTCTGTACTGGCTATTTCCCCAGCATCAGGAGTCTTACCTGTGGTGGCCAGGCCCTTGAAGATGTCTCCCAGCATGTATGTGTCCATGGAGTGTGTGCAGTGGAACTTGTAGAGTGGACAGCCCAGACACATGCTCAGCTCACGCAGGGTCTCCTGTTTACCATGACCCTGACAGGAACAATGTTCTCTTAGTACAGGTTCTACAGTCTTCAGTATACCAGTACGTGACTGAATCTATTATTATTATTAATAAGGACTACATGACTATTTTTTTTGGTCCCATATGTAGATGATTTCCCCATGGACACAAGCATTAAGAATCCTGTATACGATGACCACCTGTTCACATATTTCACTGGTCCCCTTATAGGGGGCAGTTTGAATGTATGAAGATATGTGTACTGGAAATGGAAAAAAAAAACCTTTAGGGTTTCTTGGTAAACCTAATTCACAGCTTTTGGTAACCCTAATGTAGGGATTCTTAGTTACAGCTTCTGAAGCAGGACTCATAAAGATGAAGACAAGTACCGGTGGTCCTTGGCAGAGTGCCCCCATGTTTGCAGAGATGGCCTGGGTCAGACTGACAAACACACGCTCCGTCTGTGGAGTGATGACCAGGCGGGAGGCAGAGCCCTGGTACTCAAACCCATAGTCAAACTCCATGTCAAGCACCTGGGACAACATCACAAACACTGGGGTAAGTGGAATCAATACCACATATCTCAGCTATTGCATATCAGAGATTAACATTGATAGCTATTGGAACTTCCAGTGATGGCTACCAAGAGACAGAAAGGCAGATACATGTACATAACATTGCAGATAACTTTATTATACATCAGTTGTACAAGGTACAAATATGGCATCTACTAGACTGAGTACATATTAAGTACACTTTCATAAGGCTAGCCCATCTAATACAAGAGTGAGTGGCTAATATGGGATAGGTATGAACTTTCTCAATCATTTTATTACCTGACATTGTATGATTCATTCCTACCTTAGTAGAGACAAACTTCTGGTCCTCCTGGTAGTTGTATTTGATCTGTGACCTCCAGTGGAAGCTGTGGACCAGGCTTGATCCCACTCCCACCGAGTCACTCTGGTCATCCAAGAATCTCTGTAGCACATCCCTGAGGAAGGCAAAAAGTGCAACAGATATTAGTTTTACAGGGATGACCAAAGAAATCACTTTCAAGAATAATGGCTTGCAATTAGTAATGTAAAACTATATGTACAATGTAGTTCTTATTGCATGGACAAGTTATTCAGTACGGTTCTATTCAGTATGACAGAGGAGCATGTTTGCAGCCATTGGGCTGAATCATAAGACTTTTTTTATACCATCAATTCAGGATATTAAGACATCTCTAATCTTGAAAGCAGCTAAATGTTGCCCATTTCAGATTTGTTGGTTAAGCTTCCGACAGATGTTCAACAATTCAATCAACTGTGATTATTTTATTTTATTCACATGGATTTTTGAGCATTGGATAGGAAGCACTTGTTGTGCTTATGTAAATCCGCTGCTCATAAAACAATACAAATGTAAACATAAAGATGACATAAAGTATAGCATTAACATAAAATGAAAGTGGCTGGCGCACCAATACCTAGCAAAACATTATTGAGATTGGTCAAATCTTCCAGAGTGGTGGATATAGTTAAACACAATATCAAAGATACGGCAGTTGGTAGGGTATGGGAGGGAGGGAGCAACTGTGATTGCTCAAAGGCAACAAACTTAAGAGAGTCACTAACTTGTAATGTGCCAGTAAAGCAATGATGTTGCTGATCTTCTGAATCTGTGCTGGGAAGAGCATCAGCTTCATCTCCGAGGGTTCTGTCTGCTTCTCCTCCTCCTCCTCATCCTTCCTGGACCCCTTGGACAGCTTGCTGACGGGCGGGGCCAGTGTCTTCATGGTGTCAATGGGAGGTTCCATGGGTTCTGTCAATGCTAATGAGGAATGTCAGAGGATAAATGATAACAATAAACGATAACAAATCTCTTAAGCAAGCAGCAAAGAACTAAAAGTTCATTATCATCATTACTAATCATCACTTAGTACAGTTACATTTTAGACTATTAGCTGATTCACTGGCCTTGTTGTTAGTAATAAAGCCATTAATTAACGGAAGTTCATCAAAAGTATGTTGACTTTTAAATATTGTATTTTCTACAAATTTTCAGTTTGCTTACTAGAAGCACCCAATAATCATCCTTGCTGCTGTAGTTGCCATCTCATTGTAACCATGTCAATGAAATATGATAAGACAAACTGGCATAAACATTGCAATGAGATTAAACTGACCATCAGTGTCCCTCTGCTCCATGTCGGGATCCCCTATAGAGTTCCTCTCCTCGATGGTACCGATGGTGCCCTGCTCCAGCTTGTCCATCTGGTACATGGAGCCGGCCAGGGAGCCCAGCATGCTGCGGCCACGGTGGGACAGGGAGTAACCCTGCGAGTACATGTCCATCTGCTCCTTGTCTCTGGGTAGGGAGGCTGTGGTTCACAAACAAGACATGCAGTCAAACCTTCACTGCCTCTACATAAGGACCACATACTAGGCAATATGATGACTTTTTGGTGGTTCTTCCCATTGACACAAGCATTAAGAGTCCTGCCTTCGAGTTTTGGTCTTCAGATTTTTTTTCAGTGCAACCAGATATTTGGGGGTAAAATATGCCAGGCACTGTTTTTTCTAAAGGGTTATCCAGAGCATTCAAATTAATGTAAAATGAGCTGTTCTTTTGGGCAGCAACAGGACACATTTTAAACCAAATGGGTGAAGTTACTCACCTTGGCTGTCTGTTTTGCGGACCTTGCTCCTCTTGGACCCCATGTCCTTCTCATCATCTATCCCCTTCAGCATCACAGCCGTGGCCTGCAGCATGTTGGACAGCTTTGACAGGTGTTCCTACGGAGAAGAAACAGCCATAGTCATGAAAGAACATAATCTTAAAGTCAGAGAGTGTCTTTGTGACTTACATGCATCACTTTACTTACTTGATTACTGGAACATTTAATTTAATAACTGTAACATCGAAACATTCTACTTTTGACCAAGTAAGTCCTCTCAAAATTCTTCATAATGACATAACTTGAGAACAATGTGGAGAGAGCACACCAAGTTTCTGAAAGTTTGTTTTTCACTAGTTTGGCATTGTTGTTTCTGCATAAGAAAACAGGTGGTAAGTCACACTAACTTGTATTGCATTCTTGTCTCCCCCTTCCGCGGCCTTGAGACACCCTTCCACTTGTGCGGTCATCTGGATGTGTGTGGCCAGCTGGACAATCTCAGTCACGTGATCCAGGGTCCAGGAGGGGGCCTTCTCTGCCTCTTCATGGGCGTCTTTTGCAACGCTCATCTGGCTGCCTGCTCGACTGCTTGTGCGGCTCCGTGCCTTACCTTTTTTCAACAGGACAACAATAGTATCAAGTGAGTGTCAAATATGGAACAAATGTCACTATGACAATGAATCACACAGGATAAAAACCTAATGACAATCAAAATCAATCCTTTAAATAGAATTCTTCTTGTTCCCATAATGTCCAATTGCCGGCTCTTTGGCAATGACTGACATGTAAATTCTAACTGTATGGCAGTGGTGCTAGAGAATCAAACACTTTATAACCAGCACAGAACAGTATAAACTGGTGGTATGTCTCTAATGCAAAATGACATGGATTTACTGTTACTGTATATGAAATCTATATCTATATCTCTAAGGTACATGATTGTCCAAGAGAAATCATCACTGAATGCTAGTCATCTTCACATTATGGTATGGCTCATTCTGTTGCTTACTTCTCCTGCCCTCTTTCTTGTCAGGAACAGGCACCCTCCTGGCCCCGGCACTGTGGATCTCCCTGTGTGCCGAGGTCTGGGGCCGCTCGTGTCCCAGAGCCGTGTGCAGCTGGCCCTGCAGGGCTGTCTTAATGGCAGCAAGGAAGGTGGGCAGCCAGTTCTCGATGGGACCCTCACACTCCATGGGCTATACAGGATCAGGACACACAACATTACTGAAAAATCTGTACACAAATGGCATACACAAAAATGATACCTTTCAATGGAAAAAGATATCTTTTGATGTCATCAATATTCCAACTACAAGACATTTTGTGTTAATCATAAACAATCAAATTGCAAGCTTGACCATACACTCAACCACACGACAAAGGTTAGGAGGACATACCTGTTGCAGAGGAAGTTTCTCGCCCACAGTGCTGAGGACAGCAGTGATCTGGAAGGTGTTGTTGGACAGTGGCTCACACTCCTCGTGCTTCACACTGCCCATGTCAGGGAACAGCTTACACAGGTACGGGCTGACTGCCTTCAGGTTATGACCTGCAGAACACAGGAATGAACACTTTATGCCTCAAATCTGAACAACTTATCATAAAGGAACTGAAATCCTAGGTACAGCTCCATGGCCTGTCTGACAGGACTGAAGGATGTTGAGACAGACATGTTGTGCACTTTCTGTAAGAACTGAATGACAGGTAGCTTGCAAAGTATGGTCACTTTCATATGCACTTCTGTATTAATCTCTAATAGTGACAAAAATTGTCAAATGTACAAGAAAGCAACACACATTCTTCAACAGACAAAATCTACAAAGATTGTGCAGAAATTGTAAAAAACATTTCTAGCATATTAAATGCATTTAGTACCTAAGTCAGTAAACCATTACATTGGTAACCTAATAGTATCTGTACATTGAGCAAACATTTCTTCTTCTGGTAATTAATGGATGCCATTAGGACCCAGGTTGTTAGGTAAGAACTCTGCCTACCATTACAGACGACATGCAGGACGTCCTCCATTGACAGGAAGTAGAACCTGGGGAACTTCTGTCTCTTCCTCTCCAGGTGGTGCAACAGAGACTTCCGGCAGTGCTCCAGAGTACCGTTCATCTTCTCTAGGAAGTTCAAGATTCCTGCAACAAGGAAGTATGCAACAATTAAGGCCTTTTACAGGTTACATGAAAACACCTCGTGTCTTGATGTCCATCAAACACTATATAAACCACATATAGGCAAGCCCGGTGCTCCAGTGTACCGTTCATCTTCTCAAGGAAGTTTAAAATGCCTGCAACAAAGAAGTATGCAACAATTAAGGCCTTTAAATGGAGCAATGCTGCCTATCACCACACACTCACACTCACTGTTCGGTTTATCGTCTGTTGTTCCCCGTCTTCCGAGGGTTAGACGTGCTTGCACAATACATCTGGGGCTTGATGGCTGCACGCCACTTGTCTCTGTCCTGTGGGTCAATTTTATCTAGGTTCAAGACCTAAAGATACTTAAACCCAATGAAAACTATTCAGGACTGGTAATGCTCACAAACTTGCAGGTCTTGAATCACTGTTGGAACAACATTTAAACAAGCCCAACTTTAATGACTGCTTGGGGTGAAAAGCGTAAAGACAACATACCTTTCCTGGAGCAACACTGCAGCACATTAGGGTTCTTCTCTGTGGCCCTCATCAGCCTTCTGAAGTCCCTGTTGGCTGCAGCAAACATGTTGGCATCATGGGACAGGGTGGTTCTGACATCAGCTCCAGAGAACACCTGTACACATAAGAAATAAGTTAAACATAAAATCAACCAAAACATCCTTCTTTATACGTTATTGGGGGTATAATCTTGTTGATATCCAAACTTGGAAGCAGCAAGTATTCATCTGTCACCTGGTAAAAGACTTGATCTTTGCTTAGTGGTAAAAGTCTATTGGTCGTTGATAATACTAATAGGAAAGTAGCAGAAATCTTACGGTGCTACAATATGTATCCCTTGCATACTTTGCCTAATAGTGCTTAATCTTTCCCTATGAAGACAAAAGAATACTATCAGTGAAAGAAATTACTGCCATCATAGCTACATGTAACCAAATACACTACTGTAACATTATATGACACAAGCAACACAAAAGATGCAAGTTTGCAGTGAATATTCAATCATAGGGCCTCACTCACCTCCTCCAGCTCCACCCACTTCTCCTGCACCTCCAGCCAGACGGTCATCACTGCCTCGATGGTCTGCAGCCTCTTCTGCCACTTCAGCACCTCGTCTGAGAAGGAGCCGGCTGCGCTGGAGGCTCCCATGCTCTGCAGGGACACCTGGTGAGACTCAAGCTCCTCGAAGATGGCCTCGGTATTGGTCAGCAGAAACAACTGCCCAGAGTCCTGGCAGACAGAGGTACAATTCCATGGTGATGAAAAAAGGAACTTTAAAGTGATCTTGATCACTGAAGAACTAATCTTTCACTGGTCATGACAGATGAAAACAAATGCTCTGGACTATACATGCTACACTATACTATCAAGGTAACGGAGACATATTTGTGTATCATCACTGATGCAAACTTTGTTGGGTGTTACTGTGTTGAGTGGCTAAATAGGGTTGTCACAATGCTATGAACAAAAAGTAAAACGTAGGGAAACAAAGCTGCCAAGTTGCCAAGATCATCTCTAAAGTAGTGCAGGTCCCTTCAACACTAGACCATTTGAGACAGCAGCAATTGTTAACTAGGTCCCCTTAAGACCATTAACACCCACCTCTCCCAGGTTAGCCAGGCTGGCGGGCAGCGATGCGGTGCTGCCCCTGCGCGTGCGGCTGATGGACGTGTTGTTGGAGGTTCGGCTGGTGGCACGAGCCCGACGGGACGGCCTGGTGGCATCATCTCCTGTCATCGTGTGCGTGGCCTCGCTTCCCGAGTACTGACTCGCTCCCTCCTGGAGATCAAGGATGATGCTGTCAATACTTATAGCTATACATATGAGCTGTGTTGGAACCTTTAAAGCATGCTAGACTGTTGTCCTTTTACACATGCTGTACATTATATCCTCATACAACAAGAAAATCAAAGGGGCATCTGTATTCGATTTTAAAATTTTAGTACCCTTCATGTGATACACGCTATTGAAAGAGGCTACATATCAACTGTATTCCTGGCCAGAAGGTTTTGACACAATGACAAATGCAGTAAAGGTGGACAATTCTACTCACATCCAGGAGAGCTGGTCCTGTTGTTGTAGGCTTACTCTTGATGTGCTGCAGCAGCTCAAACAGTTTACTCAGCCAGATCTCCTCATACGTCTTCAGCGAGCTCTCAATAGTCACTTCCTTCACTGCCCGCTGGACAATGTTACGTACATCATCTACATGCCCTGGGGTAAAGAAATAGGTAATACTAAGACAGAAAAACTGCATAGGGGTATCTGTACAAGGGAGCAAAGTATTATGTGCAAGGGAACAGTACCAAAACATGGTGAATTGCTACTTTGACTTTGCTCATATCATTCACATTCATGTTCAAGTTCAGCACTGGTCTAGCTGGTAAGATAGTACCGGTATGTGACACTGTCATTCTCTAAGTCTTCAGTATTAAAAACATTTTGGCATGAAATTTCCAGAAGCAGCAGTTTCTGAGACCCTTACTCTGCAGCCCCAGCTCCAGCAGCTGGCCCAGAGTCATCTTCTTCAGACTGTCGTTGTCGATCTGCAGAACCCCTCCTGTTATCCTCACCAGCTGTTTCCAGTGCCGGGTCCGCATGGCGGGGTTACGCAGGTCATCGATCAGCGGCAGACAGGCCTGCGGAGAGGAAGCAAGACTCTTGAGCAGGCAAAAAAACTGCATGGCTACACCCTATGTATTTTCCTGATTGATATTAATTAGCGAATGTATCAGAACTACCACGAATGATCAAGCTCAACTTTGCTCAAATAAACAATGCAAATCACAAAACAATGCAAAAATTAGCTGCAGTATACTATTCCATACTTAGGAATGATGCAATGCAGTTTAATGTCATTTTACAGTCATGAATCTTGGGTACAAGATATATGTCAAGCACACAAATGGAACCAAAAGCTTGTAAGATAAAAACATACTAATCTACTACTACTGATCAAGCTTGAAAATGCATGAGTCTATACACATGTTCTACTGACCTGTATGATGACTATGGACTCCTGCATGCCCATGTACACATCCCACACAAACGTGTCCTCAGGCAGACCCTTGACGCGGGCCAGCTGCTCCTGTGTGGCCGTGCGGAGGAACTTGGTGTCAATCTTCTGCCAGCGGTGCAGCCGCCAGTCGTTCTGCTGTTCCGACACCACGCGCCACGTCTCCCACACCAGCTTCAGGTTACGCAGGTCCTGACGGCATCTGGCAACAACAAAGGAGACAAAATTACCGTCAAATGCATCATACACACTATGTAATAGGAGAAAATGTGCTAACAATGATTATGGTAACTAGATACTTGACATTCTTCCTTCTTATGATCATTTCCACAATTTGTCCATATTAAAAGCACATAAAACAAAGATATCATTGCCAATTTTGAGCATACAATATCCACACAACACTAACACAGACCCCATAATAATGGTACACTCACAGTAACTATGTTTTTCAAGATTCGGATTAAATACAAACAGACTTACTGTGGCAGGAGGGAGAAATTAACCACTGCTGTCTCCAGAAGCTCCTGCAGCTCAATAAGGTCCTAAAGGAATAAAAAATATACCTTCAAATCAGTGCATCAATAACATTTTGACCATAACGTAACATTACATTACACACTAATTGATTGAAATATCTTACAAAAAGCATTTCCTGCCATGTAACACTTGAGTAATGACCCTGATATCCTGGGTTATGACTTACCTGTGCTTCATTCTCCAGGTGGTCGAGTCTGCGTCTGAAGTCCCCCAGGATCTCCCAGGCGTTCTCAAACGTACACTCCCGCATGTAGACCTCCGACTGGGAGATGTCAGATACCAGCTCATCCACCCGCATACCAAACCTGGCCAGGTCCTGTACAGGAAGGGCACAGCTAGCAGTGTCAGTTTGTTTGTTTGTGCCTTTATTTGAACTTGTCGAGTATTGTTCTATTCGGCCATTAAAGCCACTTTTCATGGAGTTCAACTATTAGTTAGGAGGACTGTCTGTAGATATTCAACAAGTGTAGAAGGAACTGAAAGGCAACTGAAAAATCTTATCTAACAATATCAGAATATTTAACACTGCATTATGCATGCAAAATTGCACTGTGGTTTTATGTTCATATGGTTTATGCCATGAACTCTGACTGCAAACTCATCACACCATGAACATGTGCCCTGTCTTTGAACTGCAAACTTACAACATAGTGAACATCTTTCCCTCTCCTACAGTAAAATTAAGTCCTCTTCATTTACAGAATGTTAGATTTCAACCATTATTGTTATTGACACTATAATAAGTGTTTTAAAAAGCTCAATGCAAGACATAATTCTGCCAGCTGGGCCTGACCTTAGTGATCCTCCTGGACTCCTCCTGTATCCTGGGGCCCAGCCTCTGCTTGGCCAGGGACACCTTGGTCTTCAGGTTGTTCCACCTGCCAGGTGCAGCCTTGAACAGCCGCTCCGTAGCTGCGGGCAGCTGCATCTGGTACTTCTCTAGCAGCAGCACCGTGCGGTGCATGGCCTGGAACTTCCCGTCCATCTCCTGCTGCTGGGCAGACACCTGCGGGGTAAACATGGCAGCAGGAGGGACGCTTAGGTAGATACTTAAAAAATTTTACCAAGTTTCAACAGCTGGGAGGCTCACAGGCTCTGATGATGTAGTGATATATTATGTCTAGATCTTAGAAATTCCTCCAATGATTGTAAAAGCTAATTTTCATCTTATACTGCTTGCTCTTGTATCTGCTATGTAACAGTAGTTGCCATACTTTGCACCTTGAACAATTGTTGTACAATAAAGTGTATTTACTATCATTCTCAACAAATGGATATGAACATAGACCAATACCTACACACAGTTAGTTCAGATGTATATATACAACCTGTCCATCACAAATAAACAAAAACAGTATAATTTTTACCTCATTAAAGAGTCTCATCATCCTCATGAAGGAGGCAGTGTCCCTCTCCTCTCCTGTGATGCCCTCAATGTCTGGCTCAATCCTCTTCAAGAACTTATCCAGAGTTGTCAGCATCTCTGTAACCTGGTGCCAAATCAAATATGCAATTGTGGGTATAGCCATAAATGTACCAGAACTACAGAATTTAAATAATCTTATGGCTAGCACTTCTGATAATTTGTAACAGCCAGAAGCACTCAAAAAGGGAGAATATGATCAAATGCATTGCACAAGAACCCAACAGGTACAAAAGCAAAGATGACAATCAAAATTCATCTTCTCTCATGGTCTTAGAAGTTGGAAAATTGATTGTCCTGCTTTCACACATTAACAAAGTGATTCCATTCAGACTCCATATCTGAGAGCATCTTAAAATTAAATTGAATCAGCAATGTTTCAGTCAGTACAG
The DNA here is from genome assembly GCF_001625305.1 of Branchiostoma belcheri. Taxonomy (NCBI): domain Eukaryota; kingdom Metazoa; phylum Chordata; class Leptocardii; order Amphioxiformes; family Branchiostomatidae; genus Branchiostoma; species Branchiostoma belcheri. Next base: position 2,714,111 of record NW_017803876.1, read on the forward strand.
GATCAAAGTGTACATAAAACAAAGCTTTGCTATATAACTCTGACCTGGTCTGTCAGGTACTTGGTGAAGGTCCACATCCAGCGGCTGGCATGTGTGATGAGCACCTGTTTGATGGGTTTGATGTCCACCCGGAGCCACCCCACATCCTGGTGGTCCTGCAGGGTGTGGATGTTGTCCCTGGCAACCTGCACAACACAGAAAAAGTGGTCTTTTGATCTACAATCTCAACAGTATAGTAGGCATCCTTCCATCAGTAGAGATGATGTGGTGTGATGGCCGTGGCTTGTCAACCCTATCCTACCATGACAGTCCCAGCCACAGTAGAAATGTTCTAGGTTTGTGAAGTCAACCTTATACATTTACTGGGTAATGTTTCACTTCCATTGAGTTACAACTTACACCCATTAGTCCTTCAGGTATATCTTCAGATGCTGGCATACCATTAGACGTCATAACAGAAATCAAACCAAAGTTGCTGTTCAAAGGATCTCTCTCACTAACTCACCCTGTAGATGTCAATTTCATTATCAAAGTCATCCAGAGAGGGTACGTTCATGTTGCTTGTGGCATGCTTTGGTGTGAGGAAGGAACGTTCAGCCGTTCCCAGGACCCCTGCTGACTGCATGCTGCCAATGGAGTCTGCACGAGACCTAGAATTTACCAAACAACATTTAGATACATGTAGTCAAGCAATCATGAAAACATTTCATCCCTTGTGTTTGACAGAAAAGTTAAACAGCACAGAGAAAGGTTCAAAAGCTCAAATGTATAGTCAACTACTTGTCTATTATTCCTTTATTCAGCATTCAGAAGAATCCCTATAACTATTGTTACAGTACCACTTTCAAAACATAGTGGGTTGTATTTCTGGATGAATAGGCACTGGATGAATACATCCACAAAGCATGTAGGATATCCTATACTTAAAAGGCACCATACCTTCCACTAGCTGAAGACCTTGCATCGGACTTGGCTGAAGCGATCTGCCTGAGGAGCCCCTGGGGTGAGCTGGCTGCGGACCTGAGGGGGTTGGGGCTGAGTTTACCGTGCAGGAAGTCATCAAAGGTCTGCTGGACGTGCTGCATCCACAGGAAGTGGTAGTCCTTAAATAGGTCCAGCAGTTTCTGGGGAGCAGACCAACAACATGGGAATCAGCACCAAGGACAGGCAGAGATTCCACTGTTAATTTCCATCACTGTTAAATCTATTTTTTCTTAGAACAACACTGTCAACTTCAGCACCAAGGACAGGCATACATCAGAGATTAGCTGTTTACTTCCACTGCTGTTAAATTTATTTCTTCTGGCTGACTTTGAATAGTGCAACAGTGAAAGCATTATGGATATGAAGAAATAGACTCAGGTACCTTGCACTCCTCAGCATTGTCCCTCACCAGCTGTAGGATCTGTTGCACCAGCTGCTTCACATCATCATCCACAGCTATGTAGTCCTCATACCCGTTCTGAAAAATTGAGTCAAACTTGAGTCATTGAGTCGTATACTTTTAGTACTTTAGCAGGATTTAACCTTAAGATTCTGTTTAAAATTTCGTTATTTGTAAAACAGTTTGAATGACATGAGTGTACTTCCTGATAAAATAAAATAACTGAAATGATTGTATGTAGTGATGCAGCTACATACACTTGAGTCCCTGCCCAGCATCTGCACCAGAGCACCCCTGGACAGGAAAGACTCCAGCCACTTGGTGACCAGCTCCTGGACACTCAGCATGGCCGAGTTCTGGTCCAGCGGGGGGTTGAACGACACCACATTCTCAATCAGCTCCAGCCGAATGGTCAGTATCGGCACGTACGGATCCTGGAACATCAGGAGGCAACTTTTGTTTCAATAGGTGATCATGATTGTGTATCATTACATACTACATGTAATAAAGTCTCCTTCAAGTTTGATAAAACAGATCTCACCTATCTTTGTCGTTTGTTTACCTCACCTCTTTTTTCATGCTGTACCATCAGAAACTACCAGGGTTGTTGATGGAAAATGTTGACTCTAGGGCATTTCTTTTAGACCTTTATCCTATGTTAGTATATCAATGTTACAACCTCCTACAGGCAATCTTTATACTAAACAACATCCAGTTCTTTGAAAATCTGCACTTCCCACTGACCTGGGAGATGTTAGCCATGACCAGCTGGTTGTGCATGGTCTCCAGACTGGTGACAGTGGATCTCTTCAGTCCATCCAGAACGATGGAGTCCACAAACTCTACATACGCCTCCCACGCAGGGGACGCCCTGCTGATCTGTACTGCCTGGAGAGGGAAAATTGGTACATGTATGTATATTATATGTGCAATGATTATCATAGGAAAGCTTACATGTTCCAACAAAAATAACCATCAGCTGACAACCAGAGAGAGTTGATTTTTTCATAGATCTCGAAAGAAAAAGAAATGTTTGAGTTGTGTTTTTTTCCTATCAGCATAGCAATGGTCCTTTTGCTTCATTGTAAACAGTTTTAATTCAAGCGATGCTACTGTAACCGTTTGGTATAATGGCTTGAGAAGATCATGACAGTTTTGTGTTTTGAAGGGCATGCAAAGTAAACAAGCTCCTGACCTCAAAAGACTCCTGCAGCAGGGTGTGGATCCTGTGTCCAGAGGGCACGATGATGGAGGTCAGGTCCTCATCAAGCTTCCTGTAGTCAGAAAATAACCACTTCTTAGCACCTTGTCATTTACTGTCTAGCACTACAGCATGTTTCAGTTGAAGTGACACTCAGAATGTACCAAATACCACAACAAGAAATCTTAATAATATCTTTATTACTGTAGACTCTGCTTGTATCTCTACCCACTTCTGCATGTCCACCAGCTCGTCCATAGTGTAGCTGTTCTCCTCGTCTCGAGCGGCAAACACGTCCAGCTGTCCCTGGGACCAGCTGCCGGCCAGCAGGGTGATGTCATCACAGTTGGTCTGCACGACGGTCAGGTTTCCATGGAGATCGTTACACACCAGGGAGGAAGCGATCTCAATAAAGTCGGCGCTCTCTGTGGTCTTCCAGGTAAAGTTGTGTAGGCCCTCATCAAAAACCTAAGGATTGGATCAAGAAAGGAAAATAACAATCATTATAAGATGAAATGATGTCGAAAACTAGGAGAAAGAGACATTTCACCTGAAAATTGACTACAATTATTCTAGTTGCCGATAGATATTTTCTTTTTGACTCTAAATCATTAATTTACAGACAAGCAAAACCATTGATCTGGTGCATCATTTTTGAAGGAAAATCAAGTTAATCTAATAGCCATCAGATTTCTTTTGCAGAAAGGCAACCACTTCAGATCTAAGAATGATGTCTACAAACCACATCAATCTTGGCCAGCTTCCTCTCAAACAGAGGCCTCTCCACCTCACTGATGCTTCTCATCACCTCGTTGTACTTGGAGACAATGGTCTCCAGACGGGCGGCTGTCACACGCAGGGTAGCTGCATCTGTGTTCCTAGGATACACAATGGAACAAAATCTATTTAAAATGCTGTATTCAATTGAGAAAATGCTTACAGGGTACCTGGATGGAAGGTTTTGATACATCACAAAGAAATTTGTCAACATTGGCTAGATTGTCCCTGCTGTAGGGTATTTATTTATCAAACATTTTCTGTATACCGCATGGCTTAGCAATTAGAAGAAGATTACATATTACAGATTTCACTAACTACAATGTCTACAGTAGAGGCTATTGTGATCAGGGTACGGAAGTACTGCCATTTGCTGACTCAGCCACTTGACATTCAAAGCACAAGTGTTAGAATGTCTTGAGTTGAATGCTAACTGATTCAATGACTCTCTCCCACTATAAGAACTAACCACACTGCTGACCTGATGAGAGCCCTGGCAGGCTGAGGCAATTTGATGTTGTAGGGAGCCTGGGAGAAGTAGTGGATCTCCCTCAACAGGAGGATCAGCTCAGGGTCAAGGTTCACATGGACAATCTGTGGTCTCACATCCTCATCCTCGTCATAGTTTTCTGCAACCTGTATGATGTGTATGTGAGGAAACAGTACAGCTTTTTATTTCTGATCCAATATGCGAATTATAGTTGACATCTGCCAAATTCTGGTTTACATGAATATTGCACCATAAAAATTTTGAATTTGTAATCAGTAGCAAAAATCTAACCCCGTGAAAATATTGACTTCATTCATGTAACTATGTATTTTTCTCACTCCTTACTAGTTATACCTGTACTGTTTATGATGGGCAACTCCTTGTTGGCAATATGAGAGAAAAAATAAACAGTGATACAACAAACCGTTGCTATTAGTATTCTACTTAAATGTCTTCAGAACTAGTCTGCAAGTTAGAATGTAAGACCAATGAACCAGACAGTAATTAAAAAAAAGCCTTTTACAGAATCAGTCATGGTAAAACACTGTGGTCTGCTGTAACAATGAAGACCTGCTCACCAGTAGAGGCTGCTTGAGTCTGTCCCTCAGCTCAGACTGCACACTCTTCTGCCAATGTTCCACTATCTGCTTCTCACATCTGCAATGGTCAATGGAAGAAATTTTAAAGTTTAAAATTACAACATATTCCTTTGCCATTATACCATAATCCCAAGGGTATCTAGCTCTTGAGCTAAGCTCCATATCTAAGAGAACATTAGTATGTTCTGCAGGTAAAACTTATTTGATGAAGAGTTTAAAGAAAATTGTTGTCAATGAGCAAAACCTCTGAAACTCCTTCATGGCATCTTTGTAAGCATCTCTCATCTGCCAGCCTGCGTCTCCCTCCAGTGAGTGGGGGCTGACCCTGCGGAACTTCTCCATGGGCTCCTGAAATACAACGTTTTAAAGTTATTTACTGGCCAATGTCCCAAGGCTGTACATGTGGATGTGATACTGGACAGTTACAGACACTTTCAGGTCCAGTTACAGATCCTATCCTGAGGTATTAATTCCCTTCACAAGTCTAAAAACTCATCATTTATTTATACCAAATTGTACCTCCTGTGAGCTTTGGTGATAGTCCCATAAGCCATTGTACGTTTCTTTTTGTAGTTTTCGGTGTGACTATTACACTAACCAGTACAGGAAAGAATAACTTACAATATAATAAACTACCTGTGGGCATTCAAACTAGGTGTTTAGATTAGATACACTGTTGGCTGTGTTTTGTAATCTCTGCTTTGCAACTCATTGAAAACACAAAGGGAGATACTGAGTGGACTTACAGTTATCCTGGCCTGCAGCCCTTTGATCCAGAGCAGCTTGGAGACAGTCCTGGGTAGGTTGGTGTGCATGGGCGGGGCACGCACCTTGCTGTTGAAGATGGTTTTGACCTCCAGTAACTCCTGAGTGAAGGAAGACACCAGTGCCCGGTCCTTGTCCTTCAGATGTTTCTGTGTGGGTGCAAAAAATATGATTCATCTCGGAGATATAGTAGGTGATGTCATACACGTTGTATATGTTAAAGCAGTTTCTTCACTCGTGGCATAGACCAGTCATTTTGGTCATTCAGTAAGGTACATCTGTCAAACATGAAAGAATGATGCAGAGAGGCAGATGATACTAACCTGCACCAGTTCTCTACTGCTGACTCCTTCAAACACCTCCAATAGTCTGAGCTGGGAGGCCACAGTAGGACACTGCAGGAAGCTCAGGTTTAGGACAGAGGCCAGCTGGGCTTCCAGATCCTAATAACAGAGACACAAAGTTGATTTCATTTCATTTCATTTATTTCGAAACCTTTTAGCCCCAAAGAGCTAATCTTCCAAGGCTCAAACAATTACATAATTACATAATTACAACATAGTAGAAACATTTAAAAATACATACATACATACATGTACACTGTGCACCACATCAACAATAAATACACATAGATATTAGCAATTTAAAAGTAGCGAGCAAGGGTCAAGGATCAGGTGACACTACTACTGTTTGAAACGGCTTTCTTAAAACTGATAACATCGCACAGTGTCTTAACGTCAGATGGTAGATCGTTCCAGAGCACGACTGCACGATACAGGAATAAGCGTTTTCTGCTATTGGACTTAGGTATTGGTAATCTAAAGTTATGTGCGGAAGATCTGGTATTATGACTGTGAGATGCATGAACAGGCAAAAGGGAGTTATAAATATTTTGTGGTTCGTGACTCGTGAGGATCTTAAAGAGAATGACCAAAGTGCTTATCAAGAATCTCTCTCTCACAGTCGGCCAACCAAGATCTAGATGCATCTGCCTGGTAGGAGTATCAGGAGTACATTTCAGTAACAGTCTACATGCCCTATTCTGCACTACTTGCAGTTTGCGCATGTTGGAGTCTGACATGTTGGCTAAGACTGGTGCGCAGTACTGCACAACTGACAGAACCAGTGCACAAACAACAACCTTGCAAACTGCAAAAGGCATCGCCCACATATGCCTTCTCAATAGGGCAATGTTTCCGATATTTTATCAGATCTTCAAGTGTAAATGATAAAAAATCCATGCAGACAAACCTCCATACAATGCACTTTAAAAACGACAAGTACTAACCTTAACCACAGATCTGAACTTAAAGAAGCTCTTGTTGAAGTTATGGGAGTCGTCCACATCTAAGATGTTTCCTGCTGAGGTGATGAAGTCGTCCATGGCTTTGGCAAAGTTCTGGTGTATTTCCTGCACCAGTGCGTCCAGGCTCCTCCCCCCTGCACCACCGATCTCTGCTGCAGACTCCAGCAGACGGAAGTGTCGGGTGGTCTCCACAAGCTCCAGTACATCGTTACACCTGTAGAATTCAATAATTGTATGAATGTGGCAGCTCCATACTTAAAACTTTGATGACCATAATGGTCATCGATATAATTGGGTAGATACTGTCCTATACATACGTGTAAGTAGCCCTGGTTACCAAAATGCTCCTTTGCCAAACTTTCTTATATCTCACAAAAGGTAAAATACCAGTAACACACACACTAGCAGCACACTGGTTACCAATATCTTGGGATGATCCCAATAAATCAGAGTAACATAGTTTGTTAGTGTTGAGTTGTCTGTATTGCTCTTGGCTGTAAGCCAACTGGAACCTGACAGTGTGTATTCTTCTACATTCCTGTTCTTTGAACCTTCCCATTGATCTTCACCACCAGGCCAGATTCTGGACGCACCTTTCCATGAACCTGTTCATCAGGTCGAAGCAGCGAGCGTTGCGGGGTGGCCAGGGGGAGTCCTTCCACTCCTCCTCCACCCCCAGACTGGTGGTGCTCTCGTTCTTCTGGGCAGGCCTCCGCGGGTCGTAGGCATGTGTACCGTACAGCTTGGTGGCCCACAGCTGGCCCTGGGGCCTGTGGATCCTGGAAGGTAGCAAATACTTTGATGATAATCAATGTTCGGTCGAGTGTGACCATAGTTAATAGGCAATATCATTCATGCATATCATACATGTAACTGTACACTGGGTGGTAGTAGGGGTTTCCCTTCATAAAATTTCAGATCTAGTCACTGACTATTGGTTATAAAACTGTGTATTTCACTCCATGTCTAATAGTTTTTACATTTCCTGGCAGTTTTTTAAAGCCCGATTCTTTACATCCTATTACTTTGAGGATGAACCATACACTCAGGTACAATCACGTACTTGTGCTTCCATGAGGCATAAAGGTCCTCAACTTTAACCAAAACATTTAATCAGTAAATGTCACAAAACCACTTACAATGAAGTGGCACTCTCCTCCACTTTCTCCTTGTTCATTGCGTTGGCCTTCTCCCGCCAGTCCAGGTAGGTTCCCCTGTACGCAGCACACACTCGCAGGGCATCCTTCAGCCGGGAGTAGGACTGGACAGTGTCGTGCAGAAGGTCATCTCCCACCATGCTTTGTGACCTGATAGGTTATTGCAGGATACATATAGCTCATATACATGTGTATATAGCTCCTTCAATTAAAAGCTAATCGGTTATCTTTCTCCAGACCTGCCGAATGTGCAGTTGCCAGATGCTAACATTATTTGGGCAAAAGTTGGACACAAACTAAATACTACTGAATGATTCTACATGTATTTCAAAGGACCTTGATTGACATAAAACATAAACTTGATACTTACACAGTAAAATCAGCCAGGCAGTCATTTCAATGTCAAGAAACCATATGATTATGAAAGTCTTGAGGCAATATCATAACTGCAGTGACTAATAGGATGTCATGTACACTGTAGATATGGAATAATTAAAATAAGTAAGTAAACAGTCAACTTACTTGGCAACAATCTCATTAGAAACGACTCTCAGCAGTGTCTGGAACTGTCTCTTCTCATGGTAATACTTGGAGTGCATCCAGACCAGGTACAGGGTGTGTACCAGGGGGGCAAAAATCTGCTGGATTTCCTTCGGCGAGCGCCCCAGCTGCAGCCGGTCCAGCCAGGACCTCATGGTGTTCAGGTACAGCAGGTGCTCATTTGTGTCATGGACAGCCTGGAGCAGAACAATTTTCACATTATTTAGCTGTTGATATAAACCCCTTTTACTTGCGTAAGCTGACACTATTTGTATCAATCTAAGATATTCACTTATTAGTAAATTAATAAAGATGTTCAGGCTTACAACTGACAGGTCACATATATCCTACACCTTGAAAAAACAACTGAGATTGAAGAGATCTCCAATGCAATGTCCCCTTCTATGTATCAAAAGTAGTCGGCTCTAGTGCAAGAGGACAAGTAAGTTAGTAAGTAAGTATATATCAGAACTGTGCATACCTGGGGTGATGCACTAGAGAACTCTCAGACTGTTTTTCAAAGTGGTGGAAACATGTAACCCATTGGATAAATGTTAATAGAGGTTATTCCCTAATACAGTATAATCTATCAGTATACAGATTTTTTTTTCTTAAATTTGAATACCTTTGCGATCTCCCTGCGGACGTTCTGGAAGCTGTGTGAGTAGGAGCTGTCTGCCTCCTCCAGGTTGAGGAGGATGTCGCAGGCGATGGGAGCGTCCAGCTGGGAGTTGATGGAGTGGAGGCGGGACAGGTGATTAGACCACACCTGGACCTCATCCTGGGGGCGGGGCTTGGAGCTGAGGCGACTCAGCTCAGCAACGGGGTCATGCTTTAGCACACCCTGGGGACAGACAAGGAAAGGGTTGTGACACTGGTGTAGTGAATGGAAATTTCATCAATCCTTTAACATAAAGCAACAGGAATCAAAAAACACAAAACATTGGACCCATGATAGGCCTTTGATCCCGGATTTCTTAAAGTGCCCTACAACAGAAAAACGGTCTTTGTATTTTAGTAGCACTGTCTGTCCATTGAGTGAAATAATCAATGAAAGTAAATTTATTGACATGACCATTGATGCATTATGTAGGAATACCTGGTATTATCTTATCATATCTAACAACTGGTATTTGCGACATTTCAGTAAGACCTACTCTGATCTGCTTGATCCAGCCGATGACAGTGGACTCCAGCACGTGGATGACAGCTGCTCTCCGATTGGTTGCTGCTGCAGCCTCTGCCAGGACCTCGATGGATGGTAGGGGAAGGACGATGGAACCCTGCAACAAAACACAACACACCTGATGAATGCATTATGTATTCTCATATCATAATTAACGACTTTGCCGCCGCTTTAATACAAACTAGTTCAATTATTTCTTTAGTTCCTAGCATGCTTGCATGCACATAAATAACCACCTGTGAAGCAATATAAGGTGGTGTGAAGTTGCTAATACATGTAGTTAAAACTTGATTAGAGAAAAGAAATCCACCATAAAATCATATTTGTTTGATGAGCAAAAGTCATTTGGGTCAAGCCACTCATTACGGCATATTCCACAGAGCATATTCAGAAATTCTCTGCCTTCCTAGATCCTTTAATCAATCATGGCATGTATTATGTACTGATTATATGTGCCATGCCTACATAATTACAGACCTGTTGGTGCCCATGTGTCACCTCCACATTGCTCATCAGTCTGTGTAGAACGTCCATGAGTTTGTCAGGCCCAGCGACTGTCTCAGCGTGCTCTGTCTCTGTGCACAGCAGCGGCAGGAACACGTCTCTGGCCAGCATGTCCATGTGCTCCAGGGGCATGTTTGCTCCATCGATGTATATAACGTTATCATCTACAGTTGAAATGCGATTGAAAATGATTACCACACAATCTTAGTAAAATGGCAAATGCTGCTGCCAACGACTTGGATACAGAGCTATAATAATTACGATATAGGTTACCTATACCTGGGCAACATTAAATGTAATTTCTAATATCTGATAAAAACCCTTAGTTTTTACAATGAAAGATGACTGTACTGAGCTGAAACTAACCCATGTTATCTTTGGTGAGCTTGACAGAAGTGCCTGTCTTCAAAAAGAAGACAGCTTTTGCAGGCAGTTGAGCTGGAGGGCTGAGGGACGCCTGCAGCCCATTCTTGGGAGACTTGGCATAGATGTACAGACATCTCAAGTCTTCATTGGTGATATATTCAACAAGGACGGACCTGAAGGAAACAAACAGTAAAAATGTCAAGACACAATCTACTAGTCTTAATGCATATGCAAGTTGTTAAGATACAAGTCTCTAGCAAGTATGTATGATAAAGATTTTCTGGACAAAGCAGCTCCACTCAGCAATAATTGTGACTCTCTGTGATTGGCTTTTCCTACCTTGTTTCATCGTTTGTGAAGAGATTTTTAAGATCCTCATTCCTCGGTCTTAATGACGATGTGATGCGTGTTTCCAGCCACCGCAGGCGCTCGTCCATTTCCTGAGTGGCCATGTTTACATTTCGTCTTCACCAAGTGGTCTGTGTATACAAGTTTATAGCAATATAGCAATGTTTTTACGACAAGTTTCAAACACTGTGACAAAATCATTACAGAAGAGATACTAGTACATAAGGATAAGCAAAACGAACCTAACATCTCTTAATCTTACTTTGTTCATAAATGGACAGAATATTCTTTATCTATAGTTTCTGTTGACACCTGCACCTGTTTCACATAGAACAATCACAAATTAATGAAAAGTTCTGATTTTTATTTGCAGACAGCAATACACCAATAAAGCATAAAATGGCAAGTTACAAGTAATATAGGGAAGTTAAAGCTGGAAAGGCGCCATGCCTAGCAGATGATAACCCTTGAGACTCACCATTGAGTGCCATTGGGGGGTGTCATTACGACAGTGTAAACATTATTCACAGGGTTATGGTCCTCAAATTAAATTACTGTCACAACTGAACACACCTCGACCTAATGATCCCCAATAGACAGCAGATATTGAGGTGGAAGCCTAATCAAGTTGGATTTAGTCAACGTTTTCGCATCTTAGAAAGTATCAATGACACCTGTAACAGTCGAATAACTTCGTTGGCTTCAAATTTAGGATGCAAAACTGGTAATGGATAGGGCGGGCCATTTTACATCGCACAGCCAGTGGCAATGTTGCGATACATACCGTGGAAAGTGAAGTTGAATATTAGCAAGATAGAATGGCTCTCTAGCGCTGAACGCAAACTCCATCCAGATTGGAAAGCTTAACAGACGCAAAATTTAATCGACTTTATAAAAACAAACTTTGCCGCCAATGAGAATCCCGACATTTTGAAAGAAAGTAGGCCGCCGACCACCTGTTGGTATTGGTCGGAGGGAAAAAGAATAAACGCAGTAAGGCAGGATAATCCCACCACACAAACAAACCACCATACCTACGCGTGTTAGAGATTGTTTTGAGTGTCCATACCTATGTTACAGGTGGTTCTCGTCCCTGGAGAAAACTTGTTCTTCGGCCGCCATGTTGTTGTGCTGTTGCTAGCCAATTGCGATCGCAGCAAAACGCGAAGAAATCGATCCAGATCACCATTAATAACGATATCATATATCCACATAGATCTAATGTATGCCGTATTTACGGAATTGAATAATTGATTTAATTGACATTGTATTGGTTCATAATTTATCAATCTAGATACTTTGTAGTAATTTCGCATGTAAACAGCACTTCCTGTTTGGATGCTTTCAAAGGCTAATAGAGGCTAATTAGTCTCGCGAGATTTGGCGGGACTTGAAAGTTTCGAGAGTTGGCAAACTTAGAAACACCTGCTGTAACTTGTAAGTTGTACTTTTGGCAGACGTTTCAAGTACCCTTGGGCCAGTTAGATGGCTCTACAGAAGTTATACACATTGTTCAAGTGTCCATACACTGGTGTGCTGTAGCTAGCAAAGAGGAGTCATGCTTTATTCACCATTTTACTTTGGGTCTCTTTAATTCACCATTCTACATTGAAGTTGTAACTTTCTAAAAGTGATGGTCAAATCATTCATGTTCTACCTCATCTAGCTTTTTCACAATTTTGTGAAGATACACCATACTCATTCATGGCGTGAAGCAGTGCAATTCAGCCCTTGGGCTGCCAAGATGCTTTTATTCCCAATGACGAAATAAACCAGTCTATACTTTAAGAAACCATTCATTCTCTGGACTATCATTCACGAGTCTGATACAAACTCTGAATTTCAGTCTGTATACTGACTTTGGCTTTCAGCACTAAATGGCTTTAAGATGACTATCAAAACCATCTATCTTTGGTAGTAAGTCTTTCTCTTCCAAAGGTACATGTATATTCAGTTTACCTAGCATGATAGATTATTGTGTATCATATAGTTAACTTTTTTTTGTAATCATTACCACACAGGACAATAAGCCTTCTAAAATCCAACATTAAAATCCTCTTTGAAATAGTCAATACCAGCTACTTAATCAAAGGAGAACATGCAGATACATGCGGTGGTGTCATGCATGTTCCACTCACAACTTTGTATTACTCTCAACAATTTTTACATGAGAGAAGGACAGTGTGGTCAGGTTATTCAAGCAAAGTTTAAAGCAACTTGCTGGAAAGTATGCTGAGGATTTCTTTGAATGATCTTCCATCATGTCATCGAAAGCCCAAGAGCCTTGTACAAGAATGCATACTCAAATGCAGCCTGGAAAGAGAAGATAAAAATGTATGAGGTCTGTGTCAAGCAATATGATACAGCTGTATAAGATGCATGATATATCACTAATCATAAAAATCTGCATGACAAGTTGATAAATTTACAAGCAAGTGAATACATTATACATATACTGACCTGTTCAGAATCAACAGCCTGGCTGTCATGACCAAAGTGACCACCCTTTTCATGTACTTGTAGGATAAGGAAATTTCTATGGAGGTTAATGTCATTGCTGTGTTTAGTCTGGTCAGTACTTGTCATTCTTTCCTGAGTGTTGGATGACTGAAGAGAAGTCAGCTGCTGAAGGCCTCGGAGTTTTGCAACATACTTAAGTGGGCTCCAGTACGGCACCCTTGTATCGTCTAGAGTAGCTGTCACCAACATAGAAGGGTAGCTCTGAAAATATAACAACTAAAAGTCAATCCCTTGTGTTGTGTACAGGTTTTAATGTTTTGCTGAAAACCGGGTGTGTTGTGTTTCAATTACATGTAGAAACTGCCTGTAATCTTAAAATATATATAATTTATCGATATAATGTATCAATATGCAAATCATACAGTCAAGACTTTCCCTTCAAGATGAAAAATCCATCCATGAACTTGAATGTCACAAGAAGTGTATTTTTTTCTATCCATTTATAAAACAGATAGTAACAATTTGTCTTACAATACCTGGTGTCTCAGACATTCAGTTTCCTTATAACAAAGATCATTTTAGAATCCACATCCATTCCAGGCTACCTGAGGTTTTATATTGTGGTAAGGACAGTAGGCCTTGATGTAGTTGAAGACATCAGGGTGTGTCCCAGGGTCACCCCACTCCTGGAACTCCTGTGCAGTCAGGGGGAGGGACCTGTCCAGCATTGCACCCAGCACATCTACAAAGGGCACCTGATGAGGGGCGAAACAGTTCCAGTTGGTAGTAGCTATTCTATTATGTAACGGGCCTGCTGTCCCTTAGAATTCTTATGAAAGTGACCTTTTGAGCACAGATTACTGTTGTTCATAATACCTTCATGATTGCAGCAGCCAACAGGCCAGGACTCCTGTTACACAGAGCAGCCACTGCCATACCCCCTGCACTGGTGCCACAGGCTGCAGTCAGACCAGGGGAGGAGTAGCCCGCTCCATGCAGGTGGGAAATGCAGCTTTCCAAATCCTGGAGACATAACGGGATAAACCTTAAGCCGAGCCTTGGCATGTTGGTCATCAAAAGATTGGTATGTATCAAGAAAGGCAGGAGGTATAAAAATGAATAAATTTATACATAAAAAAAATACATAAATATAGAAGCTTGGCAAGATGTGATAGTATATACATATAGGTATTGTACTTTTCTTGTTTTTTTGTGCATGATTGATGGGAAGTTGTATATGATAACAATCCACGAAAAAGTTGAGAAACACACTACCTTAAAGGTTTGGTCTTTATTCAACAGTCTGCCATTGTGGTACCATTGCCTCCCAAGCTCACCTCCACCTCTAAGTGTACAGTAACAAAACAACAGAAATGAAATTACAATGCAGTGATACCTGTTCTCTCTTTTCATCTTCACCATACAAAAGACCACTGCAATACCTGCAACTGATAATTGCACATGTCCATATTGACACCACCAAATGTTTTGACATTATCCGAATAAAAGTGACAGTTCTCGTCAATGTTTTTACATGTACATGTTTGGATCAGCATGTAACCTCTCACCTGACATGGCAGAAAGCCAGCACCCATCCTCTTTCCAACAGTACCAGTCTCTCAGAGCTGAAGTTCATGTTGACATCTTCACCATACGCACCATAGACATACACCAGTAGTGGGTTCTTCCCTGTCTGCTCCACACCCTTCTTGTGGAACACAGTCAGGGGAACACTGGTCCCATCCTAATAAGGTCATATGTGAGTCTGATAAATCTTCTAACAACATTGTGTCTAAGTTGATAATCAAACCACTCATCTTCTACTTGTATACTCCTGCACTTTAAACTTGTTTTACTCATCCTATAAGATTTATAATAGGTATACCCTGGTTTTGAACTGGAAGTTTTCTTTGTATCATTGAACAGATAGGGGTATAATACATGTATCTTTTTGTATTTGTAAAAATTAAAAATTGTAACTTTATTCTACCTTTTTTTCATTCAGAGGCAAATCTCAACATCAAAAAAGCAGAAGGAGCATTCTTCAGGGCACTGTTTAACAATGTACCTGACTTGTTGCCATGAGCCTGTGCATGACATACTGATCTGATACTGCAGGAGAACCCTCTGTTGTTTGCTTCCAGAGCTGTCTGGTTGGCAGGTGGAACTCATACTCCACCTCAGGCTGGATGGGGGAGGACAGAGTGAACCTGTAGCCGGAGCTGTCTGCTGTGGTGTTGGCACCAGGCTTGATCACACAGGCCCATGTTGGTAACTACAGTGAATAAAATCCCCATAAAAAATTACAACAAAACATGTTAGTGTAATCTAGATGTCCATCTATTGACAATTTTATATCTGAAAAGAAATTGTACTTTTAAAAGTAGACTCACTTCTTACATGAAACAAAGTTGGTCCATTTTGTTCATATTTAGCAAGTTCATCAGAATATTGCAACCAACATAACAATAAAATTATCATGACTCTATGACTCTAATGTCTTTTATTTATTTATCTATTTATTTATTTGAGCTTCATTACATTACAGAGTATGTAATTGGACAGGGGGAACAGGTCTGGCCTTTGTCTTAGCCCCCTGTCCAGATTAAAAACATAATAGAATAAAAAGTACAATTAAAGCAACACCAAAGACTTATGCAAACATACAAAAATAAAACAAGAAACAATAATAACCAATGACAAACAAATAAAAACATGCCCACGGACACATAAAATATAAGTGAACAAATGAAAATAGCGACAATAAGAACGCTAATAATAATGATAAGAAAGCAAATAGTGGAGTCAAAGAACATAGGGTATGCCAGGTGTAAATGTTATCAGGATCAAATATGTCGGACAAAAGGTGATGATAGTGACTGAGGACGAACTTTCTAAAGGTAAGAAATGAGACGTTTGGACTTGCTTTAAGAGACCTGGTGTTAACTGGTAATGCGTTCCATATGTATACTATTCTTTGAAAGTAGGAATTTTGGAATGTTGTGGTAAGACACTTTTCCGGCTGCAGTTTGAACTGGGGGGTTGATCTTAAAGAACGGTGAGGGGATTTGATATATTTGTTAATGTCTATATTGTAATGTCCAATGTCTTCTCCCAAGCAATACAAATGTGATTCTAAGATGAATGGCAGTGGCAAACTATTATTATCAAATGTCATATTTCTCAGCATTATCACCTTGAAGGAGTAAGTGTCTTCAGCCCTGCCTGTAGGTACAACAGTGATGGCAGGCACCCCTCCCCTCTTCTCAGCCAGGACACATCCCTGGTGAAACATGTCCATGTCCACCACTCTCCCACCTGGTCTGGGAGGCACCACTTCTGTCCAATCTGATGAGGAGGTTGTGTTGGTTGGAGCACACATCAGCTGGTGCAGGGAGATACCGTTGTCAGTCTCATCTACATGCTAGTAGCATAGGGGAAAGGCTTGTACATATAACTTACATACAAGCCATCCTGACAATGGAAATAATGGTCAGTAGCACTAATGCCATTATCTCAGTATTGACAATTGATGATGACGAGTGAAGTTTTGCAGACAGGTTGAACAGAACCTCCTTCAGTTTGGATAAAATCTGTTTGTCCTACATGACCACAGCTCAGATCTTTTTTGGCATCTCAATTCCATTATAGATAAGTTAAAGATATTCACATTTTCACTCATGCTTGAAAATAAAAACCTTGTAATCAGCTGCAGCTCCTTGGTTGGTGAGGAAGAAGAATTTTCCCCCATGATGTTCCACATAGTATTCCATCCCCTCTATCCTCCCCTGCACCAGACAGGGCTCTCCCATTGGTGATGAGGAACTCACCACCCTAACCTCAGACGTTGTCTTGGAGTTACTGTTGATGGTCACAAACTTCCTGTCCTTCGTGTGGCTCACATCTACAAAATACCTGAAGCACAGAATGGTGAGCTGACATCTTTTATTGCAATGTACACGTAAAAACTCACTATGATGAACATATTCCTGATATCATGGTGATGTCATATACTAGTAACCGTATGTACCTGTCATCATTCTCCTGATACAGCAGCTCATCAGCCTTGTCAGCCTGGCCGATAACACACCTCCACACCTGACAGGCACGAAGGTTCTCTGCTTTGGTGTACAGGATGACATCATCTGTTATCCATTCTGAAATATAAGACAGATGAAAGGAAGTGCCTGAAGTTACATGTTAAGTATATCCACCTGCCATATTTTTGTTTAAAGTTAAGACTTTTGATCCAACACAAAAAAGTTCTCTCACCTGGAGCTTTTGACCAGTCACTTTGGTCTTCCTCATATTTTTGTTATGGTTGAATCACTTAAACAATATTCACAAATATTTACACATTTACTATTGTAAACATACATGTAGCCATGGTAGAGCATACTTACCAATGTTGAATATATCAGGAATGGTCTTCAAGTACACAAGCTGATCTTGAGCTCCAACTTTCACAATATGCCCAACAAAGCTGTCTGCAGAGTCAGTCTCCACAGTGATGGCCAGGTGTGTGGATCCAGGTGACAACTTCAGCACACTCACTCTGGCCTGCTGGTAACCAAAGGTATCGGCTAAGTGGTTCACATCCAGCACTATTTCCTCGGGTGGGTCATCTTCATCTGTGACAAAAGAACACAATTACAACTGAATTCACACTTTCTAGATGGATGTTAATCAAGTTATCTTTTCTCAACTTACAACGTATCAATGCTGAGAACATTCTTTCATGCCAAGACCAGTCTGTTTGTAGGTGTCAATAAATCATGGTGTTGGCAATCTGGCCTACTACCCATGCTTCTCCCTTTGTTAGTGCTAGCCAGCTGTCATCCATTGAGATGCTTTCCTTCCCGTTGCTGAATTGAAGCTACCAGCCAATCATGTTGCTTCTTGACTGAAGGTGGTGAGATGATTGGCTAGTAAGTCTTCCTGCAACAACATCAGGGTCAGCATCTGATTAGCTTATTCAAGTTATTGAAATGCAGGCCAACCTGAATCCAGAGGGCTTCTGCAGTAGACTGGGTAGTCCTCCCCACCTCCTGACTTTGTATAGTACACATAATCACCGATTACCTGTAATAAAATATAACTTATATATATATGAAACATAACTAAGAACAATAGTATAGCATGGAAATCTAGAAAATATGTTACTGCCGTGATGCAAAAATTCAGTACAATCTAATACTATTATTCCCATGCTGGGAAAAAAAATAGGTGATCATGTTTTATAATTATATCCAATGTCAACAGCTGCATTTAAGTTTTCCTAAAGTAATGCACATACCTCAAAATCATCCCCACTCATGGCATCCAGATGGGACCAGTCTTCCATTTCATCCAAAAGTTGTTCTTGCATTTCAGATGTATCTTTCATCATGGAAGATGTGTAACTACAGGTAGCAAGTGCAGAGATGGTAAATATTACATTAAGCTGCATCATATAAAAAAAACACTACAAGCGATGTGTCTAAAACTGTGGGAAGGCCTTGACAATAATGCAGGATTTTTTTTAGATCATCATCTAATCTTTCATACTCACATATTTTCTTCTTCAATGTACTTCCAGACGTCCTGTAATAATGGCAGAAAGGAAAAAAAGTTAGGAACCTATGTACACAATCGACAGAATTTTGGGCGCTTACCCCACATAACTATCAAACCAAACAGATTTGCCTGAAATTGAAGACGTTATATCGGTGATTATAAAATTATGACAAAAGCTGGAGTAAATTTTGAACTTGAAATCACCTTGTCCTCCGGATCCTGCATCCATCTGTACGGGTCCTCTACACGATACCCATGAGTACGTATGTACTCCTCTTTCTTTTTTGCAATCGGAGGCTGTACGGTCACAGATGGAGAGGTACAATAATGCTCCCATCTACCACCAATAATTTGACATCTTCGTGCTGAAAAGAGTAACCTCTGCCTCGCGTGCGCCTGGTGAAATCTGCTTCCCTGCTCTTCAAACCCACCGGCAAGTAGACTCTTCGCAGTTCCACTGTGTAGTAACCGTAAGGATCGTATGAATTTCATAGTAAAATTGCTTCTTAATGAGCTGTTGGCTGTTTAAAAGTTGTTAGATCATAGCACGTTTTTCACAATCTTTCAAAACATCCGCCATGTTGTGACATTTGACATGACCCTTGACCTAAAATGTATTTTTCTCCATCCATTTACTATTTCAATAGTTTGCTTCAAATACTATTGAGAGTTTTATACTTTTTGGCAAAAATATTAAACACTTTCCAACTTCTGAGAATAATTTCTGGAAATTATTGAGGTCAATTTCCCATGATGCTTTACAAATCTGGCGGGAAATTCTGTTGTGTGTTTGCCGCCAAGAGATTGCCTGGCTCTGCTCGAGTCACGAAGACTGTGAGTATTTTAGGGTTACTTTTCCTCAAAATATAAATTCTTTGGTTAAAATATCACTAAGCCTTGACACGTGGTTATTGTAGGACAAAATTAGCTGTTGGCCAAAGGTTGTACCGAGGCGAGGATATGTTTTGACAGAATATTTTTCCGGTATAAATGGGGAGGGGGGTGATCAGCTCAAACTCGCGCGCAATCATATTTGCTGGACATCAGTATAATTAATCCTTCCACGAAAGACACAGTGTATCTGTACATGTGATCGTGGATAGATTGTGTTTCGAATGTAGAAAATCAAGGCTAGTAGCAAATAATAATACATGATTACATGATATGATCAAATCGAACTAGCTGACCAGTGTAGTCTGCAGACAGTAGTCGACAAAAATTATAAT
Source organism: Branchiostoma belcheri (assembly GCF_001625305.1). Taxonomy (NCBI): domain Eukaryota; kingdom Metazoa; phylum Chordata; class Leptocardii; order Amphioxiformes; family Branchiostomatidae; genus Branchiostoma; species Branchiostoma belcheri. The sequence goes on from NW_017803876.1 coordinate 2,733,976, forward strand.
TTGCGGTGTACTGTAGGCTTGGACGGGGATATCAGGTAATATGTTCAGAAATGAGCCTGTTTCCAGTCACACGAAGCACTAGCCAAGTTGTTTATAATGTCTAGGAGGTCTAGATGTAACATCAAGGCTTTTGAACTACAGTATAATAAATTATTTTCCACTACTACGGCCCACGAGCCATCATAACTCCTAGATAATTTTATCATTCCACCCAGATGAGTACCACACCAGAAGTAAAGCTGCCGGTTGTAGACATCAAGGATGAGGAAACAGAGGAAAGAAAGAAGATGAAGAAGCAGGTGAAGCTGTCCCTGGCCGAGGAGACCCGGAGCTGGGCCCTGAACCAGGAGGTGTCCCGGCTACTGGAACAGATCCCGCAGATCAACGACTCTTTCTCCATCGTGAGGAAGATTGGGGAAGGTACATTCAGCAGCGTGTACCTGGCCACGCTCAAGCAGATGCCCCGGCTGAAAAGGCACTTTGCCCTCAAACACATCATCCCCACCAGCCATCCCGACAGGATGGAGACAGAGCTGCACTGCCTGCAGGAGATCGGGGGGAAAGACAATGTCATGGGCATGCTGTTTGCTGTGAGGGGAGAAGACAGCTTTGTGGTGGGCATGCCCTACTTCCCACACGAGAGCTTCCACGAGTACCTGCCAAAGATGAGTTTGAACGAGGTCAGACATTACATGGAGAACCTCTTGATTGCACTGCGGCAGGTTCATCAGTTTGGGATCATACATCGCGATGTCAAGCCCAGCAACTTCTTGTACAGCCGCATGGAGAAGAAATACAGCCTTGTTGATTTTGGCCTGGCCCAGCCAGAACAGAAGACATCAGACAAGCACCCTGCACCAGTGAAAAGAAGTCGTCCAGAGTCTGCAGTCTCGTCCTCACCAGCCAAGAAGAAGGCCCGCACTAGTGGTAGTAAGAGGGAAAATGCTGCACAACTGGCCCCGCTACCCAATTCATCTGTTCTTGCACCAAAGCAGAGGGATATTAATGTCCTGCACGAAAAGCAGACAGCTAGGGCCAACCTCCCAAATGCAAAGCTAAAAGCTAGTGCTCTGCTGAAGAAGGCAGCTCTCAAACAGTGCCAAAACTCTTCCTTGATGGCCCTCACAGCAAAAACGGCGGGTCAGCAACAGAAGATGAGAATCACAGTGAAGGACAGGACACGACAGAAAGCGTCTCAGCCTGCTTGTTCCTGCTCAGGTACACCTGACATCTGCCGACTCTGCACATCCAGACACCACCAGGTCGCTCCACGTGCCGGCACCCCGGGTTTCAGGGCCCCAGAAGTGCTCCTGAAGTGTCCGAAACAGACAACATCAGTGGACATCTGGTCTGCTGGAGTCATCTTCTTGTCTCTTCTCAGCGGGCGCTACCCCTTTTTCCGAGCCAAAGATGACATGCAGGCCCTTGCACAGATCATAGCCCTCATGGGAAGCCGGGAGGTGGCTAGCGCAGCCAAAGCCTATCATAAAGACTTGTATGTTACTCCAACCATCCCACCTATGGACTTAAAGGACACATGCTTGAGACTGCGCCTTGGCAGCAGGATGTATCAAGACAGCAAAGGTTCTCCCAGCCAATCTCTGACTGGCGGTCGCAGGAGCTCACCCAACCAGAACAGACATAAGTCTAGCCCTGCTCCTACAAAACAGGCAGAGGGGCTGGCAAGAGGGAAGAAGAATAAGGGCTGGGACAACGTGCCTGACTCTGCATTCGACTTGCTAGAGAAGCTGTTGGACCTGAACCCCGATACACGCATCACTGCAGAAGCAGCCCTCAGTCACGGCTTCTTTTCAAACAGTAGCTAAAGACTTTGTCTTGGTGGTGACCATAAAATTTCTCACTGCTGAGGCTGTGCTTCACCTTGACACCAGATGTCTATCTGTTAGCCTTTCATGTTTATGTATTTATGATGTGCAAGTTGTCACACTTCTCATATTAGTGTATAATGTTGTTACTGGGTTGCTTGTATTGTTTGAGCCTTAGTGCTATCTTAGTTTACCAGTCTAACTAGGATGGCCTACAGGCTACAAATGTTGATCCGAAATGAGCAATTTTTATCAAATTTTAGTAGCTAACAATGTATTTAACATGCATTTTAATTTGTCTGTGTGAAAGAATATGCTTTCATCTTTTATGCCAGAGCATTTGTTTTTTTATCATGTGCTGAACATTATGTTCACTGTTCTGTCTACATTGGTTTTAAGAATCTACCTACTTTTAGGAAATCTTTGACACTGCAAGTACCATATGTTATTGATGAACTGAACAACTATGTGCAGAGGTAAAGCAAATAACATTGATTGAGGAAAAGTAAAGGTTTTTGACTACCAGTAAATCAGATCTGTTTCTCCTTCATTGCATTCTCTTATTTTTAACAGGTAAATAAAGTTGACCATTTATGGTACTGGAATGGGGAATAAACAATTCCTATCGACTGTAACTGAATATTTAAGTTTTAAGTGAATATGTACTACTACAGCATAGTTCCTACATGTATCAAAAGTTGGTATCATCTTGATACAATTCCCACATGCCCAAACATATTTCTTCATGAAATAGTGAGGAATGGCAAGATTTAACATATCACCATACAAAAGAATCACCAGAACACATTGTAATACCTTTATATCTGGATAATATGAAAATATTTATTTGTAGGTAGGTATACAAAGTACAAAGAAATATATGGATAAAAGGTAACTCAAATAGTCCTCTTGGTGGCATATATAACAAACAATGAAAGTTAAGATAAACCTTTAACTTAACACCAGTGCTCACTATGTAGTACAAAAACAGCAACCTTTAATAAATTGCACATAATGTTTGGTTGCATGCTAGATCTATAATACTATAGCACCACGAACTGTACATAATTTACAGGTAAGGAGGCAAGATATGGGGACTGAAACCTCCTACTGGTTTTGAAACAAAAGTGACCTCTCACCCTATATATATAATATATACACAAATGTAAAACTTTTCTTCATTGATAGATAACATCCTTATGAGTGCAAATCTACTGTGAAGCTTATGTTGTACAAAAGAAATGCAAGGAGAAATCTGGCAATGCCGATGGAGAGTGTCTTCGTGGTAACAAACAATTACCCATGGTTGGTTGGAAATCGCAAAGCCTACATGTACCACTCTTACAAGTCGAAGATAAGAAAAGTATCACCATGTTCAGAAATAAACTTAATCAAGAAACCTTTTCTTACTGCTAATTTGGACAAGAAAGGGTTTCTTAATTTGATTTTGAAACATGAATGAAGTACAAATTTTTTTCCTTCCACCTAGGTAATAAATCTTTTGCCCAATCACCAATGTTTGAGAACTAAGATTCTTCATCCTGAGGTCTCTACAGAAAACTTGTATTTACATGGCTTTTGCTTAGCAAAGTAGGATTGATGTCAAAAAATCTCTGCTAACACTGACTCATAACAGCATGTTGCATACTTAGGATCACCTATCTAGTCTTTCACAAGGCTTCTTTAAAACTCGGTCACAAACCTTGGAAAGACATGGTTTCCCCATCCTGAAACCTTTTCTGTAATTCAAAGTAAAAAGAAAATGGGACTGAAAAGGTTTCATGATGAAGTTCACCTGGCGGGAGACCTACACAATACATGATAACAATTCTGCTTGATGGCTTATGTCGTGAGATGACTATAATACTGGAAGCAGTAATACAGTTGGTAATACTGTCAAAATCCTCTTCTTAATCATCCAGTTGTTGCTATGTACATGTAATTGTAAACAAACATTGCCTCTTTGTAAACACATCTGACATGGGAGCATAGTCCGACAGGAAAAAAAAAACTGAATTCTCAGTGGCTAGCTTCAAAGTCAAATTCTTGTCGAAAGAAAATGATGGGTCAATCTATTCTGGGCACACATTCAATCCTGACACAGGGCTATACATTGTAAGCATCATGAGGTATAACTTGTGAATGAGATGAAATGTTTGGAAAATATGTCATGTGACAACAAAAGGGATTGTAGCACCACTCTGATTATAAATACCAGTCAGAATATCTGCTATGACAAAAAATTAATGAACTATAAATACTGTAGGAGTTGATATCTCAGTGTCCAAGTATCAACCAAGGTTGGTTTAACACATCTACCCTCTTACAAGATAATGAATGCTTTATCTTGCAAAAGAAAGTCAACTTAAATCAAGGAACCGTTTCTTACTTTAACTTGGTACAAGGAGAAAAGGTTTCTTCATTCAGTTTAAACAGACAGACACTGGAGTGGAGAAGTAAAAATTATCCTAGGTACCTGTAATACTGTGAGGTATAATCTGTGACAAGAGATGAATTGCTTGGTGAGTGTGACAACAGGCATTGCAGCACCTCTGTAAATACCAGTACTATCTGACCTGACAACAAAAACTGGTAACATTAATTGTAATGTCAATAACTTGGCACAAATGTGGATTTGGCCATTTATCACAAGCAGCATGGAATGACGGTGATAAAAAATAGTTTGAATTGCAAGTACTCTGTATACTCCTCAGGCCTTTCTTAAGTACAAGGAAGTTTCAGTAGTGGTATACCGTATAGACTGTTGTAGTACTCTTAGGGGTGTCGTCATGTGTTCGACCATGTAATACTGTTTGAACTGGCAAAAACAACATGTAGTCTTCACAGAAGTATAGCACTGTCTTAAAACTCAGCATACACATTTCTTCCTGAAAATACTCCCAGTGCTATAATTTCACACTTCATCAATGTGAGAGGAATAGCTTTAAAATGGGAACAGCTACAGTAAGTACAAAGCCATGGTAACACAGTTACTGACACTGTTAGCAAGATATTCCGGCCTGCTTTACACCCTTATGGAATATGGGGAAGTCCATGTCTCCTTGCCTCCATTGGAGTCACTAGCACTAAGCTGACTAATGTCAGTAAAAGCCGTCTGATACAGCCCCGAACTGTCTGAAGGAGAAGACTTGATATCTACAAGAAAGGAGGAGTTCATGGTACAACTGTGCCTTTTTTCTGGCGACGTCAGCTGTGTGTTTGCACTGACAGGAGAGGGGGAGTGGGTTGGAGAGAAGAACACCGGCTGCATGTCGCTGAGGGGAGGCGTGTTGGTGGTGACCTCCCGGTCATCAGAGGACAGAGTGGAGACCCGGGGGTTGGCTGGGGGGTTTTGCTGAAGACTATCTACAGTGCCTGACATCTCCGCCTGGCTAGGGACGTCCCGCTGGGCTGTGTCATCCTTTTCTGCTGTGTGTTGGGGTGATGATGGACTGGAATCTTCTTGAAGACGAGCTGAGCTGGTCTATGTAGGGGGAAACAAGAACTGGTAAAGAACATAGTAGGTAACAAAGTAATTGAAATAGTAAATCAAAACATTTCTGAATCATAAAAGTTAAAAGAAAATAAAACGAAAAATGAAAACTTGCTCTGTTAAATTGGAAAATAGGATGCTAAAGCGAGAGACAAAGAATAAAAAATTAGGCTAAGTAAAGCAAGAAGGCAAACTAGAACTAGAAAACAAGCACAACATGCACGCAGAACATGTCTTTATCACAACTTTGACAACTGTAAGATGGTTTTCTCAAACTTGCAACCAGGCATGCTTTCAACTTAAATCAAAACAGTATACTCAGGAATTACAATTCTCCAATGAAGACATGCATATTGAGCCATATGTCAAGAGTAGAGGAAGGAAATAAAAATCACAGTTCTATTTTTCTTTCCTTTGCTGAACAGGCCATGCAGCAAACAACAAGGCAAAAGCTGGTATAAATTACTGCAAACACAAACACAACACAACACAACACATGGTCAACACTGCCCACCCTGAGACTCACATCAGATGAACACCTCAAACCCATCATCTATCATACTGGGGTCCTGCAGCAGGAGAGAGTGGGGAGGGGAGAAGACAGGTCATGACCATTAGCAGTGGAGCATGTGGGAAACAGGGGTAAATGCTGGTGAGGGAGGCTACCCACAGGCCATATTTATGCCTTGCACTATAATGCACTTTACTGTAAACTCTGAGCACAACTGGTAACAGACTGGGATTGAAAGTATCCTACAAGTTACATACATGTATTGCAAATTGTAGATACTTCCACATTGAGCAAGGCTTTTATTTCCTCACTTGTTGCATAAGGAAATGGAGTACAGGTATATGAGATTTTTTACAGCTTGCCTTCATCCAGACCTATATGTGCTGTATTGGGCCATGACTCAAGCTGTTTTGACTTTTGCTGAGAGTGCGATTTTCCCCTGTTCAGTGTTTATAGTGGAAAGTGCATTCAGTTAGCTCAACATGTCTTTTCTTTCAGTTTTGCAGTATTTCACAGCCAAACTTACATGTGAGCAACATTACTTACTTTAAAAGCTGTGCATTTACTATTCAATTGGCATTCCTACTTGGAAAAGGTTATGCCAACTACTGATAATGCCAATCTGTTCCAAAAACGTCAATGCTCATTGGAATGTGACTACTGTACTTAAAAAGTGTTGATATTCTGTAGGTAGATTTCCTCAGGCATGAGCGTGAGCTAGAGGCAAGAAGGGGGCAAAGAGGAAGTGTGCCATGGTAGGTAAGTGCAGACATATAAAGCTGTAAGCACCAGCCTGGCACTACCAGTAACTACACCATCAAAGCATTGTTCTAAAACAGTCATTATGACATCAATACGAGGATCACATA
>NW_017803876.1:2740694-2747710 GCF_001625305.1 Branchiostoma belcheri
AAATTACGAAGAAAATGGACCAAAAATCGGCGTAGAGAAATATACATCTTCCCGAAAATTCTTTTAATTATGTATTTCTTTAATAGGATGTTGCTTAGTAGTCGTAGAAAAAACGTAGAAAGCAGCGTAAATGTGTCTCTTCTTCACCGGCGAGAGCCTGCCGGCGAAGAAAAATCTTCCCGCGCTGCCGGCTGCTGGCCACATCGCTTATCCAATCAGAACGCAGGTCATGTGAGGTGAACCAATCAGAGCGTCGATCGCACGCTGCTACTTAATATTCATGACAAGATGGCGCCTGAAAGCTCCTGTTTTTGTACAGCGATGCGGAGTGTTCGTGTTTTTATTCCGGGGATTTGACGCTGATTTTTGGCTAGCCGTGATTACGCTACAAATGACACACTAGTGGAGACAACAGATGAGTGATCATTTTACGATCGACAAGAACTTTTGATGAATGAAACAGCTGTGAAATCTCGCTGATGGCGATTTGTTTGTGAAAATTTCTCTCTGTGTATGAAAGATATGAACACGCTTCTATACATGTCTTGATATTTTTTGACGTGATTTGTACTAAGTTATTTGTAGCAGGAATGTTACTAGTGCCGGGAGAAGTTGGGAAGGTAGCGGCTTGATAAATTTTCGTGAGCAACGAGTTTACGAAGCAAGTTCCGCCTAGCTCGAGCGATACAGCTCCGCGGATACAACTCGAGCCCCGAACAAGACCCTCCCCCCGTAAAGTTTCGGCCGCTCTGGCCGGCCGCGGGCCGCTCGTAGAAGCAAACGCTGACTCGTGTACTAGAAATCTGCACAGGGGGCTAAGAAAGAAGCAGTTTTCAGATCCAGAAAGCTAGCAGAAATTTGTCTGAAGTTCGTCAGAAGAAATGAGCCGGTGAAGTTTGTGAGAAAATGTAACGGAGCTTACTTGTTTTTCTGAAAATTTAGACGAGAGTAGCCGGCGCAAAAATTTGAAAATTTTGACGAAAGTAGCCGGCGCAAAAATTTGAGTAGGCGGCGATTTTCGCCGGTAGCCGGCTTGTTTTGAGAAGGCTGCAGTATACGGAGTTAGATATAAAGAAATGTAAAAAAACTGGTAAAACATTATTCTACTAGCTTGTTATAGAGATAGACTGTATATAGTATACATGTAGAACAACAGCCCACCTCTTCACTGCTGCAGTCTAGTTCAGGAAGTAAGATGGTGGTGTACGGTGTCAGGTCCCTCTTAGTGGCCGGCTCCTCAGGCTTCTCTGCTGTCTCCTCCAGTAGGATGGAGCTCTCCACAGGAGTCAACATGTAGTGCTGGATGTGGTCCATGTCACGCACATGGAGAACTACAGGTAGGTAGGGAGGGGGAATAAAAGCAAATGAGACTAAATGGAAATACCGATAAACTAGTGGCACTGGAACAAAAGCTTGACTCAAAATGCAATGCACAAGTTATTTGCATATTTGTTGTCTTCGTCAGAAGGACTATGAAATTGTCTCGCCGGAGTGTGGGGAACTGCGGATTTTGCGATATAACTCTGGAAGGCATGATTCGACGTCCATGATTTTTGGCAGGCAGATTACCGCTGTTGAGGCCAAAGTCAAGTACAAGTTTCGGCTTCGTGGGGGGTCCGTGCGTCACGTTAGTGCACCTTTTGTGTTTGTGGCTTGTTAGCAAGATAACTCAAGTATTTGTAAAATGTTGATCATAATTCTTGGTGTGGTGCTTACTATTGTCGGGACCAAGGTTAAGTTCGTTACTGAGCTTCGTGGGGGGTTTCGTTGTGACTACAGGGGGCATTTTGTTAATTTTTCTTGTGAGCAGGATAACTTTTGTATGTGTGGATGGAAGTTAATGAAATTTGATAGGTATGTTACTGTGGTGGTCTCCAAGATTGAGTTCAAAGATGAGAGTCGTGGAGGTCGTTATGTCCCCGTAATAGGACCTTTTGTGTTTAGAAATCCCCCACCTACATCTGCTTGGAGACAGCCGACAGCTGGATATAGCCGGGGAACCCCATAATGGGATGGGATCAAATGACGTTGCATTGAGGGATTGTACTATAACTTCAGCAGGGGGAGGATAGGTTGGACATATGTCAGGTTATTTTCTACGGCCACACCAAGTAATTGCTATGGATGACGTCCACTGGAGACCTTAAATCTAATTACCTTAAATTTAAGGCAAGCGCGCAATAAAATCACGAAGGGCTGAAAAACGAGATGCCTAGATTTGGAATATACTAACTGTAGAAGTACGGCAGGACAGACTGCTATGGGACCGGTGAGGTGAGGTGAGGAGAAGTACAAATATTAGGACACAAAGAACACAAGAAACAAGTCTTCTATTTGTCATAAAGACAAATTAACAAAACAGCAGTAGTCGCCCTGTTCTGATTCTTTCCTTTATAACATCTTCTCTTATTATATTTTGCGGCGCTGTCGTGACACTTTCAACACAGTAAGAATTTCTTGAAGGTTTTTTTTCCCAGTAACAGTCCAAACTCAAATAACGTAGGGGGGGGGGGGCTAACACGGGTGACGACGCATCTGTAGAATCTGCGGCAAACCGTTTCAGGGTGTTCTGTACCATAAAAATAGTACAGAGATTCTTTTGTTCTTTAGACCAAATTGATTATTAAAAAGATTGAAGAATACGCATGCTAATTTCTCTAGAACGATGTACCTCTGACGAAGACATGAGATCTCGGACCTCTAGTTTGTATTGAGTATGGCATGTTGCCTTTCTGGTCAATGGCCCACAGAAGATCAATCATAGTTTTCCATATGGAATGACTGAGAAATGGTAGATGTCTTTATTTGTGTCCAAATTCGCTGTACTAAAGAGCACTGCTCTCCAGTTATTTCTGTAGAGCATATTTGTAGAATCAGTAAGGAATGCAATGAATTATACTACAACCTGCTCCAGTGTTATCCAGCAGGATTACTGAGCACCACTCTGCCGCCAGGAATCACATCACACTATGCCGGAGTAAACAAGTGTGGCACATCACAGAAAGTCTTACCATTCTTCTTGGGTTCATGCTCTGCGGGAATGGTCTGTGGTAAGGACTGCAGCACTTCAGCTGACACCTCCACTACATTGTCTGCCCTGTCTCCCTCCTCATCAGGTTTTGTGGTAGGATGTTCTGCCGTTTTGTGGTCGCGTGTGTCCTGTTTAGCACTCTTGTGGTTGGCTGACTTGTGGTCTTCCTCTGGCTTCTCACTTAACTTCTCAGAAGCTGGGATGTAAAAGGGGAAACAGCATGAAACCTTGCACCCCATGTTTACAACACAAGTAAGAGCGGGTGCAATGTCAGAGGGTCTCAGAACTCCCAACGGCCACCCTTAGAACTCAAAACACTTGAACCAAACACCACCATGGCAGCTGCAGACATTCTAGTCATCCACAAATTACCTCAGGGACTTTTAAGTCTTGATAACACACTACCGGCAGTGAACACTTTCACATACTCCGGTCTTCCATGGTATCAAAAAAATGAGAGCCTTAAAAGCAAAGATTATCTGTCTAATATAGCTATCAAGTGTATCTATTTTTGGTCTTTTGGTTTTCACAAAGTTAGGAACTGAAAAGTAGTGCCCAAACAATGAAGGAGCCACCCTTCTAAAAGAAAATGGAAATGAAGAAACAAACACCACTAACCTTCACCATCTGACAGCTTGGGCTTGAGGTCGCTGCAGATGCCGGATGTGTTGGAGCTCCCCTTGCTAGACTGGGACGTCCCACGTTTTCTCCTGCCCAGGGAGTTCCCTGTGAACTGCTTGGCGAAGGCCTCGAAGCTGGACAGCTCAACAGTCACGCCGTTCTCCCACTCCAGCTCTGTGCTGTAGATATACGACTCACGGTACTTCCTCTTATCTGTGGAAGGGGCAAGGAGATGATAAGATTAGAATTAATCCGACAAGTTATTTTTTTCCGATGTTGATACAGATCAAATTTTTTTTGTCTTCCTTGGTCTACCCCTATGGTGCACATTGGTTGTTATCATACACAAATGTGCCATATTAAACATGGACTTCTTGTACGCTGGGCATGGATGCCAAGGTCAAGTGAGGGCCAGCCGCTATGCATCCCCTTTTGGCACATGCTGATACTTGAGTTCAGAGACAACAGATGCACGGCTTGGCAGGATCACACTTATCAGCACTCTTCTCATAGGGGCAAATTAATCAAATCCCTAGTAGGAAATATTACAGTACATGTACTACATTGCACCTATAGTGTGGAGAATCCAACACATCAGTATTTGTGTCACTGACACCTTGTGATATTTATCTGCTTACATGATAATATTATAACAAGGAATCAGGGAAAATACTAAGCAGTCAAATTCCATGTACGAGATGAAGTCAGATCATGATGGTAAGAAGCAAGCATGCTTTCAGTGTGCCAACACCTATTTTTTTTCCCGTTTTCTATGCTTTGACACCAGTCCCCAGCTTAGCAGCTGGGCCGTCAGTTTTACTTAAAGAACACTGATGTACAGCACTGAGGTGGTTGTTAGTTCTACACATGAACTTCAGAATCTGATTGTCACAATTTCCTGCAGGAGGCAGATCCTTAACTTAACTGTGTCAGGGAGAAATGTTCATTTGTTACTATCTGATGATTATTTACCTGCTTGTGCCTCCATTTTCCTGATCTGGTCCAGTCTAGGCTTCATCCTGAGGTGGAACTGATGTGTGCCCTTCATCAACTCCAGGAGGTACTTAGACCTGTACAAGAGCAAGGTATGAATGTACATGTAGTACATGTTGTTGTGCCTTTATCTAGCCTTGAAAAACTTACAGCAGTTTTTAAATGAAGTCTTTGTGTCAAACAAACCAAAACAAATTCATGCAATCACAATATCTACAATTTCAATTAATAACAAACTAAAGCAAACCTAAAGCAAAATCAAAGTCATCATCAATACATGTATGATTGTCATCATCACAAGTTTGTATGTACACAACTTATATCATTGTTAACTGTCTCCTGAGAAATAATGTAGAGCAGTGAGCAATAGAGCAATAAATGTTTACAGACAACCTCATAGATCATATGAGATATATATTAATACAAAATGTATGAGCAAGTCTGAAAAGGAAGACATTCAGACATTTAGTATAGGCCACAATGAACATGTTATAGGAAAATCAATATCCTGCAATACCCATGTCCCTCTTTGTTATTCTAGGGCAACATAATCAATATCTTTAAGCTTTTAGGAACAGAATCAATCTGATCTAAGTGGAATGTGTCCACAGCAAAAGGGAACTTTCTTACACTTGAAACAACACCTTTTTCATTAAATGAATGAAAGGCTTTTATTGTACATTTATGCACTTACAAGCTAAGTAAGGTCATGGTGATAAAGCTATTCTAGGTACAACTACTGTGATATAGAATATGGTATCTTGCTACATCTACAATGGCTAACGTATGTGTACACTAGTATAATGTTCAAGTGTTCAACTTCTTATTTAACAATGATCCTACCTGTTATAACTATCTGTGTAGTACACTAGCTTCCTGAAAGAGGGCGCCCCATCTGGTTGCAGTTCTATCCTCTTTCTCTGCAGGGATAAGAAATGAGAAACAGGCTGAAAATTGTGATCAGTACAAAACGGTTATTTATGTGTCTGCATGCAATTTGAGTTCAGATATGAAACCGAATATAGCCCCCTTGAGGTAATACAGTGGATCATTCCTTTAGCAAATTTGCTAGCGTGAAATAGTCCTATCTGGCATGATGTTGACTTAGTGCAGTGTTTACCTTGAACTTTAGCCTCCCGAGTCCATTCCATGAATAACTGAATTGTAGGTTCTGTTCGGCATCAGAAATCTGGGACAGAACACATACATGTAGGTTAGCAAATAGCATTACCCACTGTGCATTAAAATGATACCAAAATTTAAGTACAGACCGTAATATCTTTAATATTGAACAATATTGGATTTTTTGACAAAGCATATTCATTGAATCATAAGGCAACAAATTATAACTACATGTTGGCATTACAGTACCGTTCGCGTTATAGTTACCCTAACGGCCGTTACTAACGCGTTTTTTTTCCGTTACTTTTCCGTTACTTTTCCGTAAGTTTTCCGTAACTTTTGCGTAAGTTTTCCGTTACTTTTCCGTTACTTTTCCGTTAGACTTCTGCATTCATATGCAGGCCGCGGTAACATCACAGAATAATGGGAGGAGTACTAATTTACCTCATGCGGGGCGGGAAATTACCGATACACACCGCTGGAACAGCGGAAGGAACGTTGATCTAGCCTGCATTTTACTATATTGTAACGTTTAAAACGTTTTACGATCACCGGCGCAATTCAATTTGATAGACATTTTCTTTTGTCACTGTTGCCCAGGCAAGCGTTTCTATAGTTTGTCAACTTTGTTTTGCTGTTTTTCTCTGTTAACTTATTTTACCACCGAATAAGCAAACCTACAGTAGATTATCTGAAGTTATAAATGCCCCGGTCCGCCGTACATAATAGGCGGCGGGCGTGAGGTAACGTTAGGGATGTGCAAAAACATCGTGGAAAATTCCTATGACACTCGAAAAAAGGCAGCATATTTACACGTGCCCACCAACATTTTTATGGCTAATTATTGACCAGTTTTGGGGAGTTTTGTTATGTCCTTGGAGTTTTGTTTAGAGTGGGACGGAAAGCCGTGCCGCCACTCCGACTCCATGCACTTCCGTGTTACATTACGTTGTATGTGACCAACAAAATTACGCCAAAGGCACCACAAATCCACATGTACATATATTTTTTTTCCCGAAAATTCTTTTGAGTACGCATTTCGTCACTAGGATGTTGCTAATTAGTCGTAGAAATAAGGTAGAAACCAGCGTAAATGTGGCTCTCTCGAGATCATTTCGCGCGGGGAAGGGCGCCCCAGCATGCAACGGGCTTCGTTCTAGCCAATCACAGCGCAGGTCATCTAAGGTGAACCAATCAGAGCGTAGCTACTTGCATATTATAATGAGCATGCTGCACACAGGGAGGCAGC
>NW_017803876.1:2747730-2748640 GCF_001625305.1 Branchiostoma belcheri
ACTAGCTTCCTGAAAGAGGCGCCCATCTGGTTGCAGTTCTATCCTCTTTCTCTGCAGGGATAAGAAATGAGAAACAGGCTGAAAATTGTGATCAGTACAAAACGGTTATTTATGTGTCTGCATGCAATTTGAGTTCAGATATGAAACCGAATATAGCCCCCTTGAGGTAATACAGTGGATCATTCCTTTAGCAAATTTGCTAGCGTGAAATAGTCCTATCTGGCATGATGTTGACTTAGTGCAGTGTTTACCTTGAACTTTAGCCTCCCGAGTCCATTCCATGAATAACTGAATTGTAGGTTCTGTTCGGCATCTGAAATCTGGGACAGAACACATACATGTAGGTTAGCAAATAGCATTACCCACTGTGCATTAAAATGATACCAGAATTTAAGTACAGACCTTAATATCTTTAATATTGAACAATATTGGATTTTTTGACAAAACATATTCATTGAATCATAATTATAAGGCAACAAATTATAACTACATGTTGGCATTACATGACAACAAGTTCTGTCACCAGATTGTACATCTTCAATGTGTGCATGTGATTTTAACTACATGTAGTGGACAATACCTGGTACACTTGGATGCCTCTCTGGCAGACTCCTAGGAGAATACTGGCTGGGTTTTCCTTCTTTTTCTGCAGATAGAAAAATAGTAGTTGTTGACAAGAATCCCAGTTTCACAATACCCTTTAATGCAAGTATGTCTGGATGAATGACTTTTTGACTCGCTCAATCTCAATAAATATTACTGGCCAAAAAACCCCGTCACTGGGAGGGGGGATTGAATGGGGATGTAGGGTGATGTTTCCTGCCTGCCTTTGGATAGCTGAGTGTACAGGCTTCCATCACTGAGCCAGTCGTGGAGATGTATTCTGTGATTATATACAGAAAGTAGGAAT
>NW_017803876.1:2748660-2780173 GCF_001625305.1 Branchiostoma belcheri
AGTGAGCCGATCTCAGTTTGCGTTCCCTCGATTTTTGACAGTTTCCCCCCTCAAAATAAGAAACAAAACTACCGCTATTAAATAGAACCATGTATTACAATTATCATTTCAACATGATAGATCTATTATATATTCCTTTATTAACTATGATATCATCATGGTTGTGGAAAGTCCTCAGCTGGCGAACCGAGTCCTTGCGCCGGGAGTGACGGTACATTTTACCGTGAGTATTAAAGCCGCTAGTACTAGTAAGCCGCGCGCCTTACAAAAATTATAATAATTTTTCTTTTGAGTCAAAAACCGCCGTGAATTTAAGGCATGAGTTACCGATTTATATTTCTTCTACGGCAGATATTTCTTGTTTCGTCACGTCCCATGACGTCCTGTGAGAGCGGTAGGCCGCCGCTGGTACAAAATGTACAAGACATCGTCTGCCCACTGCTACACTTTGTTGACATACATTGTATTACACAACGTAATTTTCCGCTAGAAATAACTATAGAATAGCATTAAAAGATAGCACAATTCGCTTCACACAGTCGACACATGGATAAACCACAAAGTTATTTTACGAATCACATGTCCACTTGCATCTGGTGCTGTTATTTTTCAAGGGGCAACATCGCAACACATTAGCGGACGCCCCAGGAGGTGGCAAATTGCTATTGTCTTGTCGGCGCGCAAAACAAACATGAAATCCGACCCTATCACATTAACGCAAACGGTAACGCGTTAGAAATAATTTCTGACGATTTTCTAACCATTTTCTGACGAAAATCTAACCAAATACTGACGATTTTCTAACCATTTTCTGACGAAAAAATAACTCGTTAGTAACGGGGTACCCGGTTAACTATAACGCGAACGGTACTGTACATGACAACAAGTTCTGTCCCCAGATTGTACAACTTCAATGTGTGCATGTGATTTTAACTACATGTAAGTGGACAATACCTGGTACACTTGGATGCCTCTCTGGCAGACTCCTAGGAGAATACTGGCTGGGTTTTCCTTCTTTTTCTGCAGATAGAAAAATAGTAGTTGTTGACAAGAATCCCAGTTTCACAATACCCTTTAATGCAAGTATGTCCAGATGAATGACTTTTTGACTCGCTCAATCTCAATAAATATTACTGGCCAAAAACCCCCGTCACTGGGAGGGGGGATTGAATGGGGATGTAGGGTGATGTTTCCCTGCCTGCCTTTGGATAGCTGAGTGTACAGGCTTCCATCACTGAGCCAGTCGTGGAGTTGTATTCTGTGATTATATACAGAAAGTAGGAATAATTCAAGCTGACTGTATGGGCTATGAGTGGTGCAATCCTTGGAAATATGCTGCCCATGCAAAACATCACAGTGTCACTATCTCATCTGTCAAGTGACCCGGCACTGACACACCACACTCCCGTGTTAACAAGGTCAACCTCCCTCCATGTACACAGGACCTGCTATCTGCTGACATCTCAGCAAGGCCCTGTAATAACTCTTTGGTCTGTGTGAAGTGCTGCTGAGATAAGCCATCGCACGGTTCAACCAAAGGCCACGCCGAAAACTGTCTCTGTAAAGTGGTGCTTACAACTCCCCAGGCTGACATGTAGTGGATAGCAATCACTAGTGGTCTATTTCTAGCGTTGTTCTATTAGAAAGAACAGAGGGTTTTGTAAATGCCTTAAATTTAGATACGTAAGCAGTTAACGGTATATTTACACACCGGTATGTCACAGTTGTTTTCTAGTGGTTTCTCCCCAACAATCTGAAATTTCCTGAAATTTGGCAACAGAACACCTCTGTGTGGTACGAACTAAATACAAAACACAGGCATCAGCCTACCTTTTTGACCCTGTATATGTGCATGGCAACATCCTCTAGTTTGATGGCTTGTTTGATGTACTCAGTCTGTGCCTCTGTGGTGGCCATGGCTTGGTGCTCCTTGTGCATGCTGGGCATGTGTCTGGTGATGTAGTCCTCTCCTCGCTTGGCTATCACCTGACAGAACACACAAATATAAATTTATCACAAATGGAAAATTTGAACAGGTTACTTACTAGTACTATGACCCCTATTTATTGTTTTCTGTATGTACATAAACCTGTAGTCTACTAAAGATTGAAAGAATGTATGCTGCATCACATTCTTGATCTTTATGATTGTGTATATTTTCCTTCTCTTTGTAAACTGGTATGATTAGACCAAAGGTTAGTCTAGAAATTGGCCATTGTAAAAAATCTGACAAAAGAAACTAAGATTTTTGACAATGGATTCTCTGTATTTTAGTGTATAAAACTGTAAAATGTAATCAGCAAGCAAAACAGCATTACACAATTTGTACATGTTCCACCCACATCCTCCCCCATACATTTGGCCTATCATCATGATAAGGTACATCATGATAAGAAGAGCTCTTAGTTGCAGCCATCAAAAGGAAGCCTCCCACCCATATCAGTTTATTTGATCACTGTCCAAACTGGTTGTCTGATCAAAGCTACCATGGATCATGTCCTCCTCACATCATTTGTTCCTGTTCAACCATGCAGGTCTCTTCAATCTTTACTTGATGGGGGATTTAGGGGCACTTAGTTAGGCTTACCCTTGTCTTAATCCAGCCTCATGTCTAACATGGGGCACTAACAACTTTCTAACCACTATGAGTCATTGTCATCTTTTTATTGAAATATGTATACATGTAGTTTCACAAATGTATTATTCACCTCCAACACAGTGTGTTATTGTTCACAGCATTTTTCTACGAGAATAACGTTTTATTGACACTTCACCATGGAACGGAAGAATGGTTGATAGCAATCCAGACATGAAGTGATAGATGCAGACTTTCTGGCTTCAACATTTCTCCAGTTTCTACAAGATATTTCCAGACTAACATATTGAACTACAAGAAACCGGCAAAAGGTTGTGCCTTGTCAGGAGTAGGCTTCCCAGAAATAGACAACTTTTGTACTTAAGATGACGTGCAGCAACCTTGCAGATGCAAGATCGAGAACTTTCCCTACATGCCCAGACACGACCAAAGAGTATGATGCAAGGTGGACGTACCCACTGTGGGAAGTACTTGGAGGGTTGGAAGTACTGTCCCTTGTGTTTATCAGTGCTGAAGTTTCCCATGTCAGCCTGTAGGGCCAGAGCTGCCAGCACGAAGAAGGCCTCCTCCTGCGGAGGGCCCAGGAAGGACTGGGTGACGTTCTGTCTCAGCTGCCAGTAGTAGTGCTGTCGGCTCACTCTGTCCCTGGGTGGGCAACAGACAGTGACATTAAGCACGCTGGCTTTCCAAGGTTACTGGGTGCATCTGTAGCATGTCAAAGGCAAAAGGTAACTGCCTGATGCTACATTGTGCAGCAAACACTAGTAACAGTAAAAGTCTTAGATTTGGTCTGTAAATTATGATCGTGAGTAAGTAAGAATGAAGTGACTGTCTTCTTCACTGGAATATCATTTATTCTTTTGTATATTAAAGGTGTTTGTTTTAAGGACCTGCTGATGTTTGTTCTGTTGAACAAACAACAACAACTTAAGATGATCCATCTTCTTAAGTAACAAGGTGGGCCCCACCCTGAACAAGACCAGTGTGCCATGCTCGGCTGCCTGTAACACACAGTAACATAAACCTCTGTCATGCCAGCCTGCCCCTGTATGGCTTCCCATGGGAGCTCCAGACTGTTACACCATGCAAGACAGGGTTTCCACACACCTGCTGGCATTACAACATCAACAGGATGTGGCCACACAGGTGATGTCACTGATGATCATCACACACCTGAGGCACCAGTAAAGCCAGTCACCTGTTCTATCCCATGCCTACCTGCAACCTGAGCTCCATTCCTTTATACAGTAATGACATGGTTGTCTGGTAGCAATGTTCCATATTGTGGCACGGATTCATAAGCGGTTCACAGAAACCGGTGGGTGGGAAATTAAGCCGCGTCGCCGCTTTCCACATTCATGTGACAAAAATGCTTGAAATTTCCTGAAGAAAATCATTTTGGAATGTCACATCTGAATGATTTCCTGGCACCCCTGGGAATTTTTCAGAACAAGGAAAACTCATTTATCTCAAAAAACACGTTGTTATCTCAGCAGCCAGTACTTTCACATGAGTACTCCTGAAGGAATATGATAGGATTTCCCTGCATGCCTGTTGGAGTGATGAATAACTAATGTAGCAGAAAAGTCTGGGTGTGAGCACAGATAAGGATAATCTCTCCCCAACACTTGGGAGTTAGCAGGATCTGGTCTAAACTGCAGAAATATGCAAAACAAGCTGTTTCAATCTGTGTTTGTTAATTGTCATCCATTCTTTCTTCCCCTAGAGTCTACTTTTACCAAAGTTTTTCCTTGCACGCGTGTAACTGTCCATCTAATAGTGATGACTTCTTCACCAGGTAGACAGTCATAATCAATCCAATACTGTTTAGACAATGGAAATTAGAGCTAACAAGATGCAATCAGACTTTAATCAGGATGGACAGGTTTCCCGAAGAAAATATTATTTGATGCCTGTTGGCTTCTGTAGGTGTGGCGTGAAGTATTTTGAACACAACTGGAAAGATCATGTTATACCTGGTAAACAAAATAATCAATACAATGATATCAAATGCTACAACTTGTTTAGAAGACAGATGCGTAGATGTCACCATGCTTTCTCAGAAGTAAGTAGGAACTGTAGTTATCTCTTAAGGTATAAGTCTACTCCCCACTTCCCACTGACAACATCCATTGAAGTATACAGGTGTTGAGTTACCTGATGAGCCCTCCATGCTCCACATAGAACTGCACCCGGAAGTAGAGGGTAAGGAGAGGAGCACCTTTCTTGTCCAAGCCCTACAGTGGAAGTGAACATCAAGTAAGCAACAACAATCAATACTGTGTGCTTCAGGGCATGCACTACTAGAGCATACTATTGATATTATGACAAATGAACGGTGCTAGTGATCAGTCTCTGTCATATCTAACATTGCTCACTTTATTAGTTTAAAAATTAAATAATTGTAGCTTAGTATTTAATTTCTAGTGATGAGGAGTAGGCCTCCATATCAGATCAACTGAAGAACATCAAGTGTCTAGCAATCCCGACACTTAAAATTTTTTACAACAGCTCTTCTGTAACATTTCCTGTTCTTCCAAAGAAGGTAAACAATCAAGGTTACAGATTATCCTAGATATGGTGACAGTGATATGCTTGATGACGCCCCATCTACCCAACTTATCAGGTCTGACTGTCCCTGTAAATAAACAGTCGGAGGGAGAAGCATTTCCTATGTTTCCTGGGACACAAGATGTAAACAAACTGGGACAGATCAATCAAAACAGCAGCTTCAGTTCTTTCAAGTTTCAGGATGGATTTATCAAGTTCCCTACTCTTCACTGTTCTGTTCCTGAGTTGTGTCTCTTTGGGTATATCTAAGCCTGGCTCCCAGCAAAATGCCACCCAAAGCCTGATCCACCTGGTGCATTTCTTAATCACTCCTTCCCACACAAAAACAGAAAATGTTCCTCTGGGAATTTGACTTATCAGTGAAATAACAACTTTTTACTTCCTTCAGCTCAGGGGAAGACCATTAGTTGGAGACCTCAAGAGTTATTCTTAGAACTGGTATCGTACTGTAGTTAAAGCTTGAACAACTGCAATGGCACACTGTAGACCTACAGATTTTTCACATTTTCACGCTGCCAACTATGTGCCAAAACAGATTTAGGTATGTGTCTTTTGTGACTGAGAATTTGCAGTAGCAAACCCTACATTTGAGCCCCTGGAAATTGGTAAATCAATATGGTGGAAGAATTTTCAATTTCCAATTGCTCCACCAGCTTACATGGGTCCATGCAGATTGGGCCTCTAATCTCACGCCTATCTCCATTATGCAGCTAGAGGAGTTGAAGATTTGCCTTTGGCTTTTTGGCTCGTTTCACTGGAGGCCTACAACCATTACCATGGCTTCCAAGGCTTTAAGGATACTTTGCATACATTAGTTTACAGTTCATTCAGGTATTATAGCGATTCTATAACTTACCTTGTTCCACATAAATTTCCAACACTGAAGAACACATGAAATAGACAAAACACTAGAATTGTCACCATGGAAATATTTCAATATTATTCATTTATTGATAACATATCAGGTAGTCTTGTCTTGCTTTGTAACCACACTTTGAGTTTTAGGCTATAACAATTGATTTTCTTTCCTGCACTTATCAAAGTATGATAATGCCTGAAAGAGACAAACTGAATAATGCAGCTGGTGTTTCAGTTTTCTTGTCTCTGTTTGGACACATAGAAAATTCAGGTCAATGCACCAAGAAAATGGCTTTGTATGGCCTTACAATATATACCTTACTTGAAATCAGTTTTGGATGTATTCATTGACCGACATGGCCCTTGGGGCAGTTATGTGATATCCGCACAACGAGACAGAAAAATGATGCCATTACTTACATGGCTGCTGTCCGTGCGCCAGCCCCGTGGTCCGTACTTCGATAGCCGCTTCTGCGGGTCGATAAACTGGAACTCCCCATCTGAAACACATTACCACGTGCCATGATGAAATACAGGGCTTATCGGTAATGGATTTGGAGTTGACAGAGGAAAACTGGCTGCTTCCTCTGAGCGTGACATCAAAGGGAGGGGATTGCAGCAGACAGCATGGGGAAATGCTGAGCAAATAACAGTTTGTCAATCTATCAATCGAAAATATTGCATGATATGTGCAGTTTTTCTGTGACATTATGGTAAAGATAGAAAAAATGACAATCACCCTTTGAATATATGATCTTAAGTCTAGAGGACGTCCGGCAAAATAATATCAAACTGTGATTCACACTGCAGAGACAGCACAATTTACTACCAGAGTATTTAAAAAACTACAAATCATGAAAAGCATTGTGGCACCTACACAATACCTACATGTACAGTAAGGACCAACCAAACATTAAATCACAGCATGATGAATTTGAGAAGACTTGGATCAACCTTATCTCACTTCCCAGTTGGCCCTGGGCCCCAAACGAGGGGGTCCCCGAGGCAGCAATACATTTGAGACAGGAACTTTTATCAAACATGAAGTGCAAGTGCACCATGGGCTATAAACAAAATTTGTAGCATGGCAAAGTTCAGATTTCACGCCAACTGGGAATTTACACCTCAGACAGGTTTATTGGTGGCCCTCTGGTGGGTCTGACACAAAAGTTAGCTGGCCCACTGCCAAACCCTACTGCATGACTTGGTTATGGAATGCTTGGTGGGATAATCCTGCTTAATACAACTTTTGATTGAAGAGTAATATCTATGTTTAAAAAATAAATACATATATGTCAGACTTTAAACCCGTGCTGATATGTTTTTGGAAACAATGTGAAATTGGTAAGTGTCCCACAGCACATACATGTAGATCACTGAAATATCCCTAAAGAAGTTAAAAAAGCAGCATGCATATTTCAATTTCATACATCCAGCAGTTATGATGGCACTGACGTGATGGTTATGGAGATTAATTCATTTCTCTTTAATTTTCTCTATGGCATAATTCACACAAATGTGCAGTTAGAAAAATGACAAGCATGTTCATGTGTTTACTCCGCTATATCCACAATATTACATCAGGAGAGAAATCTAGATAGCAGTGCACGACTTCAACATCCATTATATCTCACTTTATGAATATGCACAGAGCAGAACTTTTGAGTACAGTGGCGTTACATGTAGGTCTGACTTTGGCTTGTGTTACCCTTGGGAGGTGAAGCTATGTGCGATGGAGCGTGTCATGGCTTGGCTGTGTCACGCTGCTCTCAGAAGGGTCAAATTCAAGGACAACATTCGGCTGCCTATCACCTGTGTCTCATCAGCTACTTAGCACAACACACAGTACGTGTGGAAGAGCACGTACATAAGTCTTAATCTGCTACCATCAGAAATGTTCTCTTGGGGTGAATATTATTGAAGATACAGATGCAATGACAATTCAAGGGCACTTTTGGGAGTGTGATATTTGGTGATTGAAGAGCTAATTTGCTTGCTCATAACTTTTCTTGGCAATTACCTTGTAAGCACTACACCAGGTAATGGTCTGAGGGATCTTTTCATTTTAATATCATTGGCATAAACCTAAATGTTCACCTAGGGATTATACTCAAGGACAGCGTAGTATTTGTGACTGCACATAGTGTAGGTTTTACTGTGCAGTAAGTGGCACATGTGAAACCAATAACATTGCTGTCATGGTTTATCATTTATTATCATATAGCCGGACGGCGTGGACCAATCAGAGGCCCGGATACCCGTGCTGTTATTTCCCGATAACAGCACATGTGGTGTTATGGCGGAATAACAGCACATGTCGTGTTATGGCTGATACCATTATGTTATAGGGTATAGGGGCATGCGACTCTTTCTGTAAACCTTTGTAGCATTTTTCTGTCCAATAAACTTTTTTGTTTAGCTTCATTTAAACTACAATTTGCATTAAATGAAATTATCCATATTTGTTTTAAAGCGTATAATATATTCGAATGTATTTTTATGTATGTATATATATTAAAGCTGTTGTATTTCAAACAGGAATTGTGTTGATTGACAGTTTGGATAGGCTATATGATAATAATTTTAATGCACTGCCTTTTCCTCGTTGTATATGGTGTCATAACTGCATGGGCAGCTGCCATAACCACCTCATAAACCACCTCGTTCGCTTCGCTCACACGGTGGTTTATTCGGTGGTTATGGCAGCTGCTCATGCAGTTATGACACCATATACAACTCGGGGCAGTGCATTAACCCTTTATTATCTATAGTATTTGTATTGATGTTACAGGTACCATGCCTGTAGCCAGGATTTTGAATGGGGGGGTTCTTCACACTGCTTGAGGGGACCTCGAGCGCCGAAGGCGCGAGGTTCCTAGGGGGGTCCGGGGCATGCTCCCCCGGACAATTTTGAAAAATGAACCTTCTTAAACGGCATTTCGTGCATTTTTGAGAGGATTTCCAAGAAAAAAATCAGAGATAAAGTTTTATTCAATGACAAAGGGAGCAGTTTTTCTACGATTCCAGTCCATCTTTTAAAGAAAAATCTTGGACCTTTACATAAAAAGTGGACCAAAAAGTGGACCTTTACATAAAAAGTGGACCAAAAAGTGGACCTTTACATAAAAAGTGGACCAAAAAGTGGACCTTTACATAAATAGTGGACCAAAAACTGGACCTTTGAGCCTTGTGGGGGGGTTCTTCCGAACCCCCCGAACCCCCCCTGGCTACGGGCATGGGTACGTATACCAGTGGCATCTTAGACAAAAGAAACCCCACTAAAATATTTCTTATCAAGTTTAGGCATCATACATTACCTGGTAGTTGCAGTATGCATGTAAATTTATACATATAAACCTAAGTGCAAGGGCGAGTACAAGGTTACGGTTGGCATTCTCAGCATGACACCTTGCATTAGCAATTTCCGTGACAGTTGATGTTGCTTTTAGGGGCAAAACTGCCCAAGAGACAGACTGTTTGAATATAGTGAAACCCCAGAAGCCTAGGGATAATACTTTTATCTTATAAACTGTGTTTTTTTTGGGCTAACAAGACAGTTGAACAATGGTTCTTTTCTACAGGCACTCTGTTACACCTTTTCCCTGCACTTAACTGATGTCACTTTTCAAGTACAGAGCAAGAGCATACAAAGAACCATGGTGTAACTAAAGCTGTGGTTTAGGAAAGTAGGCACCACAGCACAAAGCAGGGACAATTACATTAAGTCCTCCTTTCTGCTCTTTTCACCTGCATGTACATTGTATACACCTGTTCTGTCCCTTAAAGCAATTAGGTGTTCCCTTCCAGTACATTGCATACACATCCGATTGCCAACACTCGCATGCTGGCTATATGACTCATGTCTGAAAAATGCTGAGATGACAACCCTCCTTTGGATTCAAACAACATACTCATACACACACATATTTTTTAACAAATCTCAGCTGCCAGAAGGTGCCTGGGGTTTCTGCTCTGGGACCTTTCTTCCTGCCTGAAACAAAACTGTCATTTCCTTTACTGGGAAAAAAACACAGAAATGCAGAAGTTGCTTTTACCAGAGGAAGCAAAAATGTCAGTTTGCATAGGAACAGGAATTTACATAATTCCGGGGTCTTATTATATATTTACTCTTGTTTAGAATGAACAAGGAGGCAAGGACTATACAAAATAGACAAGTCAATCCTGATTTTGGATGTTATATTTTTCTTGCGCTAATCTGCAAATTAAAGTGAATTGTTGATTGGAATTTGTGAAATGCAGGGTTATCATCATGGGTTAAGGGAACACCTGATATACACATTCATACTAGACAGTACAGAACACTCACTTCCTCATGATGTAAGCACAAGCAAAAACAGTATCTAGAACCCAGGAAGACATATTTCTATCCAAGTTCTGGGAATTTGTCCAAATTAGCTACA
Organism: Branchiostoma belcheri; assembly: GCF_001625305.1. NCBI lineage: Eukaryota > Metazoa > Chordata > Leptocardii > Amphioxiformes > Branchiostomatidae > Branchiostoma > Branchiostoma belcheri. The sequence continues at coordinate 2,759,107 of NW_017803876.1, forward strand.
TGTCTTGGCATGATGAAATACATGTACCACTATTCCCTACAGGTGTGGTCACATTGATCTGCATTAGCCATCTCTCTCATCCATGCTCCTCTGTCCTAATTATTCTGTTGAAATGGCTTCATTTGCATGCAGTTCATGGGATTTGATAAGATGATTAACTGTGTTTTCATGCCAATCATTCTTCTTTTAATTAGTGTTCTATTATCAGAATTTGGCTTGCTTCAAAATTTTTGTCATGTTTGCTTCATTAATTTCCTCTGTCTACATTCCATAACAGAAGAAAGGATACTAGTATTAGTAACATGTGTACATGTGAAAATTTTGCTTGCCACTAGTTAACCGTGAACAATTCTGATACTGGGGTGCTTTTTACCAGTAAGTTTGTTCAAATGTATATATCATGCAATAAAGAATCTCTATGTAAGACCTTAGTGTGTATTACAGAAATTTCAGACAGGTGAGGTCATACATTAGTCAGCAAAACAGCAGATCATTACCTCATACACTACAAGTCCGTAATGCTATAACAGCAGGGTCTGTTAAGCTCAGGGTATGAGTATGATATCCCGACAGGCTAAGATATGATCTACACTTCCTGACAAACAACCCTGCTTACTGGACTCATTATCGGATCTACCTGGGTGGACAAAGGCACTGATTTACCTGAGTCATAATCTTACAGAAGAGCCATAATCTTACAGAAGAGGTAACGAGTCAAATAACGAGCACCTCCTGAATAAGCCACCTGTAGTCTTTAATTATGCTCCAAATGAATCATTCTGCAAAGCAGTTTAAGATGTACAATTTATCTCTCTCTGTAGAAACGAACGCAAAATTATGACACCCTTAGAAAACTCAAAGAGTGTGAATAACAGCTATAACAAAATGGCCATATTAATAATAGTAAAAATGGGCCATATGGTAGATAATCCCAAAATACTAAGTAACCATAAAAAGCTTCATGTGTGCCTCTTAAGCAATATGTATGATGAAACCAAGAGTCTGAGCTTTCTTTAATGTCCCTGCTGTACTTCAATGAAATCATAAATTTCTTTTCATGGTTAGTCCAGTCCATGCACTTTGCACAGAGGACTACAAGGCAACATCACTTCACTCCAAGTCCTTCTAGTCGTTTAACAGCTCCTCATGCCTTTTCCACAGGACAGGTTCACACAGTAGAAAGCAGGCATATGGTGGATAATTCATTACCCCATTAGGCTAAACCCCTGTGTGCATATATTGGTCGGCCATGGTACATTAATCAAATTTCCCTTTTCTTAATGAAGCAGAGAGAGATGTTTTCCAATTATTACGAGCGTCTGTTCCATTAGTATCAATCTAATCTTATTTTGGAGACTCCAGAAAGTTTATGTCCCATGGCGGCAAAGCTCAGGATCTTTCATCTACTCTCATGCCTGTTCTGGCAGCCCCTGTCCCCACCCAGCTGATTATAGTTTACAGAAGGAAACTTTTTTTTGTTGCTGTCATTTTTAACCCTGAACAGCGGCCTTTGCCATCATAACTCTTAACATTCCTTACCCATGACAATCATGCATTTTCTAATAACCATCAATTAGATCTGTTATTCTCTGACATTATAAGGATTTTGAAAAATCCTGCAACAAGTAAAAACAGGAAATCTTCACTTCCTGTACAAATATAAGCCCAAAGGAAAATTCCTTCGGACCTAGATGTAAAATTGCTGAAAACAGAACTTATATATGCATCTTCCATTCCCTCTGAGACTCTAAAAATCTGTTTCTGATGGTACAAGCTGATGAAATCTGTTGCAATCATAGCTTGGTTGCAGATCTAGATAGGTTTCTAGTATTAGTACAACATGTAGATCCCACTGATTGGTGGTTAGCAGTACGTGGCAGCAGGTTGTAATGATGGTTTGCCTGGGGCTATTTGGTCTTCCGTTTTACAGGTGCTTACGGACCATTGTGTTGTGCTTAGGGTCTAACTCCGGGGAATACCTGAAGCATGAGATCTGATGTGGAAATGTGGGGGTGACATCACGACAAATGCTCAGTTTGCCAACATTATTACCATTCCGCAAAGTATCCCTTCAACAAAGTATAAACACTGTTAAGTGTCTGACAGGAAATCCAAGTATTGTGCTTTCTATTTGAAATAGTATTGTGGCAATGTAGGGCACAAAAACTTGTTTTATTGTCAAGAATTCTCTACATGCCCGCACGATAAGCCCTGATGCACCTGTTATTGGCGGCACGGTACCAAACTCACCTTTTGCCACGGCAAGGCCGAAAAAGTGAGGCTCCTTCAAGTCCAGCAGGGAACACAGTTTGTTAAACAGGTCCTGTCCTCTGGCCTTTCCCTGAAAAGTAACATTCAAAACAGGTTAGAGGCTACAAATGGATTAAATAGAATAAAACATGTGTTCTAAGGTAGACAGGCTTGAGCATACTCCATCAATAACTGAAAGTCACATTTATTCAAAAGTACATGACGTTCCTTCAGTTCTGTTTGTTCTGACATGTATACCATCTTGAGACTAAAAATTCTCATCTTGAGACTCAGAGTCTCTTTTTTCACAGAGTTTTGCCCCTTGAACAGTCACTTCCCATTTTTGAGAAGCAGATGCTCAACAGAACAGTTCATCGCACCAGGTCAATGTATACCAAGGAAGGTTTAGCAGTCCCAACATTGTTATGTTTACATTGCATAAACATGGGTAGGTCTTTCATGGCTACGTGTCACGAACCGTGCTTTATCTCAGGCCAAGTTGCTTGTACGTCCTTGCCTAGTCTACAAATTCCAGTCACAGGATCACTTTGTTATGCTATTCCTTCAACAGGGACAATGAACACAGTCTACTTCAGAAATTTCTCCAAACAGGCCCATGCTGACAGAAAAGCAACACAGACAGAACATGGCCCTTTGAAACAACAGAGTCAGGGGTTAACATAATAATTTGGACAGCCTTTACTACAGGAATAGCAAGTTTGCAAACAGGGCCTGAATTCAAAGTACTTTCATTATGATGTTGACGACTATTGACAATGTTGATGGGAGCCTACACCAGAGCTGACATCTAAATCTGGTTAATGCACCGTCGCTTTCTGGAGCATTACTAACACGCTTAAAATTGACTTATAATTATGGGTTCACCACACCACGAAGTGGTGGTGAACCCATATTGCTTTTTCTGATGTTTCTCCTCCTTCTTCTTCTTCTTCTTCTCCTCCTGCCATATCTTTAAATGGATTCAGCTTCTTCATTTTAGGGCCTAAGGTCCTGAAATTTGGTATGGAGGTACAGTGGGCAAATACCCCTAGGCGTTTTTAAATTTTTGTGATACAGGCTTTTAGAATGGTTTTATTTGAGTTTTTTGGCTGTGTTATAGCAAATGTATTACTGAGTTAGTGTGCAGTGTTACCACATTTGGGCATGAGTCATCACAATGGAATGCAGGCATCAACCAATAGGCATGCAGCTTTCCTCTATTCTCCTTGCTGATTGGCTGTTAGAATTTAACAGGCTTAACTTAATTAATACCTGCACAGAGCCATTCCATACTGACAGTATGTCTGTATTCAAGTGTTTTGGTAGGTATTTTAAGCTTTCCTGCTCCAGCATTGGAATGCGGGGCATGAACGCTTCTTTTTTTCTTGAAAATCAACAGTTTGCATTATGCAATTAAAAATCCTAACCAATAATGTAGGGAATAGCTATCCAACTGTTGTAGTCTTAGTTGTATGTTACTTCATACTATAGTTATATCAATGTAAAGCATTGTTTTCCCTTGTGTTTCTCATTCTTTCCCTGCCATGTCGTAAAATGTGGTGAAGCCATTGCTGTATTTGCTCCAAAGCAAATGTCGGCCTTTCTAGTTGCATTTTTGCTCCCTAACTCATATGCAGAATAAGATTTTGTATTGTAGCATAATTTGTACACGTTGAATGACTGTCCAACAAATCATCCTGACGTTTCAGGTGGAGAAATGAGCAGGTACATTCAATGATTCATATCAGGAACATTGCAGCCCCATTAACCAGTACAAATGATAATGTATAGCATAAATGATGGGTATATTCTACATGCTCTATATCATTCGTGGGCAGAGTAATGATACTTTGTCCCCTAACTGCCCTTACAGCATATGATGCTCACTTGTAGCATCATATGCTGTGTGTGATCACATGTGAATAAACATGGAGCAAAAACAAGTTGGATATGCAGGATGTTTACATTCATGCATGGAAGAGGCCATATTGTAATATGCATGATCTATTTTTTTCCGGATACTGCACATGACTCACGTCCACAGGTGTATGCAAAATTGCCCTTTTCAGACCTGAGAAGTGCCCACAATATCATGACAACTTACCTCAGCAGCTATCTGTACATGTTCTCCATTCAGTAGCACCACATCCACATACTTGTGGGAGGGGGGAAGGCTTCTCCTGGCCATGCCTACCTTGTCTTTGATCATGGTACACCAGGCTGCCCTTCCTTCACTTCCTGCACAGACAGGACACAAACACATAAACAATGGTCAGTATGGGGCCCGCTGGAACATCAGGTCAACAAAAGGGCAGCCATTTGCTAATGATGCATCATTGCTCTTGACCACGGCATAGATGTGCATAAAAGAACAGTAGCTGAGATACAAAAGGATAATCGTAAGTTCGTAACTGTTCATACATATTCTTCTGGCTGCATTTCTAGTCACTACTACCTAGAATCCTTACCAAATACATGCAGTGGACTCATCTTCGATTAAAGATAGAGCTGATCAAGATAGTCTAGTTGATGGCAGACAGTGATATGCAGAACTTAGCATCAGAAAAAGCAGCCAGAGCCTAGAGACAGAGGCTCTGTCAGTGAGTTAGGGACTCTCTTTTCTCTTCAGCCAACTAAAAATGTATGGAACCCTCTTACATTATGATATATGCCACTTCTCATCAAAGACATGTACATCTACAAAATGTAGTACTGTTAGTACATTTGTACAAATAAAAGCTTTCTTGATTTAAAAATGTGGTATAAGCCATTGATTTATGGCATGTAGACAACTTAGAGGAGCATTCTCTGTCCACACGGCGCCCTTTTCTATCTAGTACATGCATCACTGGTGGAATGGTTTATTTTGCCTTCACAAGGTCAACTGACAAGGTCGTGTGAGGAGAAGAAGGATAGCACTTCACCCTTTCAACCCACCCCGAATGGAAAAACAAGCTGTCTGATGACAGGCAACCAGCCCACAACAGGCTCTCTCACAATCACATTCAGGTAATTACCTAATGGCTATGGATAGCTCTTACTTAAGTCTATAAAAACATTAAGTAGCACTCTAACTAAGACAGCCTCCTAAATTCCACCCAAGGCCAGCCACACTGAATTGTATTATTGGTTCTTGCCAAAACTGTTTTTTTTGTTCAAATGGAACATAAAATGGTGAAAATGGGCATTGAAAAAGAGTTTCCTAAATAAGGATACATGAATAACCTAGTCTGTGCATATTAACATTTGGCCTTGCCAAAATCAAGGCACTAGCTCGTCAAGAACATAATGGCAAGAGTGACCCGATAGCAGAAAAGGGGCTTGTACTTATTTTTCAAAGGGGCAAAGCATATCAGAGATCACATTTCCAACATTTACGCATTACTCGACATGAAAGGACGGCATCTATTATTCATAAGATTGCATTAAGCACTGCTTCACCACTAGTAATACCCCGGGTACAGAGATGAGAGTTTTACTGACAGCAGTGATGATGTGCCCTGGGTAATAATATGGATCAGCGGCCCCTTGATTCAAGGCTGTCCAACTGTTCAGTGATGACTAATTTGGCTCCTTCACAAGCATGGCCTGGTGTCAGCTTTTATGGCACAGTCTCTACAGACTACTGAATACAGACATGGGAGAACACATGAGGAGCTACTGGGCTTGGCACATGAGATGTGGCTTTAATCAAAACCACAGTCACAGTCCCAAGGGGAGAAGGAAATAAACAGCACAGATTATGATAATAATAATTAGGGAAGGGAAACCTTAGCAAATTGAGGAGAGATTGACAACTGGTGGGCTGGAATGGTTTTTATCAAAACGTCTTCAAGATAAGCAACTTTGGTGGGTGATCTGGTAACAAATGTGAGCTTCTAACCTTAAATGGTAAAAAAAAAAAACAACTTTCACTATTAATTACCTTCCTATGAAGATAACGATTTGATCTGATGAAAAAAGTCTCCAGCCTGACACCCATGGAGAGTGACCCAGATGGACAAAAAAAGAAAACATGTTCAACATGTATCGGCAGTCAGCTTCGGAAGGATGCAGATGGCATACACCAACCTGATCTAGCTCTCCTTGTCTCCAACATTTCCTCAGATTCGTTACTGCAGCAGAAGTTGGAAGGACGAGTAATATATAGTCTCTTCAGTCTCTTCCTCGAGCAGTGCTCTGGCCAGACAAAGGCAGCTCCACTACTGCAAACCAACAGCTGCACCAGCCTTGGGCCAGACGTGAGACCTCATTGTCAACCCATCTACACAGGCATAAGGCCTGCATTAGGCCCAGGGTGAGGCCAGTAAATTGCACATGTATCATGCACAGTGTAGACTCAGATAACAGCGACATGGTCCAACTCCCTCCAATCATTACCTGCTCCTCTTACCTTGGACAAAAACTGGAGTCATGAACCGTGGCCTGGAGACCTTACAACAAATGAGAGCATGACTGAAGCACATGCAGCAAGGGTGATATGCAACAAGGGTGATAATTGGCATCCTGGAGAGCAACAGAATTACTGAGTTCTGTAATGTCCAGGAGTATCTATACAGATGTATCTCAATAATAGCAATCTTCAGAACAGGAAAGTATTTGGGCATAACCATGATGAAGTGAATTGTGCAGTTAACTTAAATGCGATTGTTATCTGAAGAAAATGCCCAGAAGTTCCTGGAGAGTTCTTCTGCAATTTGTTTATAAGGAAATCCCATTTCTTTCAGAACAAACCGCCTGTGCCCCCGTGGCCCACATGTACAGGAAAGGCAAGACCTCTTTGCTCCAAGAGGTCAAAAACTGAAAGGGGAAACCCAGTACTCAAGGACGTATCAAGCTCCTGAATCATTCCAATTGCCGGGAGTGGCTTCAAACTGGAAAATGCAAACTTTCCCAACCACTTCCACATAAGTAACCCAAGGGTCGGAAATAACACTACAACAGCACCTGCAGCACATTACCCAGTCGAAACGGAAGCCAGCGCAGGGCAGCCTTGTGGCAAGTCACTGAACCTCTAACCCACCACTCCTGACAAACGCAGCCATCAGTGTTTACCTTCCTGTCTGTACCCTCTCCGACAGGGAAAGCTCTTTGCGCAAACACTCCAGGCCATGGATACATGGACTTCAGCCAGGCAAGCTCTTCTCAGAAAGGAGGAATCCCCAGCCGAAGAAAAACAGGGCTTACTTAGGACTTGTGGATGCCCCTCTTCCACCAGAGCATAATTAGAAGTGGGAAGTTGAACCCCTGCAGAAGATGTTTGTGTCCCAGCCTCCTCTGTTTGCTAGAAGGGGGATGTCAAAACAAAGGCTGGGCAGCCTTAAAACTAGAGGCAAGGCCAATGGGACTGGACCAGATATTACAGGCCTCTCCGCTTACAGGTTCAAATATTTGTGCCCTGGCCCTTCAAAGAAACCAGCAGATAGCAAGCCAACATCATCGGGATTTCCGACAACTTGTCAATGAAGAAATGATGGTTGGCAGTAAGCCACGAGCGACTGTGCCTGCCATATAAAGTAAGGGACAGGGAATAATGTGATGGAAAATAGATACAGTGGAGAAGAGAGAGGTCGTCAGAACTAGTTTTCAGAGATTCCGCCATTCCAGAAAACTGAAAACAAACCAGCTGGGTTAGGACAAAATGGCTTGTTAATCTCCAAGAAGTAACTAGACACTTGGTATCAGCTTCCTGAAGATATGGAAGGAGTTTAGAGGAGTCCCCCTGAGCGAAGACTGGGAAGTGAGACATAACACCAACATGCCGCCAGGAAAACCACTCCCCTGCCAAGGGTGTCAGGTTGAAGGGAAAGGATATCTCTCTTAAGGACTCCACATTTGAAAATTAAATTACATGTGCCATGCTGTTAAATGGGCCCAACTTATGTTATAGTCTGGTGTATATTTCAAGAATTAAGGATATAGCAGGCAAATGGCATAAGCTAAAGAAGATACTTCAAGCGTACAATTCTAGAAATATAATCATTTCTCCATCCAGTTAGACATTCATAAGAAGCACAATCTTGATTTTAAAGATCTGCAGGACCTATTACTAGTATTAGCTGCATGCCCCATTGGAAGAAGCTCCCCAGAGAGCCAACAAAGAATGATTGACTGGTCTTCTGTGAGTACATAAAGTGACTTTTCCACAACTCACCATGCCGCTATCCGGGGACTTGGCACAAAAAAGTACTGAAGTGGGATCTTTAAAAATGGTAGCTGATTATCTCAGGCTATTCTTACCTTGTACGGCAACAAAGGAAGAAGTGGCTGACATGACCTACATGTAAAACACACCACACAGAGCTGCTTGCTATTCAAAGAGCCACTCCACAGACCTCTGCCCGCAGACTGCAGCAACACAGGCCGTGCTGCACCAAATTATTTGGGGATTTGCTGGCTTTTCTGGGTCTTCAACATGACCCTGGGGTACAGATTCGTTTCAATTATGCTCTTATTCATGTCCTCCTTGAATTCACAAGTAGCCAAGTACTTATCACAGCTATACCGAGTGGTTGACTACAAATAGATTTTGAATCTACAGCCCATAGCAGAATTATAAGAGATTTAAAAGAGGAAACTCTAGCAGTAATGAACAGAGCAATTCAATGGCTATTGTCAATAAGGTTACAATTGTTTCAGGTGTGACCAATTTTCACAAAGGCAAAGAAAACTATCACTCTAAAAATGGAAGAACAAAAGATCTGGCAACAATGACATACAACAAAGGGCATACCATTCTACAAGATGGGAAAAGGCCCAATGCTTAATACAATCAAATCAAGAAACAATACAACTGTTGGACATAACTGTTCTAAGGAAATTACCTCAAAAGTTTCCTTCCTTCCTTGTATGCTTCATAAATGGTCAAAACCACATCCTGTGTTTCAAGAAAGAACCCGTCATATCTGCTTCCAAGATATGGGGGAAGTTATGGCCTCCTCATCAGGGTTCTTTTTTAAACCCATGTACCGACGAAATGCCTACTACCATGTTACAGACTTGAGAGATATTTGCTAGAGCTTGTCCCATACTTCCTGCAGTACTGAAGCTAACACCTCAGCTGCCTACATGCCATCTGCCCAGGCCATATGTGAGGGACAGGTCCTGAGGGACCAGGTTAGCTGCATTCCTGTCATGCTTACTGAGCACAGCAATATTTTCCTGGGGCAGAACATGCAGAAAATGCTTCCTTCAAAAGTCATCAAATCCACTCGTACTGGCTTAGGGCGCTCTTCAAAGTCTGAATTGATTTTTACCAAGCTGAAGTGCTCTCTCTTGGCTAATAAGGATCTTCCAATGGAGCAACTTGTTGAAAAAAATTCCTGCCAGGGCAAGAAATATTGGCCCACGTGTAACTTCTGACACCTTTCTTTTCTACTGCTATTCATCAGTGTGTTTTAAGAGCCCCTGTTACATGTAATTCTGCCATTATTCTCACATTTTAGGTGCTACCTGTCTTCCCCATTGAATGTTTTTTTATTTCCACATAACACTATAATCAGCAGCCCTACAGGCATAGTAGAATGCATCTCAGTATTGAGGAGGTTTCAACTAGACTCTAACTGATCCTGTCTGTCTGACAACAAGTTTGCAGAGACTGAGAGAGTAAAATTCTGCTGTATTATAATAACCTTATTCCCAAGAAATGCAATCTTACAAAAACTTTAAGGTTGCCAAAATATCTCCAAACACCAAGAGTAAAATACCTGTGTACTGTAGTGTGTAGTGTCTCAGCAAGGAGTGCTTGTTACCTGAAGCAACACTTGGATGCAAATGATCCCCTATGAGTGCCTGTGTCTTTTATGAATTGCCACAGGTAAGAAGACAATAGGTATTGTGACAGACCACTCACTCTACTGAATAGGTCACATAGTTTAATTCACTCTCTTTTCTGCCTGATGCTTGTCTAATTGGCTGAATTGCAAGATAAACATGGGTGGATACACCCCAATTACCAAGGGTCTGTGAAGTGTACATCCTCTCTCCAATTCTACAAATAGAGAAGTAGTTATTTCAAGTCACTAGGGTTACTTGACAGATATGACACAGATTCTATGTTAGTGTTGCAGTTCTATTCCTGGGATGCTGGAGAGACACCAATCATTCTATTACACCTATCTATGGAAATTTTTCAGATAAAGCTATTAATGAAGGAAGGCTTGAAACTGAAATTTGCAACCAAATCTGGCTCAGGTAATGAAGTAGCTGCTCCAGTTATCACTACAAAAATAAACAATTAGGTATTGGAACTGAGCAAATTGACTTTTCCTCCATGTTGACATTCCTTGTTTGTCACAGACAGTAACAGAAACATTTTGTGAAGATGACCCATTGGCGGAGTGTACCTCGAAGGCACCTTTTTTCCTGCTGGCTCTTTTTTTCTCTGTGTGTGGTCAAATGGTTGTACCATGTGTTAGCAGCACTCTTCCCTCCATGTTGCCCAAAAATCTGTGGCCTAAAAAAACTAATTGGCACAGTTGGACTCCTTCAGGATTCGACTTCTGCCCATTTCTGTTTACTCTTCTTCACTCCATTACTGGCATTTTAGAACAGTCGTTGAGAACAGTACCTAATCTTACTTACATACTTTTTCAACTGCACTTCAAACAACTGAGTACAGTACATGCTACAACACAATGGCAGCTGACATCCAATCCCACCCTGTTGACAGCCTGGGGCTTGAAAAGGCCTGCGTAAATCAATAGGTAAACACACCTACGATATCACTTTACAATGCCGAGGCCTTTGGGCAATTTCAATCAGATACACATAATCCATGTTCTGGAAACTAATGGAACTTCTTGAAAGTAAAGATTCATAATCAAAGGTGACACTCTCCTCCCCTCAATAATCAAATATTTAAAAAAAAAATATGGGAGAAAATCGAATAGGGCCAGCAAAAAAGCAGGTGTCCTACCGCAGGTACAAGACTGGTCATTTTTAGAACCTATAATTTATTTTTGTTTCTGACTTTGGGAGCTTTTCAACCTAAAAACAACATTTGTATGGCCTTCCAAAAAGACATACCTTCGTCTGTATCAAAAATTAGCCTGGTTTGACGTTAGGCAACTGCACTTTCGGCTAACTCTGCTCCGGCGCACAAAGGAAAAATTATTCCACCGATTGTGCGACTGGGCGTGTGTCATAAACTAGTTATTCCACCCGGTGTCCACACCCACCCACTAATCGATTCCACATACTTTTGAACGTCCTTGTTTGGGCAACTGACAAGGTGGGAGGAAGTCTACTTGAGGAAGTTCCCCTGTGTACTGTACATAAACAAAAACCTGACGATGCAATATTATATTCACCAGCTTTCAAATGCTTATGAACTTCAAGTCCAAAAGAACCAAGGCCACTTACGTGACCTTGACATAACTTGGCCTGCACTTCTTGACCCTAATTTACAATTACAGGAGCTTCTCTCTCATTTCCACGTTAGATTATAACAAATTACACATAAACTGATTTGAAGGTACTCTGAGAAACGAACGGTGACGCCAAAAAGCATCCCAAATTTTCAAGAATAAGATGTACCACAGACTTCGTGTTGTCTCACCAGAAACATAAATCTGTGTGAAACTATTCATCACGAAGATTCCCCCGGGGGGGTCGGATCGCGCTAACGGCTAACCAGCTAACGGTGCGCGGTACCCAAAATACGAAAATCTACCGCGGACACCACGAGGCACAATTAACATTGGCGACAAAGAAAACCACAAACCTAAAAGAGAGGAACTGATCGTACCCATAACAATGACAATACCTTGTGGAAACGACGAGCAAAAGACGGACGGTAGACACAGAGAAGCAACAAGAAGAAGCTCCGAAAACGCTAGGTATGTTTTGCTCACCTTTTACAGGCTCTCGGTTCAGATCGACCACAAGAAAATGTCGTCCGTTCTTGTCTGTATATTTCTCAGCAACTGAGGAGCTATTTCCACATCCTGGGGATGCCTTTTGATCTTCAAATCTGCACGAGATCGATGATTCACCCAAATTGTGACACACACAGGCGGCCGCCTGGCTAACACTCACCGCTTCGGCCTTCCCGCAGTTTGTATTGTCAACGGTAGGGACAACTGATTACATATTCAGCAACTCACATTCGGATGCGTAAAGTAATGATAATGCATATAAAATGGTGATACCTTTGTTCATCATAATGATAGAAATTGTCATTTGTAGAGGTAATACATATTTTGTATTGGTAAAGTTTAATAATTTGCCGTAACTGTTGATTTTTACTTTGATTTTGACGAAGTGTAATGATGCTCCGAATAAGAAACTTATTATTCGATGACGATCACCCTACCCAAGCATGGCGGCCTCCTTGAACAGCTGATTCTACAATCACACAAGACTTTTTGTGCTCCCTTCCTTACTCACAGTCTAACTCGCCAACCGTGGCAATGCTAGAACGTGAAACCTAGCCGTACTTTGCGATGGAAGGGATCCTGTCTCGTATAGAGCTTGCCCTGGCAAATCTGTCGTTGTCATGTGACGATCTGGGCCCGACTGCCTCCCCTGGCGCTTCTTCTTTGATCCAGACCCTCGAAATCTTTCGCCAGTTTCACAGGTATGTAACATGCGAATCAAAGACTTGGCAAGCATCAACAGGGGTGCATGTCTGCTCGATTTAAAAGGTGCATGGATGTTTTTGGAAGGTAGCATGTAAAACAGCACGAGGTCGACAGGAGGCGCTGATGTAAAGTAAGTAGCCAACAAAATACGGTAAATCCTTATTTGGTCATAAGAGGACTCATTGTTGGCAATGGTTGCTGACATTGCTGATGAACAGTTGTGACGGCAGTACTGATGAAATTGTGAATAAACATTAAAGTACAAGATTGGCCGAGTTTTCAAACTTACATCAATACAGGCGATTGCCATGACAGGTGGTAACGGGCCCGTTAGGCAAAAAATTGTGCGGAAGTTGGGTGATTTGCACACCAATAATTTTGCATATGAGTATACCAGTAATTAGTTCTTGACGTATGTCAAAGCCGGCCGATTACACGCAGGAAATATTTGATGTTCAGTTTTCATATGCTCACGTGTGTATGCAGTTTTCATACATCAGGTTTTTGTCCGCATCATGTGAAAATCGGGTCAATGAGTGTTACATGATATTTGGAAATTTGACAGAGCGGTTGGCTTGTCAACATTTTTCAGGGAATCTGAGGACAACAAGAAGCAGGTGCTCCTGGACCAGCTCCACAAACAGTTGGTGCCCCTGAGGGAGCTCCCACAATGCACCAGTCAACTGGAGGCTGTCCAGGCCCTGAGCGACGGGGTCTGCCGACTGTACTTTCAACATGTAGGACAGAACAGGAACGTTGCAAAAAGAGCTGTCAAGGTCTGTATATTGTACTGAAACTACTCTGAAACATAAGACTTATCACTTCTAAAATTCATTGTACTTGATGATATGTTCAAATATAGTATTTAGTGATGGTTTGGTTATGCACTATAATACAAAATGTATTCATAAAATGCAAGTTAGCCTGTTTTATTTTACATATAGCTTTTTGTAATTATAAAATGTTAGTTTATTCATAAAACATTGTAGACATATCATTGGTATGATAGATAAGTTTGATTTATTAGAAGGATACACATGACTCTAAATTATTTAATGTTTAATTTCTATGCTGTTACTTTCATTCATACATTGTACAATGTACATTGTACCATATTTGTGGTGTTGTTTTTCAGGTCCTGAAGGTGCTGCACAAACTAGATAAGTCAAGCATCGCCTCAAGACTTAAGGAAGAATGGAATCTTCTTCTTACAGATGTGTGGTCTTTAAGTGACCTCCAGAAAGGTGGGTTTGGTTAAAAAATTTAGCAAAGCACATACAACAGATAACTTTGGGATAAGCAATACCACATTGTGATTGCTATGGAATGTGTAGATATTACTGTTAAAAGTAGTCAATCTGATTATTCTGCTGTTCTTTAGTATTCCAGTTATTGGACGAGCCAGTTCTAGTCAGGGAATACATTCAGGATTTGTGGCCTCAGCTTCTGCTCAGTTTGGCTGGGACCTGGCAGCAACTCCACCTAGAGATCAGCTCCAGTACTGCACCAGCACTGATGATTGACAGGTGCTATTTAGCCACAAAGGTTAGAGGACTCCTGGGTTTTACTATCAGACATTTTTAAAATGCACAGTGTAACATCAATTAACGTAATGTGCTAGACTAGGATTTTTTTGTTTGAGGTCCAATTCGCCAACTTGAATCAAGTTAATTCTACCATTTCATCTTCATTGAACAGGATGTGTCTTTCCCTTTTAGATCTCCTTGCAGCTGTTCCAGGTGCTTTCCTCAGGTGATGTTGGAATACAGCAGGTGTGTGAAGTGGGGACAGACACACCTGCCATCCATGTCATCAGTAGCACCCTGCTGGAAGTCATCTTCAGCCAGGTAAGGGTTTCTACATGCATAAGTCACTTCCCTAGCATTACACACAGGTTTTGCAGGCATGCAGTGTGTTTGTTTGTATTGTTGGAAGTGTTGGACAATCTTGTTTTTAATGTTAATTTTACATCACCATACAAACAACCACTAAACAAAACACATTACATTTTGCAGGTTTGCAGTCTGGACTGTAAGCTGTTTGCCTCAAATGCTTTGGGTTTCTTGTTAAACATGTCAAGCAACCTCAAGGAGGCAGCAGGAACTGCCAATAAACTTACACAAGCACCAGGTGTGTTGTGAAACTTTTCCTCTGTACTCTGAGTCTTATACAAATTACATGTGTAATTATATAAGTAAAAAAATTACTCACAATTATTAATCCACTTGTTACAAAATGTATTGATTCTTCTCTTGATAATTCAAAAATTTGTGTCAGTGTGCGCCGTAATTCTGGCTCATTTTAGGACTTCATATTTTGTTTGCAGAAAAAGAAGGACATCAAACAGTGTCCACTGGAGATCTAAGGTTCGAGGTGACTGTTCCCAGGCTCACTGCTACTGACCAGTCCTGGTGTCAGGTAGTACTGGTCAGGGGACTGCTCACCTGTGTTAGACTGGACATCCTGCTCCAACAGGTGCAGGACAGTCAAACACACCAACAGGTAGATACAACACCTGTATGTAATTACCTATGTATATAATAAGATGAACTGACATATCAGGCAGAAGACTGTAACTTGTTGTGTGTATACTGCTCTTCTGGCAAATACTAACAAAACATGTCACTGAGTATTTGATTAAATTATTACTATCAACAGACTTTCAAACAAAAGAGCATGATTTTAATAATGAAGAAAGGGTTTTGCCATTTGATGTTCTAATAACCAGTCCTGTTCACAATAATGACTGATGACTAGCGACTGCCAGCATAATGGAATATCTTCCTAACATTTATATAATCTAAACATTGTGTGTATTGGTGACCATTGTGCTCCCCTAAATCATCATGATTGTGTTTTCAACAGAAGAGTCTGTTCTTTGATGTCCTGTTTCCTCTGGTGACCAAGTTCTGTGGTGATGTTGGTGTCGGTGATATCCAGTATCACGCCTTCTATGGTAAATAGGACAAAAACTTTTCAATTTTCTTCACAGTGTAACATTGTACCTGCAGCTTCATGCTACAACATAATGATTGAGATGTTAAGCTTTGTTTGAAGATGACAATATTACTGAACAATCATAGACTCAAAGTTAAGCAGCAGTGAGAGATTATGTGAAGACTCAAATTCATCACTGGATAAACTATGATATTAGATAGGACTAGGGTTACTGTATTGTACAAGTGTAAAGTCATCTAAATTGGCCCTGTTTGCTCAAAGGGAGTGTTTGATGATGTCCAGTGGGACTGTGCACCATTCCCAGTGGCAGTTGTTTAAGCTGCTTGATTTGTACATTTCAGCTCTGGAACAGTGGCTGAAGAGAGCCAGGACAGATCTCCCCCACGTTCATGCCACCTCAGGGAGACATTTCCACACTGATGGACCCGTAACTACCACTGTGATGCAGTGTCTGTGGAACAACTGGGAAAATCCTGTAAGCAGACTGAACTGTCTGTGGAATGAATGTTCATATTCAAGTTGCTCTAAAAGTCTAAGACAAAAGCAAAATACCGGTATATGATGATTGTATTTTGGCATTACAAGGAGTGATGTGGGTGTGTGAAGGGATTATATTACAGACTGCAGCAACTTTCAATGGTAATTACTACTATAAGTATTACTATTAAGAGAATGACATTGAGGTACACTAAGTATAAAGTTGTCCACTCTTGTACATGCAGTGAACATATTTTCTAGTTAGCCTCTTGATGCACAATGTATGTCAAAGCTACTCACTGAACCATCTGCTTTTGTTGGTGTAGATTGTAGGAGTCCCAGACTTGGTAAAGTCTGCTTTTGGTTTGTTACTGGCCTTACATCAGGAGGAAAACACACTGGCTGGACATACACGCAGCATGGTAGGTAATGTACATGTAGATGAATTCATATACTAGTAACATAAAAACTTTCCATAAGATCTTTAAATGATTTTTGATTCATGTGAATACAGTGTTGTAGCTGGCTATGTACTTGTGAAACGGAGATAAAGACATACAGGACAGTCTGGTACATTGTACAGTAGTACCAAGCCCAAGCCTTTTTTCTTTTAGAAAATTGAAATTTTAACAGTTGGAAAGTCCTTCTGTTGCTCACTGACATGTCACAGAAATATACCTCCTGCCCATTACATGTGTTTCAGCTGTTTGAGGACCTGTTTGTGAAGCTAGCAGGAACATCCTGGCATGTGAAGGGCAGATACATCCTTCTGGTGGAGCTCATCCCTTATGTGCAGGTGTTACAGGTTAGTCTGACACCACTCTGCACTCACAAACTAAGGTTGTCATGGGTATTGTCAAAAGAATGGACTTCTGAAACCTGTATGGTGAATAGAAATGATGATTAAATTAATTTTGCCTTTATGTTTTTCTTACCAACATGCTGATGTAAAATAACTTTAGAGTGGAGTAGTTTTAACATTGTGCATTTGTCCTGGATTGGTTTGTCACACCAGGTGCTGAGGAGCCAAAACCACATCCCCACCCAGCTGGTACAGGCACTGTCCACCAATCACATCGCTCCTGCCAGCTCAGATGTGTACAGGGCCTTCCTGGTGGCAACTAGGTAACACTGATGGAAGAACTGGGGGGGGGGGGGGGAACCTCTGGTAGAAGTCTCTGTTAGAAATAAGGTTAATTACAAGACATCAACTTCCTGTTCATTGGAGCTGGCTTTAGAAAGTCTGCAGAATACAAAATATGTAGCTACATATATACTGCAATGTGACATTTAGCTAAAATATTGTACCTGTATTAAGGTACTAAAGCAATATTATTAAGTATTTTTTCAATAAAAGGGTAATCCACCTGAGCTCATGGTTTTATGGGCACAGCAACCTGTTTTCATAGTACAATCTGTATTGTTCATCCAGTTGTATCATTTCAGGGAAGCATATCAGAAAGACGAGACGGCCGCAGCTGAAGTCTGGAGGGACGTCTGGCTGGAAACATTCATGTCTGCCATTTGCAACACAAATCAGTAAGGATATATGTCTTTTTTTTATTGACTTTGTTCACTGTCAATTGGCCAAGCTGGTAGTAGTAGGCTTACTTCTATTTGGAAAGATAGTGCAGGCAGTGCAAGCAATTTTTGTCCCATAGCCTGTCCCATAGCCTCTGGGTACCAGCCAGCTCTGTCCTCTGTTGTTCTTACAGTATATGCTATACATATACATATATGATATGCTATATCATGTCAACTCCATCTTCATTTTAACTGTTGCAAAATACTGACAGAGATTATTTGTTCTTGTTTTGTTTGCCCCAGCCTGATACGACACAATGCTATGCAGCACTGGGTCCCCTGCACCCTGCGGCTGTTTCCCCAGGTGTTGTCAGTCATCACCACACGACTACAGGACAGGACATGTCTGGTCTCCGGTACCATCAGGCTCAGGGCACACATGGCAGTACTCAAGGCTGCCAGAACTCTCAACATTGTGTCCACCCATGATATGGTAATATTCACTGCAACAGTGATATTGATTACATGTTAATATACAAAAAAATGTTGAACATGAATTATTTGGTTATGGATTCCAGCCTAAGTACAAATGTACCAAAGCACTTTTCAAGTTTAGATATTTGTTTCATGAATTTAGAAAGCACAAAATAAAATGTTTTATATTGATGTCATTTGCAAAGAAAGAAGATACAGTTGTTTGCTATTCTCAGTTTAAAGTGCTGTCTCTCCCATCCTTCACTGTTGGCAATTTTTCTTCATGTATAAAAGTTCAAAATTTATTTTGCACTAATTGCAAAATACTTTAGGTGAATAGTCTATCAAACTTTTTATCTCTTACCTTAACTCCCACCAGGCCAGTGATGTGATCAGGGAGGCCCTGTGGCACAGTGAGGAGGACGTCAGGGCAGAGGCTTTCTCCATCATCTGCTCCCATCCTAAGAAATCAGGTGGGATCTTTTACCAACAATGGCCTACATGTACTTTGTGGTATTCATAGTAGCTGTTCAAGTATACATGCAGGTGTAGAACTTGCAGTAAGTTACAGCACATAACTACTGTTGGCAGGAACAGACTGTGTGTTTAATGTTACCTTATTTCAAAACCATTTGGAATTATATGGATGTCCAATTAGAAGAAGAGAGATTATCTTTCCATGGGACTTTTGAAGAATCTTAAAAACTGACAAATTGTATCATCTAAAAATTATTATATAGATTAAGCATGTGGACTGTGAGAAATGTGGTCAGTGCACAAATTGCTTGTTTCGTGCACATTAATCTAGTAAATGAGGTTATTAGGACTCTTTAAGTGTCTCTTGTAGATTTGCACTGTTCATCTCTTGCCTGCACAACGGTCTTATAATGATCTTGAAAGGAAGTTTGAGGTTTAAAGTAAGAAGTATGTTTATCTGGCAGGCAATCTCGGTTCTCTGTCCTAAGACAGTTTCGTTCTTTAACTAACAAGGTGTTTGATTGATCTACACTTGTGTCCTCAAATAACCTCACCTCAAACTGGATCCCCTCACTACCTCCATCCCCACCGCTGTCAATCAACTTGCTCACAAACTTAAAAGAATTGGTGTGTTTCCCCCATGTTAAGATGAAGCTAGTTGCTAAACAGTAACAATTGTTCCTTAATTGTACAGCAGCATGTCGCTTACTATTTATCTGACTCAATTCCTGCCATTTCCAGCCTGTGATAACCACTCCATTGAAAGAGAGTCATTAGCACATCTCATGTAGCAGGTAATAAGGGAGAGAGAAGATTGCTATGAGCCTAGTTTTGCCAGGAAGCTTTAGGGGGAAGCGATTCATCATTCTGGGAGAAGTACATGGAACTAAATGAAGTCATATATCACAGCCTTCAAGGACTGCCAATAGTTTGTCTCTCTTGCCATTCCATGTAAGATGATAAGATGACACAAAATTTGTAAAAGTTCCCAGAGGACACATTTACCAAGACATGAAGCATCACAGTACATATAGCTAGAGGCAGATAAGGGCAGTCACATTAAGCTACATCAGCAATTATTGGCATCCTTTGTCAAAAGTCATTATTTTAAGCTAAATGACAAGGTTCAAGTGTTATTTACAATTGTGACAAGTTGCTCTTCACATTGACCTTGAAGTTGTTAACAGCCAGTATAAGCCCACTGCTCTTTACCAGGATGACACCCATTTATCAATTTGTTACAACACAAAGTTTTGAAATAACTATTTGACGTGAAATGTATATATAGGAAATCTTTTCATTCCACTTAGCTCCGACCTTAATCCTACTTTCATATTGTCAAGTACATATACCATGAATAATGAATGGTCAACATATTGTGAAAGTCACCAGATGGTTTTGTTGTTGTCAGAGTTTTGCTTACTAACTTTGTTTTGTTTGATATTTATTACTCCGTGAAGGAGGTCAGGACCTCCGGACGGAGTGTTGTAATCGGCTGATTTTTCATGTTCGCAGTCAAAACACTGGGTTCTCTTTGTGTAATCGGCACGCAATTTTATACGCCGTCTGCGGGCATGCCCGTGTTGATGCACGAATGTGTATTTTTGCCGTTGCTGCTTTCGCGGTCAATGTAATATCGCAGACGCACCCCTACAATTACGAGGCGAATTGGAATGGTCCAGAAAAACGCGTTGTTTGGAATAGCAGTGGGGTTCAAAAAAGTTCATGCAGATACGGGGTGGTTTTTATAAGTGGTTCCAGATGTTTTTGCCCATGGTTAAGAGATGCCAAGTTTTTTGGAAGATGTTCGCAGCCAAAACGCATTCCCCCGTACGTCGCATTTCTGTGTAATTTCGCATGTGGTGTTGCATTATGTCCGGGATGATGCACGTCTTTTTATTTTTACCGTAGCTGTTTTGATATTGGAGTAAATGCTTATTTTCGAAACATCCCCATTTCTTTGAAATGGTTTCGTCCGTTTATGCAACTGTTACTGCGCTAATGACGACCAGTCGCGCTGTCCTGATACACCGCGAATGTGCGAGTGTTCCCTGTAGACAGTCCCGGGAGTCATTTTTTTGCACATTCCAGGAGCCAAACCAAAATACGTTCATGAACCGAGTCCAAAAAACCGAAACGTGAAAATCGGATGATCGGACCTGATGTACATTTCTCTTTCTATAGATTGTACACACAATACACACATCTTTAGATAATCTGGCCATGGCAGGTTAAAAAAAAGTAACCCTGAATCATACTAGATTAGCGTAAATGCATGTTAATGCGTTCAAAACAAGAAAAAAATTGTTTCCGGGTATTAATCT
>NW_017803876.1:2780193-2780910 GCF_001625305.1 Branchiostoma belcheri
GTCCTCAAATAACCTCATCTCAAACTGGATCCCCTCACTACCTCCATCCCCACCGCTGTCAATCAACTTGCTCACAAAGTTAAAAGAATTGGTGTGTTTCCCCCATGTTAAGATGAAGCTAGTTGCTAAACAGTAACAATTGTTCCTTAATTGTACAGCAGTATGTCGCTTACTATTTATCTGACTCAATTCCTGCCATTTCCAGACTGTGATAACCACTCCATTGAAAGAGAGTCATTAGCACATCTCATGTAGCAGGTAATAAGGGAGAGAGAAGATTGCTATGAGCCTAGTTTTGCCAGGAAGCTTCAGGGGGAAGTGATTCATCATTCTGGGAGAAGTAGATGGAACTAAATGAAGTCATATATCACAGCCTTCAAGGACTGCCAATAGTTTGTCTCTCTTGCCATTCCATGTAAGATGATAAGATGACACAAAATTTGTAAAAGTTCCCAGAGGACACATTTACCAGGACATGAAGCATCACAGTACATATAGCTAGTGGCAGATAAGGGCAGTCACATTAAGCTACATCAGCAATTATTGGCATCCTTTGTCAAAAGTCATTATTTTAAGCTAAATGACAAGGTTCAAGTGTTATGTACAATTGTGACAAGTTTCTCTTCACATTGACCTTGAAGTTGTTAACAGCCAGTATAAGCCTACTGCTCTTTACCAGGATGACACCCATTTATCAATTTGTTACAACACAAAGTT
>NW_017803876.1:2780930-2818961 GCF_001625305.1 Branchiostoma belcheri
TCATACTAGATTAGCGTAAATGCATGTTAATGCGTTCAAAACAAGAAAAAAATTGTTTCCGGGTATTAATCTCTTGAATCACGGCGCTGAATATTGACGCAAAAATATTTCGGGCATCGCGCGCCCTTCCCGCGTCACGTGTAGGCATCTCGCATCTCTGATTGGTTGTTGCGTCTTAAGATGACTGAGCCGACGCGCGTTTAAACAATTTTTCTTTGTTCGATTTATCACACTTCACAGAGAATTGTCGCCAATGGCTACTTCTTTTTGTTGCAATATATAATACTTCACGGAGAATTGTCACCTATGGCTTCTTGTTTTTGTTGTTATTGGAGTTTTGCTCACTAACTTTCTCACCTCCGTTGCACAGATCCCCTCTCCAGTGCAGAGGTTGGTCTCCTGCAGGAGTTCCTGCCCCTGAACATGAATAGTGATGCAGCAGCCTTCAGGCAGGTCGTCTGTAACAACATGAGGAAACTCATGGTCAGACTCAGGGATGGCAGGTGGGACTGCACAAAACTTAATCTATATACCATTGATATATATCCACTGGGTTACATGTATTGAAAATAAGCATATTTGAAAGATCTCTGGTACAACACCCATTGGATGCATCTTTGGATGCAGTCTTTTAGGGTGATTGGCAGAATTATGTTGCTTGTTATAAAATGTTACACTAAGACTTAGTAATAAACAGAAGATACATTGAATATCACTGCACGTAGGCTTGAAGTAGTATTAGCTACTGTGCTGCATGGGACTCATTGTCTACTACTACTACTAGTCTTGTTTGTCTACTTTTGTGCAAACTGAACTTTGTATATTGTCATTTCATGATGCTTTTAAGATTGATATTGTTAAATTGACTTTGTCTCCACTGCCACAGCTGGACTTTACTGAAGAAGATTCTGAAGACAAAGGCAACCGCCTCTAACAATGAAACAAAAACCCAGTTGATGCAGATCATAGGTACTGAAACAGCACTCAAGTACATGTGACTTGCTTCTTATGAACCAAGTCGTTAACTTTATCTTATGCATCTAAACAACTGCTTTCGAAGCTTCTTAGTGTTTCTTATAAACCACAGACCGGCATGTACATGTATGGGTGTAAACATTGTCTGAATGTTGCTGATATCTTCTGCAGGGTTTGTGGATTGGCTTGTTGACCTGTGTGTGATGTCCACCTTCCCTGGTGCCTGCTACCAGAGGAGAAAAACAGGTAAAATTTTAAACAGTCACTCACTCACTATCCGGTTTATCGTCTGTTGTTCCCTGTCTTCCGAGGGTTAGACATGCTTGCACTCTGTGTGTGCTGTGTAATGTGCCGCGTAATGATCTATCATGTGTTCGGTATTTTCTAACCTCCAGCTATATACTAGTGACATCTTTGTTTTGTTTGTTTATAATTAATAAGATCATGTCCATTACTTGCAGCACTGGAACTGCTGTGGATTGTGTATGACCACCTGACTTCTGATTGGGGAAATGAGCCCAAGACATCTGGTAAAGTCTTCTTGTCATCTTGCCAGCCTTCCCTAGCCTGTACAAGCCTTTTATAAATGTCATTATGATCAATTCTTCCAGACATTGTGCTGGCAGAGACAGATCACTCTGTCCGCCATTTCCCTTAGAGATGCCATACAAATGAGAAAGCAATATCTGACTTTGACTGATAGTGCTGTAGTTTCGCTATTGGACTTCCTCTCTGAAACACGTCTTTACCCAAGCACTCTACTTGCCCTTTTCTTTATTTCAACATTAACCATGCTGCATTGAGTACAGGGAAGTCAGGTATGTTTTGGTGAAAGCATCAGTGCTGATTTTCTATTCCCGTGGCAACCTAATGCAGTACAAGCATATTGCATTCAGACTGATAATAACCAAAGACTTCTTCATCTCTTCTAGCAAACTATCAAACTCTCTTAAACTGGGCCAGAGCACAAGGAAGCTGGGATTTCTTTGCAGAGAGGTAAGTATCAATTTTAAAGATTGTGAAACATCCCCTTTCCCCATTCTGTTCTACCGTAACACAGTCTGGTGTGAATTTTTCATTGCTCGTTATGTATCGTTTCTTAGGAATGCAGCTGCCTTGCTGAACTGCATGGAAGATGGATCAACTGAGGTTTGTTTTTAGTTATCCCTTTTTTCTTTAGACAGAACCAAAACCTTTGTCTAGCAATGGTCGATAGTGTTACAGTAAATATTGAGATCTGCAGACATCTTAGAATGACACTTTTACATCAATGAAGGTTAGACATGCAGGTAATGAGATATTTAAGTAACAGTTACTCAAGCAACTGGACATATTTGGAAAATGGTCAGATGTTTTGGATAGCATCCACTACCTTTCAGTCTCTGAAATGTCTGACCATTTTCTAAACCAATCCAATTGCTTGAGTTAAACTGTTACCTTGGCATTTTTAGTTTTACAACATTTTAGATTGAGTCTAAGCAGTACATTAATTTTTATTGATAATTTTCCCCATTTTCTGTATCTGCAGGTGCGTGAGCTGGCTTACCACCTCCTGCTCACATCCTTCCCCACCCCCTGGTGCTGGTGGGGCCTGGGGGAGGGGGAGACAGGGGACAGGCTGTTCAGTCATGCCAGGCAGCTGCTCCACAGCCCTAAGGCTCAGGAGTGTGAGGCCGGGGCACTCATCATCAAACTTATCTTCAACAAGTAAGGATATGGCTAGTTCTTCTTACAAATGCACCTGCACCTGGAGGTGGGCTCTGAGAACAATTCATTCAGCATGCTTAAGGCTGCAATAAGGTTTACAGTATTAAAGGTTACTCATGCTACATGGTTGTGTACATGTTTATTATAATAAGTAAATCTACATTTTGTGCATGGCCTTTTTTGTAGTATTGGGCCAATTAACATCTAACCTTCATTGACGTATTAGGCCAATTAATCATTAGCTGTGCTCTTTGCTTTTTATCCCTTTCAGACTCTCCATACAGAGGGGACTGGATGTTTTTGGTGAGAGCGTTTCTGACTCAGGCAGTGCCCCTGTCAGGTTTATCCAGGGATTGCTGGGCCTCCTACAGGAGCAACACACGACGGCCACCTCCAACCTGCTGCAGGCTGCCAGACAGGCTCCCATGCATGGTATACACACTCTCTATTCAGGACACAAGCATCTCTAGTCTCAAGAATGTGCATGATATCAAAACTTGAATGCAAGGATCCTAGACATCATAGCGCACATAGCATAAAGCTTGGTGTTTGTTTCATTATACGACGAACAGAGAACAAACTTAAAGGTCCCTCTCCCATCTCAAGCCCTGTTGTTGTTTTATTCTCATACTTTGCATCAAATTATTTAAAAAATTGGCAAAGGATACAAAATCTGAAAAGAAATATAATTATAGTTTTTGACTTTTGAATAATAGAGAGCTCCTTTATAATTTGTGCAATAGGTACAAAGATTTCCTACATGTACTTGGTATGCTACTGGACAGGTATACCTACATGTATAAGTATGATAAACTAGCAATGGTGTAAAACTTAAGATTAAAACTTAAGACTTGAGATGAAAGTTTCTTAACTTGATTATCTGGTCTCTTGTCAGGTTCCGTTGCTTGAAGATGAACATCAGGAAGAAGTTAGCATATCTACTTACTTTGAAGGTTTGATCCTTTCAACAGGTGTTCTGCTGGCACTGAGACAGTGCCTGTCCTCACCTGCCCTCTGGGTACAGCACAGGTCTGAGGATGTGGGACAGCTGAGGTGCCAGGTCAGTGACCTTGTGACAGCTGTGGAGGCTGTTCTGAGTCTGGTACTCAAGGCTCTAGCAGGGGTCAAGGGTCAGGAGGAAGAGGAAGGTGAGGAAAACTGACAGTAAAGAGTTGTTGATGCCTCGATATTTACAAATGCCATTCTGATGTTCCTGAAGCTCCATTAAAATTAATTCATTTGCTTTACACGGTAATTGCATGGGTGCTTGAATACACGGTGTCCAACCTGTAACTTGAACTGTGTGTCAGATAAGACAGTCAATGCCACAAGATAGATCAATGAAATATATCAAAATTTGTTGAAACACATACATGTTGTTTGGGGAAACATGTTGCTTAGATGTTATATTACTGGTAAGTTGAAGTACTCCAAGCCAGTTTTATCAACCCTTTCAGTGTCAGAGCCTACTAGCACATGATGTGAGAGTCAGACAACATGTCCTGTGTTGTTGCAGACTCTGAGGTTTCCCCGTCCTTTGCTGACATGGGCGAGGCCATCAGCAGTATCATCTGTGAGAGCGGAGACCAGGAGGGGGGGCAGGACGACATCGCACTGACGCCTGAACATGAGCTGGTGCTGGCCTGCTGCTGGCTCAATATCAAGGTTGGCACATTTTCTGCTGATAGCATTGATGATATGATGGTTGATAATTTTGATAGTTTGTCTGCTTCAGGTCCTTCTATGTTAGGACTCAAACCTACAGCCTTGTGTTGCTGTATGATGGTGACATACTCATTTTACTGTCCCTTTCTATATTAGTAGATATGAATTAGACAATCCAACTGTCTGTTTACATGTAGATGTCTTTTTCTACATGATGTCTGGCCCAATGTATGAAAAATCAATCAATTTCTGGTTAATCACTTTGTGACTTATCTGTCTACAGTAACTCATGAATCCTTGTAATTGTTGTTTCTAGGAGGCAGGCCTTCTGCTGGGTCAGCTGGTGGACAGTGTACTACAGAATGACTGTGAACTGTTGACTCCTGAACAAGTGCAATTCATAGGCAGGATGTACGTTAGGATCCTCACACAGTGTAGGCACAGGGTAATCAGACCAATTATTTACAATCATGTATTTCATCCCTGCTTATCCATGTGTCATTACTGTAACGATTTATCACTACACTTTAAAATGAAGATATATTTTATTATATTTATTATGCTTCCCCTCTAGGGTGCAATAGAGAGTTGCAACATTGGATTCCTGATGGTTTGTAAAAGGCTGCTAAGCCATTCTGATGCACAATTGGCAGCCATACCTGCACAAATACTGGATCAGGTAAGAACGTATTCCTTTTCAGACAAAGTGAACGTATTCCTTTTCAGACAAAGTTGTTTATGAATGTCATAGTCACAGATGTTTATACCTAATGTAATTATGTATTATACCAATTACTCATTAATACAATGTATTATCAGATTTCTGACTTCTTCTGTTATGATATTCAATAGTGTCTTCTTTTAAATACATGTACTTTATAGCTCATCAACCAACAAGTCCATCTCATTCCAGGTGCTGGATGTTATCTCGGGGAATAGAAGTACATCAAACATTACCCGCCGTAGTGCAGGGCTCCCCCTGCTGGTTCAGGCCATTACTGCATCTGAGCCCAGGGGAAATTACAGACCGCTCCTGAGAAGAGCTGTGCAGGTTCTGCTGACCACTGCACAACTGCCCTTGTCTCAGGATGAGGACCACACTGTCGACATTCCTCAGGTATCTCTATCTGTGTCTGTGTAGCCAGTATAACCGCCCTTCAGCGTAACACACCACCGGGTAATGTTACAGAAAATAACTTCAAAATCTGTAGCTGCAGACATTTGAAAAATCAAGAAACTAGGGATTTCATCCAAATGAATGTATTGAAAAATGGTATTCTTAGCAGGGAATGAAACAAAAGTTGTTGGTAAATCCTGGGTATGTTTAAACTTCTTCCTTCTTTTGTGAAATTAGATTATAGAAATAGCATCATAATAGAAGCTTTCTTGATACAACAAAAAGTACTGCTTTAGTAACAATAACAACTTTAAATTTCCGTTAAGTCAACTACAAACTGCAAAATAGAAATATAAGATTTTAAAAAATAAGTAAATTCATGTGTAATCAAGATTATTTTGTCCCCACCATGACTTCCAGGTACATGCGCTGAATGTCCTGAGAGCGCTGTTTTCTGACTCGACCCTGGGGGCGGCCATGTTGGGCCACATCTCTGACGCCGTCATCCTGGCCATCAGTGGGTTCTCCTCACCTGTCTGGGCCATCAGGAACGCAGCCATGCAGCTATATGGTTAGCATTGTATACAATGTACATGTAGTTACCGGTATTGACACATTTTGATATTTGATAAGTGTTTGTAGATGTATATTGGGCATGAAACTGCTGAAAAAAAGTTTTCTAACTCTTATCCTGCTGGCATGTTTACGCAATATTTTCAAATGATTTGATGTCTTAACCAGGTCATAGACCCTTGACTTTTTTTGCCATGTGGTTGCGTAGTTACTTCTGCATTCGTTACGTTTTGCTGCAGTGTGATGTATTGAATGAGAAATACCCCCAAATTGTACAGGGTGCTATTTACATGTAGATGGTACTGTATGTGCAACCCATATACATGTATATATGGGATCCGCAAGACAAGGGTTTTTTAAACAATACACAATAAAATTGACAGACCATAAAGGAAAATGACCCAAAAAAATTCTTAAACTTTTTACCTGAGGAAAAAATAAATTGCACCAACATTTTTACAATCTTCCACAATCCTTCCTCAGGCTGTCCTGTCCTTTAGAACCTCAGGAAGCGACATCAATTATATAAGTGATTTGTAGGAAGTAGTAACAGCCTCTGCTTTGATTTTACATTGTACTTGTTTATGATAACTTATCACTATACGTCATGATCACTTCAAAGTAGCATCAAAACAAGAGTCATTACCTAGCAGTCCCCTGTCTCCCAAGATTTGTTATGACAACAGGAATGTTTTCCTTTCAAGTTAGACAATATGGCCCTAAGGATGACACTGAATCTCTCTCCAGGTGTGAAATTGGACAGCACATCGGGTTTATCTTCATGGTGCAGGTAGCAGGTTTTACTGCTAGGTTAGCAGACTTGTCACTGTCACTGTATTATTTTGTGTTGTCAGTTTTAGTTCATCCTCAGTGCAGACAATCCTATCTAATCCTAACATACATGTCTCAGGGGCATGATTCCTCATGTACATGTATGTTCATCAGTGGTGTTTTAAATGCTACAATAAAGAAAAAAAAATAGTCATGAAAAAGTACATAATTATTATATAGGTCGTAGCTACTATGTCATGGAAGGATGACAGACCTTGTAAAGGCTTCATCATGTTGATGTTAAAGCGTTTAGAATCTATTGGAGTATTGAAATGAGCCATAATTGTCATTGATCCAATATGGTCTGTGGCTCTAGTGTAAAATTAATGTATTATAAATGGAATGTAACAATGGAAGCGGTACTGATGATTGCTTTGTAGAGTCCTATGAAGCTATGGTAAAGGGGCATTGCCCTTCTTTGGTCTGGGTTCTTGTGTAGGCTCTAGTATTAAAAACAGTTTTTTCGAGCTTCTAGGAGTAATGAAACAGACTCATCATTCAAATATTTTCAACACTCAAATTGCTCAACTTCTTGCCACCTGGAATTCAGTTAATTGGCAAAAATGGGACATGAATCAGGTGTGTTCAGCCCCATGGGGAAAGGTCAATGTACGAAGTGCTGAAACGTCTAAACCAGAGGATCATATATTTTCTAAGAAGCATGAAATCAATTTTATGACTTGCTACAGGCTCTGAAAATGTCTGAAAATGCACAGCTTGCCACTTCAAACTGGGTCACGGTGGTCCACAGTAAATCAGACGTAGTAACAGTGTGTGGGTCTGAATACCAGTGAATAATTGGACAAAATCCACCCTTAATAAGATCCACGTCCCAGGGGCCTTAGTGCCCTTATTGTAAGGTGTAAAAACAGTCTGGGTGATAATGTCAGTGGCGGTCACATGGTGGCACAACGTCCCCGAGGTATTTCTATCTCTGTCTGACTGACTGCAGGTGTCAGAGAGGAACACGACACACTGATTGGATTAGAGGAAACTGGGTTACCTGTGCAGCGTGTACATGTATGTCTGTTATGGTTCAAAGGCATTGCATACTAGCTAAGTTAGTGATATTGTATTCAAAGCGGGTTCTAGCATAGTTAGTTCTAGCAGTCCAGCTTGTATGAAACATAGTCTATCAAAATTAATGTGTGTACCTGACGCTTTGCCAGAGACTTTAAACCGTTTATTCAAGAGTACATGTAGCTCAAATCAGCCTGTAGTGTAGGCTACTTTTCATTGAGGTCATGAGGGAAGACAAAATTAACAATGATACTGTTTACAAGTTTACATGTACATGAGTTTAAGTCCTAATAAATCATCCATACACATCCCTATAGTAAGTCCTATAATCTTGAGAGATATTAGAATTTAGATGAACAGAATATTCTAAAATATGTTTCAATCTTACTCAATACAGTACACTATATCCTCGAGAACGCATCAAGAATGTCTGGTTATGTATTGCCTTCCACAGGCACTCTCTTGATCAGGATGCTGGGGCCCAAACGTGTGAGAGACGAGCACTCAGCAGAGAACACCATCACAGCTCGAGAGTTCTTCACGCGCTGGCCAGGCCTGCGACTGTTCTTACTGCAGCAGCTGACGGAGGCGGTGGGGAGGCAGGGGGAGGGGAGGTTCTACCTGCACCCCGGGCTGCAGCCGGTACTCATCCTCCTGTCCAAACTGGGCCCAGGGATAGAGGACGTGGAACACAGGTGAATGGCTGGGGTGGGATCTCTTTGTCAATAAGAGATGGTTGTCAGGAATTGTAAAAAACTTTGTAACAAATACAGTCATGATTCTGGTACGCATTTGACACAATTTTGGAAAAGATTAGTAGCTTAGAATCAATAAGGAATTAGTTTGACACATCTATATGTAAGCTGCAAATCAGTTTCTCATTGCTGCTGTTGTCCTGTTACTGAGAAATGAACATGACAAATTGAAAAGGATGTTCACTTGGTAGTATGAACAGACTTTACATGTGCATGCACTGAAAAGGTGGCAGACAACTAGACACAAGCTAAGAAATGTCCTCTGAATATTTTCCAACTGTTCCAGGAAGCTGCTGTCCCAATTTGTGAGTCCTGTGATGGCCCAGGCCAGCAGCCCCCTGCTGTCCGTCCGCGTGCTGTGTGCACGTGCGCTGGTGCCTCTGGTGAGCGTGCAGACACAGGTGCAGGTGATGTGTGGCATCCTGGAGAAGATGGCAGCTGCACCTGGGGAACAGGTGCAACAGAACGGCCTGCATGGAGCCATCCTGCAGGTGATGCACCTGCTGCAACAATGGAAAGATACCACAAGGTAAGAATGAACTGGTATTCTATAGCCTGGGTGCCAGTCTAGTTGGTTTGTGCAGATCCTGGGTATCCTATACTTCCCCATTACAGTATACAGGAGACCCTGCATAAACTAACAAGAACAGCATCCAGAATTATATGTACATGTATAACACCAGTAGTTGGCTAATGAAGTGGTTAAACAACTTTCATGTTTTCAGAGTGTTTTTTTAATGTGTTCAAAGTACCCAAACAACTTTCACAAACTGAGTCACAAGACACATCTCAGGTTCCTGTTTTTCATATAAATACATCGTATTTCCAGGAAAGACTACCTCCAGGAGAGCAGAGGTATCCTGCAGGCCATCCTGGCCAGGTCCTGGGTGGCCACGTCCTCCAACCCCTGCCCCGTCACCCGGACAGACTACCTGAAACTGCTCCTGTCTGCTGCCCAGTCGTGTGACACCTGTGTGGAGAGAGACAGGGTGTTACTGACACTGAAGGATGAGGTCTCCACCGTGACATCAAATGTGGATTCCAGCTGTCAGGTCAGTGGTTGTCATGGATTTTGCAGAACTGAAGATGTCGGCTTTCAATGTTGTGCTGTCCATCTCGTGGGGTGCAATTGTGCCAGGCATCTGGGGTTTAGCTGGTTTAACATTTTGCTCTACATGTTGAATGGTCTGCCATTTCCTGACCTTCATTTGAGCTGAATTGTACTGAGATGTGATTTTACATGATATTGTACAGAAATACATTGTATATGTAGCCCAGGACTGGGACCTCCTGGCTGTATCAGATTTTGCATTGTGATTGTTGAAAAGAAACAGGAAAATCCTTGTCTCTATATTGTACACAGCATATTATATTTGATTGTGTATATCCTGGCTAGGTACAATGTACATGTAAGTCTCCTCTTCCCTGCAGCCAGTGGCCAGCGAGCTGCTGCTAAAAACTGCAGCATCAGTTTCACTCCAGCTTCTGACGCTGAACTCTGTCCCCGCGGAGACCCATCAGCAGCTGACTGGCTCCCTCCTGCTGTCTGCCTGTGTGGACGTGAGGAGAGCGACCCTCCTGCACATCCAGGACCTGACGTCACGGGAGGACCTGGCCGCGTGGCTGTGGATCCTGGTAAGTCTCCCCTCATCAGGGGCTTGTTACAGATAAGCGCCACTGCCATCATTCAGGATTTAAGTCTGGTTTGGAGTGTTGGCTGACGGCTGATGTGGGATTCATTATTAGATGTAACTAGGTCAGAGTTTTCAAAGCCAAGAAATTTCAAGCCTTTTAAACATTGGTAACCAAGAGAATGAAACAACAAGACCTCAGGTAGAAGTGTCTGTTGTTGGTCAGACTCTCTTGCTGGGTTTTAAAGCATTTTTTTGAGAAAAATGACTGATTCTTGCAGAAGCAATGTTGTAATTTGTTGCATTTGTCATTTTGGATGGTGGCAACCCTGTGTGAGTTTGGTGTACCTCCAGGCATGAAGACATAAAAGATCCTAACACAGTTTTGAAGGACAGTGTGAGGGGCCCTGTGTGTTTGGCTAAAAGTGCAAGTTGTTGCTAAGATGCATTGCGCTACTACCCCTTCACCTTAGTTCACTGTGCACTAGTAGCTAAATTGAAAAGCATTTTGAGGCAATATATTCAGATCAGGTGTCATCTCATTTGCATGTTCTTGGCAGTGTTTCTGGTACTTTATGTCACAAAAGGTGTATATGTATTGTATTGTTCCTGTTGACAGTAGTGCTTTACACTGCAGTACAACAAATGGTTAAATGTTTGGTTGAGTTGAGGAAGAATCAGTTTGAAAAATAGCGGCTTCAGGAAACAAAGGCAGCGGGCACTTGGCCAAGAACATTGGTACAGACCTGAGATAAACATTAATACCATGATCTGGATTTCTGGAATGTCTGGCACCAGCTGGCTACAAGAGGCTTCTTGAGAAACCCCACAGGAGAAGTCAAGCAGATTTATCTAGACTGACCAGGGATTGTGTTGTTCTTTTTGTCAAAGTCATTGAATGGGGTTCAAGGAGGGACAGTAGAATTTAGAAAGGTAAACATCTTTATATCTAGAGTACTGTAACTTCATTTACTTTTGAGGTGGACATTATACATTGATTTCTATATCTGGGTCCGAAAATACTTTTATTTCACAGGTTGCTCACTGTGCAGCCTAAGCCAAAAGCTACATGTATATGTCGGTTGTCCATTAACATTTCAGGTTGCTGTCAACACCGACCACCTGAAAAGGTATCGCTTACATGCATGGCCGTGGTGGGACACACTTTATTTCAGAAGCCATAAGCTGGGCAGCTGTAAACTTTAGAAAGGTTGCTTTGAATGAAAAAAATGATTACTTGCATGTTGGGCAATCTGGCATCTCCAATAAGTCTCACACAGAAAATAAGACCAGTGCAGTGAAAGTGCAAGATTGAGTGTTTTGAGCCCTGCATATGCATAGCATTATTATAGTACATACACATGAAATATCCTAACAGGTAAAAGACAATTGTGGAGATATGAAAATTGGAGCTTATTTGCATATTTTTAGTTGAAAAGGCCATGTGTAGACTTCCATGCTTCCTGTACAAAATGATGACATTGTATTATGTTGTAGCTGCCATATACAGGGTATTCAGTCTGTTATGTCATTTTGACAGAGTGTTGCCTGCTAGTCATTGACTTACATGTACCTTGATTCCTGGGCTCGTAGCTGTCACTTACAGATAACAACAGACACAAGGGGTTTTACCAGCTATCAGTAATGGTAATCTAATCAGGTCCTTACCTAATGACTTCATTCTCTGGTGAGCAAACCTCCCATAGACCCGCTATTCATACAGAAATGTCACGTTAGCATGCTAGACCTGGATGGCAGAGATATCTTACACATCTAGGCTGGGAAAGGTGAAGGTTCAATATCATAGCCTTTTTTAGGCTTTCTGACGGCAGTGGATTCTTAAAATTCATATTGTGAATATCATATTAACATTCATATGATGGTCAGGCAAGGGACCTGTCTTGTTGAAGTTACATGTGTACCTGAAGGCATTTGCAAAATTATAGATTTAGGTCAATAAGGTAATCGTATATGATAGTCTCCTTCAAGCAAGGAATTTTATAAGTTAACATTGATTGCCAAAGGACCTAATTTGGATCATTGCAATAAGTAAAGATGAATGGAGGCAACAGTATTGCCTATAAATCACCAGATTGCAAACTACCTGAGGACTAGTGTGTGTCAGAGACAAGGAGGTTGACCCACATATAGCACTGTTTATTGCAATGTACCATTGTGCATAATGGAGAAAAAATGACATGCCCAAATCCCCCTTTCCAATAGATGAATTCTACTTTATCATGAGAGATGAATATTCAGCCGATCATGCTCTGTCATGTAATGCATCCCATGTGTAACTGCCTATCTATGGTCAAATAGCCCCTCTTGAAAAAATGTAGCTGTGTACCCACATGGGACATTTTATGGCCAGTGCCTCTTTTTTAACTCAATCAACAGTCAATGAATAGGCTTGTTGGATTTGCTGGGAGTGGAATGAAACCCCCATTACTTCATTCTTTAAGCCTCATTAAGGCCATACCAATTTGAAGAGTTGTTTCTTACCTAAAAACTATTTAGAATTAACTGTTTGTCTGGCTTATGCATTGCACTTCAACTGGAACAGTTGCAAATACTGCTAAGTACTATTTTGTGGAAATCTGCCAACACTGTTTTAGATTTACAGTTATCAATATAAACAAATGAAGTCAATTCATTTTTTGTATAATGCACAATGTACATGGTAGTTCTACAGTCTATAATTGTTTTCTGGAGTTCTTCTAAGGCCATGTTGATTTGATTATATGGATGACATCCTCCTGGAACCCCAAAGCTGATGCGCGCGTGCGAATAAAAAAAAAGTTTTGCCAAAAAAAAAGTTGTTTTCATTATGAAATCTACGTGGTTTTGAAGGTTTAACAAATGGCACAGAATATGGTTTGGTGAATAATCTAATCTTTAAGTTCATTTCTTTACAATTTCGTCTTTTTTCATTTGATTTTGGCATTCTACGACATTGGTATAGTTTTTATTTTTTATTTTTTGTAACTTACGGCATATTTTTGCTCATTTTGCAACCGTTTTGTACGATTTACAGTATGGTTTAAAACTTTTTTTTTTTGGAAACGGCCGAAAATTCATGCGCGCGTGGATGTCATCCATATAATCAAATCAACATGGCCTAATATCAAAATTAAAAGTAATATAGACTGAAATGTAAGTTTTGACAACTCAAGCTAAACTTCTAGCCTGAACTTTCGATTAGTTCTGACATGCTATTTGTTTGATGGGTCCAAATTGGACTTCATGTGGTCAGGAATCATGATGTAACATTACAAGCCAAGATCAGACGGAGTTACCACAGAAGAAAGGATTCTTGGCGAACATCCCAGAAAGTAATCTGGCTCGTACCGGGCAGATGTTATCAAGCATTCCAACAGACACATTTTCGTGTAGTTACATGTACGTTACAGACTATAACTGACGCATTAAAGTACTGTAATAATGAAATCATTTCACAATGGTAGAGCAAGGTTAAACTTTATTTCAACTCATTTCCCAGCCACCTGACCAGCACTCTCCGTTATTAGGCTGTGATCACCAGTAAATTTTGACATTCCCAATCGTCTCTGATACAACTAAAAAAAGTCATGCATGCCATTTCCTAAGTTCTACTATTCCTAAAGTTTTTAGGCTATAAATTTTACCAGTACCAGTAACAAACTTTATGGTGAACATGGTGATACAATATATGTGGTGTGGTTTCAGCTGTGAAACACGCTAAACTGAAAAAAATACTGTCACACATGTATATCTTACCGGTATGTTTTGTACCCTTTACAAAGAAACTGCAATTGGAGATTTGCAGGTGTTTAGAGACTAACAAATTGTAATTTCCCTTGCATTTGCAGCCGATACTACAACAGCAGTTGGAAAAGGAGACCGACCTTTTGTGCTTGGAGCTCTGCCTGGACAACTTTGTGGTGTTTCATACGTCCAGACAAGAGTTACCACCCTGCACGACTTTCCCCACTTCTCTGTGGACTGTGGTTATGCAGTTTGCACAGGGACATAAGGGAACATCAGTCTGTGCCAAAGCCCTTCCTGTGTTAGCCATTGGTTTACATCAACTTCTGCATTCTAAGGCACACAGCAGGTAAATGAAATATCTATTCTTCATACAACTTTGCTAGTCGTTGTCAGGGGCTGACTAGGCTCCTAGGGGCTTGATCAGTGGGAAGGCTGGTAAAAGCGTCGTTTAGCCAAGCTCCAACTTTACAGATATGAATTGTCTGAATAGTGTTCAATTGGTATTTACCATCATTTCTGATGGTTATCTAAACAATGGCAAACTTTACCACCAACCACTTACTTTCACCAAGAGTAAGCACAATTTCCTCTCATTCCTTTATTCCATAACTGGATGCATCAATTTGGGAGATGAATAAGATAGATTTTGGCCTGTATGTTCTAATTCTTCTTCTTCCGTTAATGTCCATCGGCCGAATTGTCGGCCATTATTGACATGATTAACGGGTCAGAGGTCACCGTTGGGGGGTGTCTAGTCGATGTTTGACAACTGCGAGACAAATGCAGACAGGGAGTTTGACTGTATAACCTCCTCGGGTAGGGAGTTCCAGTCGCGTATGGTGCGGGGAAGGAATGAGTACTGTCGGTAGTTTGTACGACATGGGAGTTGTTGGTACTGTTGGCTGTGGCCTCTGCGGCGTCTAGTGCTGTTACCAGGAAGGAGCTTCAAGGCTTCACAGCTTACACATGCTAGGCCCTGCGTGATCTTGTACAGCATGGTAAGTCTGTTGTTGCGGCGACGATTCTGGAGGATGGGCCACTGAAGCTGCGCTAGCATGGCAGAGACACTGGAGGTGTTCCTGTAACGATGGAGAACAAATCGCGCAGCCCTCCGCTGGACTTTCTCTAGCTTGTTTATGTTCTGGTTTGAGTGCAAAGCGCCCTTCATGCAAAGTGCCCTTAAATTTAATCAGAAGGATCAATTCATTTGATATTTCGTACTGCTGGTTTCTCAAGAAGACTAGTGGACCATTCTGTAACTTAAAACTTTCCTGATAGAGTTTCAGAAATGTATGATGATCTCCATGTCCTGTATGAGGTTATGTAGCAGAATATGTATCTTCTTACATGATGGATGAGAAAGTCATTTTCCAGTGATTTTCAACTTATTGGCTTCTATTTTCCACTGATGGAGGTCTTACTATCAACTCATACAATCACAGGATATTGTATCATAGTCTGTAACATAACCTTGTACATGTTTAATCATAAAAATTTGCTGTCCTGGAAAATTTAGCCTGTAAAATAAAATTTTACACGATAAGATGTTGTGGATCACAGAAGAGTTGTACATGTATGTTGGAAAATGGTAAATTACAAAATTGCAGATTCCAATATCTCAGTTAACATGTTACATTTCTCATCCACCAAAGCTCTATACATGTTTTTATGGAGTCATTCAGGGTCAAGCTGCTTGCAGGTCTGTGCAGAAATCATGCAGACTCAAAATCTATTTGTGTAATGGGTGCCATTAGCCCCTCCAGCCTACAATGGGAAATTGCAATGGCATAACATTACATTTAGGTTATCACCCTGGGCTAGGTAGGTGTTATATTCATAATGTCCTATTTAGGGCCTTGTATGATCCATCAGTTACACAGGGCACATAGAAGGCGTGGAATTTAAGTATTGGCATTGTCGCCCTAAAAGTACTTGACTGTATGTATAACCCAGTTTGTGGTCAGTATTGCCCCTGATCAAGTAATGAGATTTATCCACAGTCACAGCTGCAGTGGTGCTCCTTCATTTCTTTCATCCAGCTTCAATGGCCCTTTGAAGGTTTCTTCAAGCAGCCGATTTCATTTTGATAAAATAGGCACAGATTCTGGTCTTTGTGGAAAAAAGGAGGCAACAAAACTCAACCGGTCCTTTGAGCCCAAATCCTATTTACTTATTAAAGGTAAATCATTCTTTGCCAGTCTGCCGCCGACCATTCAGGGAAAATTGGAATGAAAGCAACAGGTCAAGTCTCTGGGTCAGGCAGAGGCACATCACTGTAGGCATTTGGTTTGTCTCAGAAAAGGATATCTTCATGCAGACTGTGCAGATTCCCAGTGGGAACGGCATCCAATTTAGCACCCTGTCGCTAAGTATTCTTACCTGTAAAGGGAGAAGGAAATTGAAATAGCATATCTGGATTATATTGATTTTCATAGAATTTTATGCAAACCACGCACCATTTCAGCCACAATGGCTGACATTGTGTGGTCACTTAATGTCATCATCGTTAGCAATTATTTTGCAATTAACTTCTTGAATTAAAAAATTTGTTGAGGTAGGCCCATCTCATGATCCAGAAGAGGAACGGCTAACAAAGTTAATGTTTTAGCCCTTGCACTGGCATTCTTGACATGCTATGATGCATGAACAAGTTGTATCTTCTAACCAGGGGGCATGTGGTAATGCAGAAATGAAAGGGAGATGAAATCTGGCTTACCTTATACAGGAACCTGGATTGATTTTATTACAAATCATCGGAGCCATCTGTTGCTCTATATATACATGATGGATCACCTGCAGGAGACTGGCGGCTTAT
The DNA here is from genome assembly GCF_001625305.1 of Branchiostoma belcheri. Lineage (NCBI taxonomy): Eukaryota > Metazoa > Chordata > Leptocardii > Amphioxiformes > Branchiostomatidae > Branchiostoma > Branchiostoma belcheri. The sequence continues at coordinate 2,797,767 of NW_017803876.1, forward strand.
TATGAAGTAATTACAAACCGCACCCTGTGTCGGGGAGAGAAAATTAGCCCGAACAGGAATTGGTAATTACTTCCCAATGTAATGATTTACTCGTAATTACATTAGCATGGCTGTGGCACTTGATTCCTCCAATGCAGTAGAAGATTCACTCCCATTCAAAAATGAGTTCATGAGCTAGTGTATTAAGTTCGCATTTTGCAGGATTAAGTAGATGACAGCTGCAAGTTTGATAGATTTATATGTGAGAATGTGAGAGTTAGAAGCAATTTTTGGCAGGGATAAGTTGATAAAACTATACTTTTAATTAAAATGATCATATCTAAGTACATGTAAGTAAGTTTAATTTATATCTTTACTTTCTGAAAATGACTCAGGTACAATAAGCCGTGTAGTTGTCATTACCTAGTCCCATTTAAACATGTAAGACTCATACAGTAATGATCTGTTCCCTGATCTGTACAAAGCATTCTAAGACTCACCTTGTCTAAGAGAGTTTTACAGGTTGATGTATGTTCATTGTATGTAAAGCCCCTGTCACACACATATATAGCCGAATATAGCCTCCTAAACACTGCCAAACTCCCCCCACCCATGGTTAGGAGTAGGTCGGGAGCAAGGTTGGTTGTTATTGCTTGGTGTTTGGCGAGGTCAGCTATTGTTCGGCTGAACCAGCTGAATATTTTGAAATGTTGGAAGCATTCAGGTGTGGACTAGAGGTTTGAACATGCTTGGCTGGGGTTAGGGAGTTGCTCAGCAATGTTTGGGGCGTGTCAAGGGGTCAAATTTGACTCAAATTTAACTCAAATTCCATTTGATCCATATAGAAAAGCAGGCGTGGCCTAAATCTGGTCAAACTACTCATGAACTTCAGCCAACCTTGGTTGATAGGTGGTTGGGAGAAGGTTCTGAATGTGTGACAGTGGCCAGGTTTTCTCCGTGGTGCTGAAACAACGGTGTCTTGTCTGTCTACCAAAAGTGGTCACATAGACCAAGTGGTCCTTATCAGAGGTGGTCAGTTGTACATTTTTGACTGTATTGTGATACTGTGTATGTCCTAGCAGAGAGGAGCTGCAGAAGTGGTCCCAGCTGATGGAGGCATACAGCCACCCCCTCCAGCCGGAGCCCCTCAGGGTGGGGGTGGGCAGGGCACTGCAGCAGGTGGGGGTGGGGGTGATGGAGAGGATTGCTCAGGAGCAGCAGGAGGAGGACATGGAGGTTGTACTCAGGTACATTTACCAGTCATGCATTGTTTCTTTCATTCATACATTCTCTAGACCAGTGTTCAAGCCGGCCTGAAATTCTTTCTACATCATCTCAATTTATTTGACGTGACATAATGTCACATATGTACTTCCATGTTTGCATGCAAATTTTTGTCCATCAAATTCAAAGATGACGGATTTGGCAAAAGTTTTGGAAAGACAAGTTTGATCACACCTTGATACTTGTGTATTATTACAGAACTGTTAAATAACAGAAGGGACTAGTGCAGGTGACTCAATACCACAGCAAGTGAAGTAGCTAGTGCTGCAAGTTGTGGGTGATTAGTTAGTGGAGAAAGTCAGATTACATTTACAATACAACCTTGTAGGTAGTTCTCCTGTTATTGAATCATTTTCCGTGAGATAATCAGCTCAGGTGTATCGTTATATAGTTTCTCATTTTCTCACCCTGTCCCTTGAGTACGGAGCTGTTCAGCTGACTGTGTTTGATTCCATCTCCAGGTTGACTCGGGCGACGTTAGCCCTGCTGCAGGACGAGGTGCGGGAGCCCAGGACACAGGCGACATCATTTGCTGCTCTCCTTCCCAGGACACCCTCAGTTGTCCAGGTATGCCGTCACTGATTGTGATAAAAAGTAATGGATACTACTTGAAACATCTGACAGCTTTCAACCCCTTTCCAGTCTTCTTGTGTATCTTATTACCTGGATGTCTAACCTTCATCAATGTATGTACTATCGGCTCATGCTATTAACATGTAGTAATCCTTCATCCCTTCATCAGTTCCTACTTTGCAAAGAGTTGGAAATATGTCAATCAGCACTTCTATCTATGATTACAATGTTATTATTTCAGAACAAAAATTTGAACTGGTGCCAATGTTTCGACAGTCTGTCAGTTGTCTTCCTCAGGGCATAATATTGAAGTGCAGTAAACTAGCAATCTACAAGTACATTTGCATAGGTCATTAGCATAAGACTGCTGGAGCAAGACAGTAGACAGGTTGTGGAAATGTTGACCATTTTAGGCACTAGTTCAAATGTTGGGTGTGATATTAGAACATAGTGCTACAGAATGAAATTATTTACAAATCTAAGAAATTCTCTCTCACATTGGTCAAGAGCTACATTTGTAGTTCCTTTTAAACTGCAGTTGTTGATTGTTTTTCTTGATTTCATGTGCTAGCATGTACATGTAACCTTGGATTATCTTAAGGAAGAATGCTACTTGCATGGTGCTGCATTCTCATAGAGAGCTTTCCATAATCGCAATTATATGAAGGTCTGATGCTGTATTGCTGCCCTCCAAGATTTTGTAGTTTTCATTAAGTTTGAAGGTTGAATTTCCTCAACTCACCATATCTGATGCAGTCAAAAGCTTAGTCCAAGGTGACTTCAAGGATTTCAGTAACACTGCAGTGAAATGCTCGACTCTCACCAATATGAGTTGGCTTTCTTTTTCATTTGGGATACAATGTATGACGACCCACTTTGCCTCGGGGTTAATGCAGAGAATAGATACTGGCCCCGTTGACTCTTCCTCTTGAACAATCAGGGAAGTTTTATATTACTTTTACTACTTCTATTACTTTTACTATGACTGTTTTTACTACCACTAATTTCCTCTCTATATAACTATAATCGCTGGAGGAACTTTCCATTTTAGATATCATATTTCAGCACATAATGATAAATTGTTATCACTAATGCCCTAAGACATGTATATAAAAAAAAGTAGTGGCATTTGACTGTTGCTGACATTTGCAATAAACAACTGCTGATTGGACATAATTCTCATAATAATTATTGTATTGAGTGCATAATCCATTACATTGATGAAAAGGGATGTCAGCATGTGCCAAAGTTATGACATGCTAATAGAGAAATTCAAATCAATATAATTATTCTAAAATCATATGTGAATAAATAATAAAAAATAAAATGTGAATTGAAAAGAGAAAAATTGATGATTTTTATATTAATTTGATTCTCCTCTATTGTTCTTGGCAATATGGTAAAATAGAAGTGTCAGATAAGCACCAATAAAGGTTGAACATTTCCACTGGTTTAGAAGTTGCCTTACGTATATACTACTGCATACACATTATTTTGAAAAAGGTGAACAGAACGTCTGATCAAATCAGTCATTGATAATCATGAGTGGGTGTTACCAGCTCTTTTCCCATCTGTCTGAACTCCCTGGGATGATTGAATATTTCCCATGCCTTTGTTTTGATATTGCATGTAGTATTTTTCAGCACAGGAAGTTGGAATCATGCATCTTTTTTCTAGTCTACTACGGGATCACTGCAAGCTGTTATGGGATTATAGGATTTTAAACTCAATCCTGGTCTGAAAGATTCATGTGGCTGGAGATTTACCTTGCTCTTCTGGACACTTCTTTAGTGGTAATTGGTTCTTGCAGTGGGATTTGTCCCTTGATGAACCAGCAAGTGCTTTCTGCAACTTTGGGCATCACTGCAAAGGTGGCATGTCAAGATAAGGAAGCACAAAAACTGTTCAGGGCAGTTTTATAAACTTTGACTGAAAGGTCAAATGGTGTTCCTGATGTGTCTTTAGTCTGTAACAGATACTGAAGCTCCCATGGAAAATTGTTCTCTTTGAATATTATGCATTATGCTTTTTTTTATTTTCAAATCAAAGATATAAAAAAAGATTGAAATACATTCGTCAAGACAAGACAAAATGGTGTCGTACTCAAGTTGTGCAACTTCTATCCATCCAGCAGTTTTTTTAAACCACATTCAAATGATACAAATACCACAATTTGAGTCTCACACTTAAACTCTCTCATGTTGTACCTTTCAGTACCCAAACATCCACACCACAGCTGCAATCAGGGTAAGCACTGTGCATCAACAGTCTCTTGTATTCGTTGTGTAACACTGCAGAATACAATGCCATACTTGTTTGTTTCATAGCATTTTCCATGTCAATGGCATTCCTGTTTCATATGGAAGTAATATGTACATGTACAAACTAAACAATTATATACTTACATTGTCATGCAGTGTTGGTATGAGGGTTATTATTATGTTACATTATTGCTTCTGCTATTGGGCAAATAAATGAATAAACAAACAAACAACAAACACACCCCATCCCCAGGTCCTGCTTGCCTACCTGGTGGACAGGTTCTGGTGGTCTCCATCCGTGTGGAGGTACTTCCTCACCACCCTGTACCCTGATGACCCCATCTCCACCATCTCCCAGCATGCCTGCACGGGCTCCACCCACCTGTTTGAGCAGGAGGAGGTCAACGTGTATGCAGAGGTCATCACCATGGCAAAGCTCATCAAGGACAGCTTCAGGGTGAGGAAACATCAGAAGAAAAGGATAATTTTCATTTATTGTATAAAGATATTTATTTATAATCAGAGTTATTTGGTGGTTTACTATACCTAACTGCTGGTTACATACTGCACATTGCATGAAAAACATTCTCAAAGCATACCAAAACATACCCATCAACTCACTCAATGCATGGGAATCGATTATCCAACGCTACAGACAAGACCTTTTCATGCTGTGCAGTAGTTAAAGGTCACAGTCATCATGACCTACAGGCTTGTGTCTTTCAACACAGAGATAAGTGCCTAGTTTCAGAATATCTCCTTTTCTGTTTTTTTTTTAATGTATAATGGGGCTTTGTTTACTGTTCAACAGGTATTTTCTGCTCTTTTCTGTCCTAGCCAGGTTAGAAATTTTGCTCCACTAATCGAACTCTAATCCCTCAATAGCTGTAGAACAGTAACAGTTCAATACTGTTCCTTAGTGCACTGTAGTCTCTCTGATATTTGAGGAAGGCATGGCTAGATTTGACAAATGTCAGACTTTATTGAAGCTCCCTGTGAGAAATGGACTGCGGTGTGCTATGTCCCACTGTGTCATTTCATCTTTTCCTCTTGTGACTTAGCCACAGTACTCGGTCAACATTAAATGACTGCTCATTACTGCAGAATGCTGGTTCTCATTTCAATTGCAAGAAGCATCATTACAGCTTTGGGGTCAGAGAGAGAGTTCCGTGAACCACTTCAGTTCTTACAACATCATCCTTCAAAGATAGGCAGACATTGCAGGGAGAGATTGCTTAACCTCCAGGCATCCTATTTTCTGACTTAGCCGATAACCTGTTCTGTATTACATACTGCAGTTCAAGTGCCGCAGTTTTCCATCACAATTTGTACGAGCCCACACGGGCGTGATACACATGGCCCGGGGCAAGGTTACTGACAGGTTGGATGGAGGGAAGGATTAGGAGTGGGGCTATTTGCCTGGACGGTGTTGTTAAGTGGAAGCTTCAAAACATCATCTCGTTACACGAAGAGTGACAGTCAGGCGACAGGTTTTCAGATATCTTCCTCAGGACGTAGCCTGTACAGTGCTGCTCTAACCTGTCATTTATTTCTGAGAACATCCATCAGCCAAGGATGGATAAACTGTTCCATTACGACCACCAGTAGATATGGCCACCACTTTGTAGTGGGTCTGGTGATCGCTTTTGATAGATTCTCCACTTATCTTCACATTTGGTCATTTTTGCGGAGAATTATTGGGGGAGGGGGGCAGTTACGTATTACTCGATACGTTCCAGGCACGTAGTGGCTTTCTCTATTTTGGGAAATCACTCAGAGTCACAACCATGAATTGCTCGGTCTGGAACATGCCTAACTTCCCAGCAAGTCCCAATGTCATGAGTCCATTTGGGAGATTTTGTCAAGACTAGACATATTATGTCATGACTAGACATATTCAGAAAGCTGTAACTGATTCTTATAGTCCCTGACCAGCATGTTGATAAAAGTTTCAGCAATATGAGTGTGTTTTTGTTTTTCTTCCCACCATTCTGTCTTGATTTGTGGATTTTTTGTCTTACTTGTTGGTATTCTATCCCCAGAACCTTGTCATTAAGCAAAGTCAGGAGAATTCTGCACCTGCCTGGGACATTAACTACTTCACATGTGCCATCAAGGAAGTCAGGGAGAAACTGTCTCTCATTGTCCCTCAGGTAGAAAAGGAAAGACATGCAGGTAGGTAGACAAATTTACACACATCCTCCATTACTTGTAGAACATGGAGAAATATATCTGTCAGGAAACAATGTCCCCTTATGGGACCTTGTCCAGTATTATTATAATAGTCAGGAGGAGTTATACATCATTTTTTGGAGGGTCTCAGATCCTGTAAAGAGTTCATCTGTAACATGAAATTGTAGCAAATGATAAAAGTAATCCCGTCCTCTTAACAGGCATAAGCATGGGTTTGATGAAATAGGGGAATGAGATCTCAGGCAGGGAGGACACTGCTTCTGTAGTCTTTGACATGAAGTTGTTTCTGTCCAACTCAGGTTTACTGGGAGTGACAGGGTACAGCAAGCCCCTGGCAGCACTCTTCTGCTACCTCCTGTATGTGGACTGTCTCTTCTTTCAAATACGTCATTGTCAACTTCCCAATGAGTCTGACATGGTGGAAGAACAGGTACAAGACATCAAGTGCCACCTGTTTCAACTGCAGAAGGTACTACCTAGCACAGAAATGCTTATGATATGAAAGTTTATTATATTCAAGAGATCATTCTTTGGGGAAATTTAGTGCATCTCTTGAGCATAATGCTAGGCCTGTCATGTTTTACAAATCAGTGATGACTTTCCCTCCCCAGAAACAACCTACATGTACTTCAAGTACCCCTGGTATAACAGTAATGGTATAGTTGGTCCAAAGCCAACATCAAATTCTACAGAGATCCTACGTCTTCCCATGTTAACTTCTTTCCCCTTACACACTACAGGGTATTCCTGCTTAACATCCATGTTGCTCTCTTGCTATCTAAACCATTTTTGCTGTGGATACAAGCTTTTAGAAAAAGGGTAACAAGAAGTGTTTCCATTAAAATCATTCCTGAAAATCCCCCCTATTCAGCTGTCGCTTGGAAGGGTCGCCGTGTAAGGCAGTGTACAAATGATGGGATTTTGTGCTCCACCTCGGTAGGCAAATTCTATTTCTGAAGAATTTGCTTCAAAGCTTTCCGTAAATCCTGCCTCCTCCGCTCAGGAAGGGATTGGAAATACCGCTCAGGGCCATTCCTGTGTTTGTCCCTTGATTTATGGACTGTAGAAAAAGAACCAAATCCAGGATGACAGATGTAATCCATGAAGGCTGAATCTGAATTGGTCAACTGGAGTAACCGGCCTTCAGGGTAACACACTAGCTAGATAACGTTTAACACTCTTGTAGACATGCTGCTCACATTTCATCGTGGTATTACTTTACTCCTGCACCGAAGTCCCAAAGCCTGTGTGTACACATGACTGTAGCTGATTTGACAGAGGCTACAGAGCCTCAGTGTTAAAGATGTGTTTGTATTCTTACACACAAAACTATAACATCCTAATAGAGAAGTATAACTGCAAATTTAAAGGTTGGAGGATGCCAGATGCATGTACAGCAACAGCTTGAACCATGGGGATGCCATTATCTTTGCACAGTTACAGGCCCAACTGTTATGGGTAGTGGCCATGGTAAACCAAAAGTGGGTCCACAGCTGCAAGAACAAATGTTTCCCGAGTCATATCTAACCTTGCAGAGGATTTTGTGGATACATCATGTACATAATGGATGTTAAATGGAGCCCTGGTGCTTGTATGGTTTGCACTAACCACTACTAAGGCCAGGGCAGGTTTTTGCAGTAATGGCTGATGCCCATTAGTCATTAGTGATAATTTCAGTCCAGAGCAGACTCTTTGCAGAGCTGTGCTGCCCTGTAAGCTCAAAGGGAAGGGACTTTCACACAAGGATGTAAAGATGATGAATGCATTCACATTATGGTCAACTTCTGAGACGACAAAGACTGCTGTGAGCTATCAGCAATCCCTGTCCATAATACTAATGTTCTGCATAATGCATTTTGCCAGCACAAGTCTTTGTAGCCATGTACAGGGTTGCTGTGTTACATAGGAAATGGACTTGGTCCGAGCCCCTGTCCTGTCTTTGGTCCTTCTATACTTATCCATTAGTGGTGTGCATAAGCTTGCTGCTAGTCTTCCTGGGTTCCATGCAATGATACAATATGTATTATACTTACAGATATAATTACAGTTTACATGTGTATACAAAATACTGCAACATCAGTAATACTAGTACTGAACACAGGAAGAACAAAACTTCAGCCAGTATGTACAGCAATAGCGTAAAACAAGGCGCAATTCTTGTTTCGCGCCTTGTTTTGATTCTGAAAATCCATTAGCAGTCCCTCACGAACTCAACTAATGGAGAAAGGAGCATGAAAACTATATTGAAGGGAATGATGAATGAAATACCCTAAGGCTCAAAAAAGTTTGATCAAAAAGTTATTATCTAAGAAGAAAATGCTTGAAGTCATAACCAAACTCAGAATGAAAGATGCATAAGGCAGGGGGAGATTTACAATTTATTATTGCAGTTTTGCAATGATAAAACTGCAGCTGGAAAACGGCAAAGTTATAGAAATAAGTGCTTTCCAACTCTCAGACCTGATACCCATATATTCTATACCCATATATCCTGTACCCAATCAGTAGAGCTGTGAGAAATGCATAAGGCCTGGCAGTAACACTAACATCCTGGTTCTCTGTTCACAGGTGCCTGCCCTGCATCCAATCCTACATGCTGTCCTCAGCCCTACTGGTCTGTTCTCCCTACAACTGGATCTAGGGACTGCAAACGTATCAACAAAACAGACTAGTCATGTGTCTTGATGTGATGTTGTAGATAGGAACAAGTAATGACTTCACGTATCCTGGTGTTTTATTAATGTCGGCTCACATAATGGAGAGGTACACATAGTAATGAAGACTAACCATGAGCCTCGTAACAGCCAACTTGTTGCTCAGGATATAATGAGCAAGCTGTTGCTGGTGTAGAGAACAAATACTGCTTCACAGAGACTCCACAATCTACTGTAAGCCTGAATGATAATCTCAAGCACTGGCAAAGAGGGACAGGTTCTCAGCTGAAGTGTCAGTTGTTCTGTCTGAACTGAGACATGGACCAAATGTACATGTACATGTATGCATTTAAACTTTTTACTTCATAAAGCCAAGAATTATTAGAGCCATACTGTGCAATTTTACCTGGTTAGAATATTTTTACTTGCAAAATGGAAAATTTTAGTAATAAAAGTTATCTTTTAATGTCTTTTGTGGTCCACACTGTAGAACATATACTCTTCTGAGCAACAATTTTGTATTGTATGGTTTGGAATATTGTACAATACAGTACTGGTGTCCATCCAGTTAAGAAAAGGAACTATGTAGAAGACGCTCCTTTGGTTGACAGATCTTTGCCTTTTTGTTCACCCTGACCCCACTCTATCAACCAGTCTTGTGAGGTTGCATTTAAACACACAATGTCCTTAAAGTTTAAATGTCGACTCTTTCTGACCTGTTCCTAGTTTCCATCATGTTATAACAGGCTCCCCATTGACTCCACGGGTACTAGAGCGGCTCTAATGTGTTACATGTTACATGGCCTGTGACAGTTACTACCACATTGTCCCGACATGGTGATCTATGATGTCTGCATGGCAGCTACAGATATTTCAGCACCATGGAAAGAGCCACATGCTCTTAGAGTGTAGTCTACAGGGTTGACCTCGCGGTTCCACTTATACCGTAACCAGTAAAAAGGTGCGGGGCCCTCTTTATGGAGAAGCTCACGTTACACAGATTTATGCACGACACAATGCTGCATTTCCTGCCACGATTTCACCGGACTTTTCGTAGGTCCTTTTTGTTGTGGACGAGACCATTCGGGCGTCCCATGGCGGAAACATTAGAGCACGCCATGTGCTTCGTTAATGAGGGCCTACATGGGGTTCACTGAATAACCTCTCTAGACAAATTAGCTAACCATTCTTGCTATAATTGATGTGGATGACCTAATCATGATATCCAAACATATATGAAAATCGTGCCATCATTTGACCGTTGTGAAATCTAATCCTAGAAACACCAAAACCCAAGAACGTGGTTAGGCGTGTAACGCATGTGAATGGGTGGACGCTTAACCCCATTAAGTGTGCTTGGTAATACGTAAGTCGGTGATACGCAAGTCAGTGACCATAGTTGCTTCAGTTGTGTTGGGCTTGTGGCTCTTCGGTAAACCCGGTCGACTTTGCTCCCGAGGACAGATAAGTGTATTGAGTGTTCATTCACCAAGTAAAGGTGAGTCGTACTTTTGATGCGCGCTTACACCATTTCTTTTTTAAACATGGTTTAATATCTCGGCTATGAGTTCTATGAGACATTATAAGATTCTGCCAACACTGACGGATAGAAGTAGTCAGGTTTTCAGGTGTTTAAGCAGCACTTTGCTGGTTTTGTTCATAATTCCCTGTCTTCGGAGCACTGCGTGTAATTTGTGATGTAGAGCTACAGATACAACCTAGAACATGGGCACTTACATGTCATTACACACCGGTTAAGCGCCTGACTAGTGTGAGACCGATCGCCCTAAAATAGAAACCGTTGAATGAAAGGCATTGCTGAAAACTGATTGCTGCAATTATTCCGATCCCGTTGTGCTATAAATTGCCACTGTTCGAACCAGCAAATGTGGTCGGTGTTTTATGAGTCAACCTAGGTAAAAGCTTTTTTCTGTCGCCACTTGTTACAATCATTTTGGCACGAATGTCACCGCAGGGGGTTACACTATAGGGTCTTTTATCGGCCTCTTGTGAATTTGGCTATGATAAAGATGAAATGCGTTGTTGCTTCTTTCCCGGACTTCCATTCATATGGCCGCGGCGTTGTTACTCAGAAGAGTAGGCATGTTTTATATCTATTTCTTTCATTCCCATCAAATTGTTTGATCCTAGATGCTGTGTTCATGGTATGAAATATGCAGTATGCAGAGAGAGAAAAAATATCCACTGTGTTCATATAATTTATTTGCGCTCAGTATTATTGGGACCCAGAGCGTGAAGATCCCGACGTCATTGCACTTCATAACTGAAATGATTTTGTAGCAAGCAGTTTGCCTTGCGGCGAAAAAGAATTCAGGTATGGCACAATTAGTTCATTAAAAGAGATGTCTTCTTCATCTCATCTCCAGGCGACCATGGTATGTCGCTGTGTAAGCCTATAGGCTCAATCTGGGTTGACGGCAATCTCTTAAGATGTGGTAAACATGCAGTGTATATTTACCTGAAAACGAAATGTTCCTTCTTAGAGACGGACATTTTTGTCGAGTACCTCTTTATTTGTCAGAGCTGACCAAGTACTCAATTCTACACTTTTTATATCGGTCTTAAAGAGCCAGGTTCTGAACAGACCACGCCTTGTTGTTGGTAGAACGATTTTGTAGTCACAGGAAATGTAACTTGTTAGATTCTACTGCAGGTTGCCTGTCATTATTCAAGGGTGCGTTTTGTCGCCGCTGAAGCGAATGAATTAACCTAAGATGTCGGCAAACATTTGAGAACATCATATGTGCCACTGACGAAACAGACAGTAAACAGACCCGGCGCCATAACAGATTGCAACCATTTAGGCGAAATGATGTTTGTCCATCCATCCTAAGCCGCGCTGGAAAATGGGCTTACAATCAGCTCCTGGGGCGTGTGGCAGGAGGCAAAGCTTTCGTGGGGTCATGCTTCTTCTCACAGCGGAACGATAAATCATTTCTGGGACGCGTTTTTTTGAATCGTTTCCCCGCGAGATCTCCCGACAGGACCGGTAACACGGTGAAGCCGTCTAACGGATGACTGACGTACTCTGTAAACCTGGCGGTCCCTCTGATATCTATGTCCAGAAAATTGGATTATCGTCGTTCCAATTAAATCACTATTTTTTTCACTTAGTGAGCGGCAAGTGTCGTAAGTAGGAGGAATATACAACTACAGCACACGAGCAACACGAGCTGCACGTACTTTTTGGTCCTAGCATGAACACGCATATTCCAGTTGCTTTTAGTTCTAAAATATGTTCGCGTAAATGTACAACGCAACGCCGCCTCGTTCGTCTCTTTCGGTGTAGTTCGTTAGCCTGCTGCTGATGCGCGGGTGATAACGTCCGGTATTATATAACCAGCTGCTGAGAAGCTGGTGTGTTACGCTGAAAGGCGGTTATACCGGCTATACAGATACTGATACCAAAGATGTTTATATAACAGTTTGACGAATGTGACTGCGCCGTAAGTATCCTAGTTCGCCCGATTCTACAAGTTAAGGCAGCATAGTTCGAAAATGTAGACTAAAATTACAGGGATAATAGTAATTACTCCTCAACACACTGTGATGCACATTTCGTGGAGTACGGCTTCTTTTGATTATCCACAGGTACGCCTGGGCATACCCCATAGGACGATCGCAACATGATGCCGTACTTAATCTGTTTGGGTCTGCGTATTCTCCGAGTTTGATCGTCACAGATAATCTCCGTCTGAACTCATTACCCCGCCGTAACGAGCAGGGGCTTCCTAAGTACCGTTTATAAGCTGAAATGTCACGGTGTCAGCGAGTCTAAGAGTCATTTCATGTGTAACGGAAACCGGAAAACGCTTCCAAGTGGATTTTGTGTAGCATTGACTATAAAGCAACACAACAAGAGCTGGGCTAGACGGGACTTTTATTTTATTGCCAACGATACACAAAAAACGCTATCTCAGAAAACACACGACGCATGTCTTTATCCATTCATTCGTTCATTCATTAGTCTGTCATCTTTCTTCCATCCTTTCATTTCCCGTGGTCTCAGCTCAAATTCACTAATGCCTGACTTTCTCCTCACTACTTTTCCTCCCATGTACTTGTCCTCATCTTAATTGATGCTGCAGTGCAAGGTCAGAGGATGTAGCCGTGGTACGTGGTGTGCACATGACTTTCACGGAGGCAGACAACCAATGAAACAGACAAACTGCAAATCAATGAGAAGGTGCTATGTTTAGCTGGCTTATAAGTGGGGCGCGTAGTTAAAACAGTCAGACCAGCACACTTTAGGTAATTCCCAATTACATTTCTGCCAATAGTAGATTGATGTGCCCAGGTCTGTAGTAGACCGTGTGTAGTTCGACCTTTGATGTGACCACAGCTGCGGGAGGTTCACCCAGACAGGCCAATGAGGTCAAGTCTTATCCCCATCATCAAGTCTGTGACAGAGGCAGCTTCACGTGTGGAAAGGTCGTAACGAAGTCGATTTAGGACCCGGCCGGCGGATGTCTACATCAGAGTTGTGAGAACTGTCATCACGGGGTTTATGTGACGGCCATTAAATACTCCCACCCTCTATCATATGGGTGTTCTGATTTGGTACGAGATTTGATTTGAGAGAGGAATGATGTTTGTATCCATCTACTATCGCTGCCTCTCCAATCCCAATCAGCAGTAACACGTTGTAATTGCCGATGAAAGTTTTGATAGTTGCCCTTCTTGTGATATGATTAGAATTGCCCTACTATCCGATATTAAAACTCCACCTTTTCTCTTCAGCGTAAGAAAGCCGCAAACAGATATTGTGTCGTTTGTGAATGACGTTGACATGTGGAACCATCCCTACGCCTTCGGGACCAATGTAATATGAACGCACAATACATGGACTCAGGCAAAGCTGCACACATGGGGATAGACTTGTGACGTCGGCGGTGCTACCCATTGTGTAATCTACGTGTCTCTCTTGCGTCTGATACTCAATCAACGAGAGAACTGTTTTAGACTTATCTTCTACACCATACAGGATTAGCTTCCTCGAGAATATCACTCCGTAGTCAAGGAGACTAGAAATCTGCGAATCACCAGACACGGTTCCATAGCCTTGTGCGATCCCTTTGGGCAGGGATCCAGGCAAAGCTCATTTCCAGCCTTATCGCACAGAGCTAACGTGCTGTCTTTTGTGTTCCTTTGCCGTAATGAAAGAAAGCAGCAACGACACTGAAATTCCGTACTGGCGCGCTTTATGATAAGACCATGGCGCCAATTAACTTGCGTGCAAAATAAAACGACTGTAGTATTTCTTTGTCACGGAAGGTTGTATACATCGTGCTATTTGTGACATCTTGTCACGTACCTAATGTACTGATGTATCTTGAGTATGTGAACATCTGACTTACTACTCCTTTCTGAAGTTGTTCCTATCAATACCTTATAGCCCTACAAAAGTGTGTGGCGTCGGATTGTTGTATCACTGTGCGGCGAAATGGAGCAATCATGAACACAAAGTACAACACTCAAGTCAAGTATTTCTTCTTAATGCGTTTAGATGAATATTCAGACACGGCACCCGGTCGTTCCCATATTTGAATACCTAATATAAAGTTTCTGCTGTTCCAGCATCTGTCCTATCACTGTGCTGCGAAATGTAGTAATCATAGGTCTTACACCAACTACAACACTCAAGCCAAGTACTTCTTGTTAATGCGTTTGGTTGAATATTCAGGCACGGCACCCGGTCGTTCATGATGTAAAAACCTAATATAAAGTTTCTGCTGTTCCAGCATCTATCTTAAAAGAGGGAGGTCGCTGGCCAGACGTTTCGGCCGCCTGTGCCCTGTTGACCTGTACACTACAGTACAGTTTAACGACCGTTACGAGCGAGGCCGTACCAGCCGGCGAACTTCAGGTCAATCCGATACTTCTGGTTCTTGGCAACGGGTTTAAACTGCTTGGTTACGCCAGTTATGTCACATGCGGTATTTCAACCAAAGTGTAGCAACTGCTGAAGGTAAAAACAACAGGTTCTCACATTAGAATTCTCCTTAACGACGGATGATGCTCCCTGGGGCACAGCTCCAAGACGTTTTGATGAAAAGTGGTCATCAGCCATGATTGATTTGAACTTTGTTTAATTTCTGTGTCAGCATAATGAGATTACAGTACGCCCACTCCGGAAATGAATAATGTTAGACTGCTTATGTATTGTGGGTATGGATGTTCTTCTGCGTTACTGTGTAAAATTGTCGTTCATTTATCCAGATTCAAAAGTAGCAGAAATTCTGTTAGTCGGCAATGCAAGGGATTGTTTTGACTTACTCATTTACTATGCCACAATATTACATGTACGTGGTCTTTAACGATAAGTCCAATAATGACATGCCAAGTTTGCTGCCTTACGGCCATATCTATTACATAAACTTCATACTGGTGTTTGGGCAAGGATTATGGCAATTTTCTGCAGGCAAATCAAAGGATTGGTAGAATTGTAATCTTCAAGCGCACTCTCCCCTCTAATCAGCTGTCGTTTTCCCCCTTTTCCCTTGAGACACGTTTCCTCTTCCTACCCCTGCTTGTTAGAATATCGCTATTTCATCTCAACCGGCATAAAACACGTGCGTTTACCCCAAGTGCTCGACAGCTGCCTTTCAGTGTCACACTTCAAGCGTTTTATTGTTTTCAACTTCATTTTTGTTTAAGGCGTCAGATATCTCTGGCCTGCACAGTAGCTTTTATACCCATTCCGACTTCGGTCGTCAATTTGATTGGTCGTAAACAGGAAATAAAGACTGGTACTGTAATAAAGTCACTTGCGGTTAAAAGTAAAACTTCATAACATTTTACTGTCTTTATCTGGACATACCTTAGCCATGTGTCTCCAGTGTGACCCCCAAAGGTAATTTCAGTGAATTGTCCGTGGTCCATTCACAGTTAGTGCAACTTGGCTGATCAATGAGTAAGTACAGAGGGCCAAATGAAACCTGTTCAATTCGTTCAGATTGGTCTGTTCTGGTTCAGTGATTTGTGCACTGTGCGTCGATTCCAAACAGCTCTCTATTTACCGTGTGCCTTAACATTGTGAACGATATCAAAAATCGCACTTGAATATACTACACCGAGAGCGCAGTAATAGGAAAAACCAACCATGGAGAACTCTATTCATTAGAAAGACCGTAATTTATAGCCGTACTCGCACATGTATCGAGCGTTTTGCAGGCTCCGTCCAGCTGTGCCCAGCCGTGTAACTTGCTGTCGTAGGCAATACGGGGACGGCGTGTGTTGGAGATGGATGTCTCCCGGTTCACGGATCACAAATGGTGTTTGTACGGCTGGAAATGGAGCGGCCTTGCCGACCACCTGGTAATGGTGCCCGGAGCAAGTCTATTTGTGGAGGGAAAGTGGGTGATTTATCGGCCGATCCGCGGCAGTCCACACGCCGTTGGGGGGCGGCCGGCTGGTCGGGCGATGCATTTGTCAGCAACTGGTAGTTTATAGGTGACCTACAACTCGCTTATTTGCACAATGTCGACAATTGTGATGAATAGGCTAACGCGAAATGCCAATTTATCTCGTTACATGGGCCCGGCGAATGGCAGTAGGGTCGGCAATCCATTTCCTACAGACGTCTTCAACACAGTTATTCTTGGCTGGAGTAGCAGAGTTGCTCAGATTGATTTCCCGCTGTCTTCCAAAATTTCAAAGATATCCATGAATAATTTTATAGGGTTGGTGAATGCATGATTGAATACCAAAGTTCTTTAATCGCATCCACTTGCCATCTGATATAGATGACAGACATTGGAACGTCTCATTAACAAGTGGTTGTGAATAAAGAACTTGCTGTCCTTGTCAAATATAGTTTATAAATAAGAATTATCTCTGGTTATACATACAGTCGACAACCATAGTTATGGTTTTCAGCTGATCGAAGTTCTTAGTCAGAGAAGGGTAATTTGCCATGGATGCTGTGGGAAGGTAACAAAGGAATCATGTGGACCGTTTTATGTTCTTTCTTCCTTCATTATTATCTTATGCGGGAAGCCTTGTGCGTGACTCGACAGAGTCTCAGTATTATTGACTCGTGCTTCATGTTCATACGCCATGATGATTTCTTACAACTATAGAGATCTGTCTTCTTTGTAACGACCAGTGGAAGATTAGCTTTTCAGTGAGCTGAAACTGGATCGAGATCACTTTTTCCTTTTTAGATAGGTGAACACAGTCGACGTCGGCATGATGTTATCGTTATGAATCTACCGTCTGTTACATGTGACTCAACAAGTGAAGCAGGTAGATAGATGCCAGAGTCGGACATGTTACCACTGCTTGTCTACAACTACAGCGTTACAGTTGTGACCTCAATTCGTCATGTATAACCCACAGGCCTTCTCGTGGCTACGGATCTTAGGGTTCACAAAGTCGCTAAGGCCAAGTCAATACCTCGGTGTTGAACATGGAGCCTGCAGAGTGCCACATCGCACCCGTGGGACAGAAAAGCACCGGCGGCGGGGCCCTTCGCTTGCTCGTGTCATTTTTCTTCTGCTCCAAAGCAAAGCTTGTAACAGTACGGCATGGCGACGTTTTCTGGGAGACGTGCCAGCATCCTGTGGCTGTTTCCTATAGTGCACCGTTATCACAGAACTAATCTGTTTAATCTCCCATTCTTTTGGTGGCCGCAATACAGTATCAAATTGGCAGGTCAGGGCCATTGGCAGGGCAGTATCCAATACGCCAGCCGAAGTGCTTTTCTGTAAAATCAGTACAGATCTGACGCTACATAAAGAAACCAACTAAAAGAGGCCTAACTTGGATTGGCGGCTTATGAAAGTTGACGACGTCGTCTGGCTATGTCAAAATGTTGCCAAAGGGTTTGGGGGCATTTGGGAAATGATCGAAACGCGGTATAGGATATTCTACTCGTATATGGAGAGCTATCAGTGGATAAGCAGCAAGTCAAAAGACGCCCTTGCTGTCAAGGGTCTATTGGGTTCAGCTACAACCAGAAGGGTACCGATCTCGGGAAGGCGGAAGTTCAACACTGGTGCACCACGATCTTCATCAATACACTGTAGGAAAAATATGATTCCTATAGCTATAGGATACATTGATATCCAGGCTAATGTGTAGTTTGCAGCCCAAGCAGTCGATTTTCCAGCCGATAAAATTACTTGGGTCGCAAACTACATTAGCCGGTGGATGATTCTGATACCCAGACGCCTGTCTTTGTTCATGACTTGAGATGGCATCGACAGACGAAGCTACCGTCTTAAGTTGCTAAACTCCTCTTTTGACTTTGAAAAAGATAAGCCTTCCTTTAGAGGGGATCTCTGTTGAGAGGTACGTCAAAGGAATCGCAATGACTTGGGGATAGATCAATGACATCGCAGGTAACTATATATGAGAGAGTTTTAAATCAATTTTTGAAATATGCACCACCATTTATACATTCGACTTTGACATCCAACGCAGGCATCGAGTGTGTCTGCCGTGAACATTAGCCGTGCTCAGTTCTTGATGTTCAGGATTGCCAGGTGCCCCACGTTTTCGTCCTTGGCATTGTGAAGAACCGTGCAATGAATGTGCATGTCATTGAAAACTCAGACAGGAGTCCGGCTGATATTATTCTTGCTCACGGTACCTGAACGTTAACGCAGATCAATGTTGCCGCAGATCAATGATGAAAAATAGCGGTTACTACGTTTCGCTTAGCTGCTGGTGAAGTTTTAGGTGTAATATCGGAACACAAGAGCACTTCCTTGAGCTCATCAGCAACAGTTGATACTTTCTAGATGAAACATACTCCAGTTCTATATAACACATGACAAGGAGTGAAATGTTTGTTTTTTCAAGCAGCTCTCAAAAAGTAACGACCGGTAGGTTTTTCTAGTTCAGAGTTTTACATGGCCCAGGAGTCTTCACGCAGATGTAAGGATCCTGCTCAGTCAATGTTTTGGGGTATTTTATGGCGTTTAGTACGCCGCTGTAGTAGTGCCCACGTTGTTACCCTTCGTCCTCCCCTGCATAAAGATAACTAAATGAAATGTGCCAGAAACACGTGTAAAACACTGAGACTGAGCCTTGCCCTACATCTGCTTGGAGCTCATGCCACAGGGCGCGAGCGTGATGACGTCGCCACACGGAGAGAAAACGGCAGTGTTAGACGGGAGACCGGCGGGGCACAGTTGTGTGTGTGACTCCACAGCGGGCAGATTACTCCTTCATAATCCGATAGCACCAACGGCGGAACAAAGCTTGGCACAGCCAGATTTGTCATGAGGAGTTACCTGGTAACGCGGACAGACCTGGCGGCGCGGTGAGAGAAAACAGGGACGAGTCATCTCTCTCTGCACGCGTTTCAGACGGAACGGGTTCTTTTTCTTATCCGTGCTTCTTCAAAGACCGATTTCTCCGCCAGTGTGAGATAGGCGGGCCTACTCTTCCGTCATTTGGATCTGTAGGGACTGTAGGGACAGAATCATTTAACCCCCTTTCGGCCGAATTTTTGCCTTTCTCACCTGTGGTGCAACCACCAGTCAGCATGCCGCGTTAGGTCTGTGGTGGTGTCCGCCACACCGGCCGTGTAAGAACCACGACCATAGGCATAGTCCGACGACTGACCGGCAGCTGCTTCAACAGTCGTGTACACCGGAGATTGACAGACTTCATCAGGATTAACTGATCTCGGTGAGTGTCCTCACACCCAGTTTTGATTCTCAGGCCCAGGGAGGGCCGGGCATGGCAAAAAATAAAAAGGCCCGACTTTGGCAAGATATATTGCAGTCCTTGACCTTGTCGTTTATGACAATTTTAACTGTTGTATGTTTCATCGAGTAAGCATCACGTGTTTTCTGAAAAAAATCCGTCTTCACAGTCTCTGTATAAATTTGGTCTGATTCGTGGTTGAAGGTACGTCGGGTAGGAAGGCGGTGAGGTACTAGGTGTGTACCAGCTGACGTGTGCTCAAGGAAAACGACTAAACTTGAGCTATCACTGCTGAGTTTGCCACTGCAGAATCTATACTGTAAGGGCAGAGTTAACACATATGTGATTACCAGTCAGCTATCGAAGCATTTCTTGTGTAACTTACGCAGTGGCAACATGCTAGAGATATGATGACGATACGTATTGGACTCTAGGTTTGATCATGCGTTCACATACAGCCTGACTGAATGATTTAGGTCACGCACAAATCTGGCTGGCTGGGGCATCTGGCGCACATTTGGCGACATATTTCTAGCTTTTTTACACATTCTTCTGCTTTCTGAGTTTCTGTATCGCATAGTTCATAGCAACATTACTATCAAGTCGTCCGAGCGCTTATTTGCGTGTCATGGGGTACAAAATTATCGTTCTTTGAATCTCTAAAATAGCCCCGTTAAGCGTGTATCCACGCAACAATCGATGTGATTTGATAATGGCAATGAATGTATTATTACTGACGCAGGTGATGTGGAGCGCTGGGGTTGCCTCGAGTCACCCGGCTTCATTCTTTTACCTGTCCCAGTTACGGCGTCTTGAAAGGATTCCTGAGAGTGATGAAATGTTTCTGACAGTATTTTGTCGGTGCGCCTTTGTCGGGGAACAATGCAGCTAACTGAGAAGGCGGCAGTGACATTTTGAGTCGGGTCCGTACTTTGTGCGCAGTGACTGCTTACACGTAACCCGGCCATTGTTTAGGATGATGACAGTTACGTTAACAATAAGAAGTGCCCTGCTTACAAGGTCAGCAGTAAATACAACACGGTAAACGTCTGACAAGTTCTAAACAGTTGTAATATAACGTTGTTCGTTGTAGCATTGGAGATATGGGGTGTAAACAGAGCTATGAGACATTGAGTCAAATTCTTTGAACAGCCCACGTTGTTAGTCTAGTGTAGACTGGTGTGGGTATGCGTGCGCACGTTTCTTTCCCCATGCTGAGCCTACTAAACTAAGTGAAAAGTAAGAAGTGACCACCACTCCTTTTAGCCTCAATTGTCCAGGGGAGTGGGCAGCGGTAAGGGTAAATAAACTTTATGGTGACCAAACGTCAATAATTCTCTCTATTTTTGAGCCAACGTTGTTAGTCTGATGGAGACTAACTCCAATAACCTCACACCAACATTGCTTCTAGACGGACGGTTTGGCGAACCCAATTTGTACCGTAAGTTTATTAGGCAACACATATGACAGTGAGATTCACCCTGATTAATGATTGAATTATCCTATTGCTTTAATTTTTGATAGCTATCAGCGATAAATCAACTAGTATCTAGCTAGCTACATAGTAGCGT
>NW_017803876.1:2818981-2824150 GCF_001625305.1 Branchiostoma belcheri
TTTTGTCGGTGCGCCTTTGTCGGGGAACAATGCAGCTAACTGAGAAGGCGGCAGTGACATTTTGAGTCGAGTCCGTACTTTGTGCGCAGTGACTGCTTACACGTAACCCGGCCATTGTTTAGGATGATGACAGTTACGTTAACAATAAGTAGTGCCCTGCTTACAAGGTCAGCAGTAAATACAACACGGTAATCGTCTGACAAGTTCTAAACAGTTGTAATATAACGTTGTTCGTTGTAGCATTGGAGATATGGGGTGCAAACAACTATGAGACATTGAGCCAAATTCTTTGAACAGCCCACGTTGTTAGTCTGGTGCAGACTGGTGTGGGTACGCGTACGCACGTTTCTTTCCCCGTGCTGAGGCCGCGAAACTAAGTGAAAACTAGAGAGGCCGACATTTGCTTGGGAGCAAATACAGCATATTTCAGTCCATCTCCCTCCCACGCAAAAGTGGACTATTCCAAACTTACCCCAGTGTAAAACTGGCAAAGATTCTCAAATAAATGAATTATATAGTAGCTATGTAATTGAGAACAAAGATACAAGAACAAGCACATTGAATCTCGAAAGCTTTACTAATCTTATTACAGGTATGCAAATACTAACAATGATGAGATTTGATACATTTTGAAGGTCTTAGGCACATAAAATTGAATGTGTGGGTCATTACGCACGACTTACGTGCAATGTGACCCCAGGTAACCCCCAGTGGAACACGTGTTCCATGGCCAGTGGCAGATGGAACAGGCCATTCTTTAGATAGAACATGGAACGGGTATAGCACTTTTGGCCCTTTTTTGGCCTGAAATAGCCATTAAAAGTCCGCCAAATGAGTCATTTGGAAGTGGTGTATGCCAAATATGTGACTGCTATTCTGTAGACACATGTTCAAGGTACCCTCATACCGAATTTCAGAGCATTTGGTTGTAAAACCGGGGCTCAGGATCCAAAAATCCATTTTTTGTCGAAAAATGCCCCAAAAAACCTTCATAAAAATTTTTCAAAGGCATGTATCAAAAAAATGAAAAAAACGCCTGGGGGTATTGGCCCACTCTACCTCCATGCCAAATTTCAAGTCATTTGGCTGAATGGTGGCTGAGTTGAATCCCTTTGACTGTTTGGCAGGAGGAGGAGAAGGAGAAGAAACATCAGAGAACACAATATATTTCATCCATACCATGGTATGGACTGAAATATAATAAGAAGTGACCACCACTCCCTTTAGCCTCCACCACTGCTTTCCTCAGGAGTTATGGATAGTGGAATTCGGCAAAAGTAGGGTCAACAATTGTCCAGGGGAGTGGGCAGCGGTAAGGGTAAATAAACTTTATGGTGACCAAACGTCAATAATTCTCTCTTTTTGAGCCAACGTTGTTAGTCTGGTGGAGACTAACTCCAATAACCTCACACCAACATTGCTTCTAGACGGGCGGTTTGGCGAACCCAATTTGTATCGTAAGGTTATTAGGCAACACATATGACAGTAAGATTCACCCTGATTAATGATTGAATTATCCTATTGCTTTAATTTTTGATAGCTATCAGCGATAAATCAACTAGTATCTAGCTAGCTACATAGTAGAGTCATTATGTGGGATACGTCTTCAGCGCATTTTCCCTCCCAACTTTTCCAGGTGTATTTGGTCTTTAAAACCTTTATGTTCTATCTTTATGTCTATCAAAAGAACTAAAAGACTATAAAAGAACCAATGGGATAGAACATAGATTCTGCTCTACAGAGAAGAACCAGGAGAAAAGTACAACACATGCAATGGTCCCATGGTAGTACCAATTAATCAATCAAACTTTATTGCCCTTATTGCACAGTGATTGCAAAGAATACATGATTAAAACGCGCTTCAGATGTGGAATGTATTTTGTATATACGGTTGTCAGCCCGCCGACAGTGTGTGGTAGGGGGCGTGGCTCAGCGTCCTGTCCGTTAATTTGGGACGCGCTGACTAGAATTGCCTCCAGGGCCGCTCCCTCGCCGCCATGGTCCAGCGTGGTACGGGAGATTAGCCCATGTCCCACCGAACATTCATCTGAGAGTGCTCTCCTTGTGGGGAAAATTACGAGGAACGGGACCACGTAGAATTTGGCCTCGTAAAAAACGGCAGTATGGGGCCTATTACAACACATCCCACCCGTCAGCACACCGATGAAGAAAGATGTACCAAGCCTGGATTTATCTCCCGTCTCGGCGGGGCGCATTTCAGCAAAATGAAAACGAATCACTTTGTGGCAATGAAACGTATCCAAATTGTCGATCCTACAGAGCACCAAATTACTCCAGGCCTCCAATTAAGACATCTCCAAATCATCAGAGAGGTATGTTTTCCTCCTCGCTATGATAGTTGCCGAAATCAAGATGAACCAGCGATTTCCCCTGACGACGTGGGGAAAAATCTCCGTTCCTTGGTGAGCACATCTATCATCAAAACAAATGCCGAATGCCTATTGCTTCTGAGTGCTCGGATTTGATCGGCCATTTATTACTGTATTACAACTATGTCCTCAACACACAGCCCTGCAATCCCACAGTACTTGGAGCAGTCAGCCGTCGATTTAAATGTGTGTGAACTGTTGACAGATTTTCCATGCGAGTCTGACTAAGCTATCTGGGATTTAGAACATCCCTTCGTGAGCCATAAATGTTTCAAACCCAGTTGAGACCGGCGTGTTTTCGTGAAGTGAATTCAAACGACGCAGTTGTACGCCTGCACGTGTTGCTTTATTGGGACCTTAAAATCGCCTCAGGTATTTTTCTTTCCGGATATTGCAGGATCCATCTGTCGTGTTTGTAAACTAGATGGATGTGTTTGTTAACCACCGGTCCTGAGTTGATCGAGAAGGGGAGATCAAATGAATTTAGAGTGGCACTCATATGAACAATTTTCCACCCACCCGCGATGAAGCACATACACGCCGATCTCCAGGTAGTTCCACACGTGTCTTTGTGACTTTCCCATGGGGAAGACAAAGAGTAAATTAGCTGCACAACTAAACAGCCACAAAAACACGCGTCAAACATTAGACGGAGCGGGATCCCATCCTACATTAGGGCCAAACATCGTGCTCTGTCCATCTGTGCATCAAATTCCAGCATGACTTTGTCAGTGCATAGTGAGCTAGACCTTCAGATCAGGGCAATCCAGCCTAAACTAGTGCAAACTGAGACCCTTTACACTCATCAATATCTGTCTAAACAGGCGTAGGGAATGCCACAAAAACGCGTAGAACATTAGAGACAGAGCGGGATCCCATCCCATCCTGCTTGGGGATTAGCGCCAGACATCGTGCAGTGTCTATCTGTGCATTAAATTCCAGCATGACTTTGTCATCAATCAGTGTATAATGAGCTAGACCTTCAGATGAGGACAACCCAGCCTAAACCACTGCAAACAGAGACCCTTTACACTCATCAATATCTCAAACTCGAGTTAGAGTGCCCTGCTTGGCACAGGAAAAAGGTATAAATGGAGGAGTGGTCCGAACTCTGTCATTCTCCACCTTCGAACGCAATAATTGAACGCAAGCAAATTCTGCGAAGTTTTGAATAAGCTAAAAATGATGTTGCTGCCAGGCGCCATTCTTCTTGTATATATTGGCACACTACGCCCCTAAACCTTGGTGAGAAATTCCACGTCCTATGTTTTGTTTTGTTTTAAAAGCGATGCACACACAGGTCAACTACCGGCCATCCACCTGTGAAGTTTTAGGGTGAAATCCATCACTGCTAAGGTCAAGTACTCCTCACGGACACAGATAGGGCGATAAATCGTCCCCATCACTGTCTAGCGTTATGAATGGGAAGGCTCAAACATAATGTCAGCCTGCTTTCGATAATATCTGGTGAAGAAATAAAGATCAAGCCATACTGGAACCTTTCAAGTTCATTCATGGTTATAAGTTGCGTCTCATTTGACCTAATCTCCAAGCAGGATTCGTCTCAGGTGCACTTCTAAAAAGACGTATTAAATACCGTAATAACTCAGCCGAACCGGCCTCTACTTGGATCCTTGATTATTTCGGCCAGTTCCAGTCTCATCATCTTCGTAGCCTGCATTTTGTCTGGGCGTTTTTACATAGTTGTCAATATCACATACATACAAGCCACGATTGCTAGTGTCTGATAAAGATAAAGCCGCCTTAGATGCCTCTTTAAAGTTTTTTCATAATCATCAAACAATCTCATACAGAATCCAGTCGCTATCTCAGAAATAAACTAGAATTCCACGATTTCATGCCTTCGACAAAATTAATGATGTTAACATATGATGTTAACTCTCATTTTGGGTCAGTTTTGCAAATCTGTGTTCACCTACAACAATAAATAAGTCTTTATTTTCGAGGTCTAGGGTATTGGTTTACCAGCAAATCAGACAATTAGCGTTGTTTACACGACTTCAAAACGCTAGAGAGCTGGAGTTCTTGTTAACTGTCTGAGAAGCTCAATACTAGTCCAGCAGTCCTGCAACAGAGCCCCCTAACAGGTTAGGGGAAAATGCAGCATGTCAAAGAACGAGAGCTAACTACCATCTAAAAATCATGACCCTTGCACGTCCAGATCACGAAATTTAAAAGCCAGAAGTTTCACTGCAGTACGTTCTAATTCAATGACATGGGGACCCCCCCACGAAGCCCATCAAAGTCAAACTTCCAAATGCAGCCAGTATGAAATTCCTGTCAGTCACCACTATTGCATTATACTACTATTTATAGCATTTTTCTCATTATTTATGCAAATTAAGCCTTATTGACACCAAATATTTGTGACCCCAGCCTGTTTACATCATGAGCTATCAAAACTGCTTGCCTGCCCCAGATAATGTAGAGCTCAAGGATGTGACCCACTTCCACATCTGTGTCTATTTTGATATACAGTACTAACTTGTCAGGGCTGTTTTCAGAGTAGCTGAGACTCTTGTTATTATAGGACACTTCGTTGGTACTGTTCAAACAAACATCTCTACACCCTGTCAGTGTTCTTGTTATCTTACCTTAGTTCACCCTGATATCTGTTATCCTTAGTTTAACCAACTACATAAAAGGACAAAGACTTCGCCTACACTTTAAAGATGTGCAAACAAAATGTCCTTAGGCTATTACACGTACCCACAACCTACTACAGACTCCAAACTTTTAAACCCTCAATCTAAACCCC
>NW_017803876.1:2824170-2826190 GCF_001625305.1 Branchiostoma belcheri
TCAACTACAGTGACTTAGGAACCCCCCACGAAGCCCATTTTTAGCCTTGACAATGGCCACCCCTAAGTCAACCTGCCTGCCAAAAATCGTGAACCTCGGACCTTGCCTTCAAGAGTTATCGTGCCTAATCTGCCAAACAGTGCAAACCCGATTTCATAACCTTCTCCGAAGGCATAGCCTTCAGTCGAAGGCAATGAGTGGATTTTATTGCCAAGGTTGCCTTGATGCCATGAAAGTAGAGAATACACCAAATGTACGCGTTGTATGTTTGAGTAATGCATCTGCTAGAAAATGGACGGTTTTAGGTGTAAATATAAGACTTGTTGCGTTTTTTGCGCAGGCAGTGATACCAACATGACATGCAAAACGCGTGGCTGAAAACCCGGCCTGTCTGCAGCGCCGCGGGTGAACATGATTGACAGCTCCCCTACCTGACCCAGAATTCCGTCTTTCCATCCATCACTAAAACTCGCCCTTTCCCGCCGTTCCCCGTTCCTGACATATCACATGGTCCAACAATGCAACATTAGGTTTTCCCAATGACAATAATTTCAGACACTTCTCCTGGCGGACATGCAGGGATTAGCACTTTTTACGCGCAGCCTCCAGCAGAACTTTGCGAAGATTTAGGTCGGTTTGCCGGTTGACCCCTTCCAGCTAAAACAATTTCACGGCGCTCGGTGAATCGGCGGTAGTAAAACTGTCACAACGCCGCTCGTAAAAACTCTGTCCTGCCTACATGATGTGTAAATCATGGGCCTCACGGTGGAGCAGTATTATCCCTTAGCAGGTTGGCGAAGTGAAGAACATGGTGCCCGTCCCACAGACGCCTGCGTCTGCAGAGAATGACGGCCGGGATTTGTGGAAAAGTAACGCCGCCACTCTGAGCAATGAAAACAATAACAGATGACTAAGTGCACCTCGATGCGGGAATACACTTGTTGGATCTGTGTGAAGCTGACAGAATTATGCCACACAATATTGCGAACATTGGATGACTTGATGCTAGTCAATGACAGAAAGGTGCCTCAATGGAAACATAATTCTCAGTCCCTGATATAAGAGAGCGTCTGGTATCTAAAACTTCTAACTCTTCAGAGACTTTACCCTGTTGTTTGATTTATTTTGTATTCCGTATATGAATTCCAAAAGAGAAAGTTACTTCGAGTTTTTCATGATTATTAGAACAAGTAAGATGTATATCTATCTTTCACAAGCCTTTTCACTTGGTGCCTGTCCAACGTAATATTCTCCTCCTTTTTCATCATGTTCAAGTGAAATAAGGTCGATATTTCACAATGTGAAAGAAATCGCATGAATGATACATATACGATGTGTCTCGAGTACCGATCTTGTGTTAGTGTGCCTACTGACGTGCCACGGTGCTTCCTCACATAAAGGTCTCAGGTTTTCGTGCATTATGGCGTCTCTGAAGTGCCATTCACGTTGATGGCTTATGTCGAACCGCGGCCTACCTCTCCTCGCACGATTACTTTCAAACCTCGTAACCGGGTTGTACATGTGCCCTCTTCACACGTCATGCTCGCCATGTGTACTCAACTCAACCCTCAGACGACCTCCATTAGGTCTGTCCGTGGTGCTACAAATAGGGTGACGATGATGGAAATGGAATAATCCGGAGACGCGGGTTTTCCATGGTGGATAAGAGCTTTATTCCGGCTGCCGAGATGCATTAGACTCCGTCCTGTATCGTCAGGGTGTGCTCCGTGTGCTGACCCTGTGTCAGCGCAGCCACTTTCGCTGGAAATGTCATGACGCTCGGTGATGAATCTACACACGAACACTCAACACATACAGTTTGGAAACTTAGAAATGTGACCAATGCTGTCTCCGGCATCCCTTTATCTACTGAAGAGTATTGGAAAAAGCGTCTTGTGATGAGTGTATATCAGAACATCCCCGCTGAAGTCGCCCTCTTTTAAAATGCAACACGTTCCGGATATTATATACGCACCATAAACCTTAACCGAGGACATCAGATGATGCCATCTCGGGACGT
>NW_017803876.1:2826210-2872997 GCF_001625305.1 Branchiostoma belcheri
GGACAACCCAGCCTAAACCACTGGCAAACAGAGACCCTTTACACTCATCAACATCTCAAACTCGAGTTAGAGTGCCCTGCTTGGCACAGGAAAAACGTATAAATGGAGGAGTGGTCCGAACTCTGTCATTCTCCACCTTCAAACGCAATAATTGAACGCAAGCAAATTCTGCGAAGTTTTGAATAAGCTAAAAATGATGTTGCTGCCAGGCGCCATTATTCTTGTATATATTGGCATACTACGCCCCTAAACCTTGGTGAGAAATTCCACGTCCTGTGTTTTGTTTTGTTTTAAAAGCGATGCACACACAGGTCAACTACCGGCCAACCACCTGTGAAGTTTTAGGGAGAAATCCATCACTGCTAAGGTCAAGTACTCCTCACGGACACAGATAGGGCGATAAATCGTCCCCATCACTGTCTAGTGTTATGAATGGGAAGGCTCAAACATAATGTCAGCCTGCTTTCGATAATATCTGGTGAAGAAATAAAGATCAAGCCATACTAGAACCTTTCAAGTTCATTCATGGTTATAAGTTGCGTCTTATTTGACCTTATCTTTAAACCGGATCCGTCTCAGGTGCACTTCTAAAAAGACGTATTAAATACCGTAATAACTCAGCCGAACCGGCCTCTACTTGGATCCTTGATTATTTCGGCCAGTTCCAGTCTCATCATCTTCATAGCCTGCATTTTGTCTGGGCGTTTTTACATAGTTGTCAATATCACATATTACATACAAGCCACGATTGCTAGTGTCTGATAAAGATAAAGCCGCCTTAGATGCCTCTTTAAAGTTTTTTCATAATCATCAAACAATCTCATACAGAATCCAGTCGCTATCTCAGAAATAAATGAGTGGATTTTATTGCCAAGGTTGCCTTGATGCCATGAAAGTAGAGAATACACCAAATGTACGCGTTGTATGTTTGAGTAATGCATCTGCTAGAAAATGGACGGTTTTAGGTGTAAATATAAGACTTGTTGCGTTTTTTGCGCAGGCAGTGATACCAACATGACATTCAAAACGCGTGGCTGAAAACCCGGCCTGTCTGCAGCGCCGCGGGTGAACATGATTGACAGCTCCCCGACCTGACCCAGAATTCCGTCTTTCCATCCATCACTAAAACTCGCCCTTTCCTGCCGTTCCCCGTTCCTGACATATCACATGTTCCAACATTAGGTTTTCCCAATGACAATAATTTCAGACACTTCTCCTGGCGGACATGCAGGGATTAGCACTTTTTACGCCCAGCCTCCAGCAGAACTTTGCGAAGATTTAGGTCGGTTTGCCGGTTGACCCCTTCCAGCTAAAACAATTTCACGGCGCTCGGTGAATCGGCGGTAGTAAAACTGTCACAACGCCGCTCGTAAAAACCCTGTCCTGCCTACATGATGTGTAAATCATGGGCCTCACGGTGGAGCAGTATTATCCCTTAGCAGGTTGGCGAAGTGAAGAACACACGCCTGCGTCTGCAGACCGGGATTTGTAGAAAAGTAACGCCGCCAATCTGAGCAATGATAATAATAACAGATGACTAAGTACACCTCGATGCGGGAATACACTTGTTGGATCTGTGTGAAGCTGACAGAATTATGCCACACAATATTGCGAACATTGGATGACTTGATGCTAGTCAATGACAGAAAGGTGCCTCAATGGAAACATAATTCTCAGTCCCTGATATAAGAGAGCGTCTGGTATCTAAAACTTCTAACTCTTCAGAGACTTTACCCTGTTGTTTGATTTATTTTGTATTCCGTATATGAATTCCAAAAGAGGAAGTTACTTCGAGTTTTTCATGATTATTAGAACAAGTAAGATGTATATCTATCTTTCACAAGCCTTTTCACTTGGTGCCTGTCCAACGAAATATTCTCCTCCTTTTTCATCATGTTCAAGTGAAACAAGGTCGATATTTCACAATGTGAAAGAAATCGCATGAATGATACATATACGATGTGTCTCGAGTACCAGTCTTGTGTTAGTGTGCCTACTGACGTGCCACGGTGCTTCCTCACATATGTAAAGGTCTCAGGTTTCCGTGCATTATGGCGTCTCTGAAGTGCCATTCACGTTGACGGCTTACGTCGAACCGCGGCCTACCTCTCCTCGCACGATTACTTTCAAACCTCGTAACCGGGTTGTACATGTGCCCTCTTCACACGTCATGCTCGCCATGTGTACTCAACTCAACCCTCAGACTTAAACCTCCATTAGGTCTGTCCGTGGTGCTACAAATAGGGTGACGATGATGGAAATGGAATAATCCGGAGACGCGGGTTTTCCATGGTGGATAAGAGCTTTATTCCGGCTGCCGAGATGCATTAGACTCCGTCCTGTATCGTCAGGGTGTGCTCCGTGTGCTGACCCTGTGTCAGCGCAGCCACTTTCGCTGGAAATGTCATGACGCTCGGTGATGAATCTACACACGAACACTCAACACATACAGTTTGGAAACTTAAAAATGTGACCAATGCTGTCTCCGGCATCCCTTTATCAACTGAAGAGTATTGGAAAAAGCGTCTTGTGATGAGTGTATATCAGAACATCCCCGCTGAAGTCGCCCTCTTTTAAAATGCAACACGTTCCGGATATTATATACGCACCATAAACCTTAACCGAGGACATCAGATGATGCCATCTCGGGACGTAGTATCGCTTGGATCATCTACTATGCGATAGAATATTAGATATGTGCATATGTCTAATGGGAAAGATGTCAAGAGTCATGGTCTTGGGTATTTTTGATTGATGACATGTATAGACATCGGTCGGTTTTGGGGAATACGTCGGTGAAGGTTAGACATCCAGGTGATAAGATATGTAAAAAAAAAGCAGTTACTCAAGCAAGTGGATATGGTTTGGAAACGGTCAGACGTGTCAGGTAGCATCCACTACCTTTTGTCAGTGACGCTGGAGAGATCACAATAAACCTGCTGATATTGAGATCTCTAGAGATCTCTCCAGTGTCACTGACGAAAGGTACCAGAAACGTCTGACCGTTTTCAAAATCATATCCAGTTGCTCGAGTAACTGTTTCTTGGCAGGTATTGAAGAATGTCTGGAACGCGTTCGGACATTGAAGCATTATCATGTCTCCTGTCCGGACGCACGTGTCATAACGTGTAACTCCGCCAGCCAATATCCCTAACATCCAGTCACAAAACTATTCAAACTGCAACCGTCCTCTGCGGCTATCTGACTCCACATGATGACCACACGGACACGGGCGTTTTGTTACATTCACTCGCGCCCTTTTCAAGTTTAGCTGGTCCGTGCACCGCGGGTACGATTCATGTCCACAACGGTAATGAGAAAAAGATAACGTATATTGGCGTTTACATTGACAAAGTGACTGTCAGGAGTGATATAGGCGCTTCATGCTTGGCAGACTTCTTTACTTCTAAGAGCCACTCTATCTTGGTAACATCACGTTTCCATCAGAGGCTGCGACCGCTGAGTGACAGCTGAGCGACCGAACATTTGACACGTATTTCTGGGGATACACAGGAATTGTCACTTAAGCAAATGGATAGGTTTTAAATACTGTCCGACGTTTCAAGTAGCATCCACTACTTTCTTTTGTTAGTCACTGACGAAAAAGTAGTCGATACTACTTGAAACGTCTGACAGAGTATTCTGGGGGTACCACGTACACGGAATCTAACATTGTCTTGTCACTGTGACATCCATGTTGTTTTCCCAGGCCCAAAAGACCATATAGCACCATATCCATGTGTCCATCAGAATTAGTCACACAAGCGGGTCTTTTGGTTGCCACATTCCTCTGGCCCAAATGTTCATCCACCCGTTTAAGTGATATAGGAAACCGTTATCCAGGACCCAGACTACATAATCACCCTGGATTGTGTTGATGTGATTTATGCATTCGTTACAACCAGTCATTTTACTTTCAAGGAGGTAAATGACCGGATGATGAGTCAAATCAGATTTTTTTTTGCTGTTTCAGAGGCACCAGTCAGGCGGCCTCGTGGGCGGTAATGAAGTTATAATTACCTCCGGGTACGGAGGTCTTGTGTGTGTTTTCTTATGTGTATTTACTTGTCTGTTCGTGGGTATTTGAATGCAGTATCTTGTGTCATTTGTAACCACAGGATCAAGTTGCCTGTCTAATGGTCTAGGGGGAAGTGAGTCTAACCGCACAGTTACTGCAAGTCCTTGGTTGCTGGGACATATAGTAGTGCTTGTCACAACAAGTCTCAGTCTGCAGAGTTCCTTTCCGAGGTTCGTAGAAAGATTTGATTGAGCTCGTTTACAAATAAGAAACTTCCCAGAGGTTTGAAATCTCCCGATTTCTTGTTACGCAGAAAATGCGTTTCATCATCTACTGACCGATTTTCTCGGAGTAACGACTCTTAGAGAGGGCGTGTGGATGAAAAGTAGAAATATTGAACGAAGAAATGATGTCATGTTCTCGTGGGGAAATATTTCAATTACTTTCTTTGAACTACGTGGAGTCCAGTTCAGGGCAACCAGACCGGAACCGTCCTCTTATAATAAATAGCCCGCCGTCGGGTTGCCGAGGCCTACCCCTGTTTGGCGTCTTGAATAATTTACATTAGTAAACGTCGATTTACAGTTATCGCCGTACCTTTCTGAATTTACGACTTTGACAATTTCCAACCGCAGGTGGCTTCATGTCACAGTCGAACGCGCTCGCAGTGATGGATACACACCATTGTGTGGCGTCAATGGCAGATTGTAATACTGTCAAGATTGACCTTAATGATGTTTGTACACATAGGAAGATTTATACAGGCAGATGGCGATGTTATTAACGATGGTGGGAACGAAAATGTATTTTCTATCAATGATGGATCGATAGTTTTAAATTATCGTTGTGGAGCGCAGCTTGTCTTCTGCGGGATATTCTCTTAACCCCATACTGGTTTAACCCAGTCTTGGGTGAGTCTTGAGGTTCACCTGTGAAGTAGGTAAGATTGTTTTTGAAACCGCGAATCGCAGACATATTGCACAGAGATGCAGCTTTGTTGCGATTGGAATTAACTCTTTAACGTTAATCAAAGCAGACCGCTGGCAATCAACGCTGTGTTTTTGTAACAAACATCGTCTTGCCGAAAACGACCTTAGGCCTGTACGTCTAGTATAGTATAGTATAGTATAGTATAGTATAGTATAGTATAGTATAGTATAGTATAGTATAGTATAGTATAGTATAGTATAGTATAGTATAGTATAGTATAGTATAGTTTAGTATAGTATGAAGTGAATAATAATGTGATGTTCCCATCCTTATGTCTTGTCTCACTATTTGCTAGTTGAAGCTCTTTGGATGGTAGATATTGAATAATATATAATAGAAACGAGTTAAGTTCTGTAAAAGGCAGATGAAGTTAACCAGTATATGTGTTCTTGTTTTCCCCAGGTCCTGCCAGACACTGTCCACTCCCTGCACACTGGTCCACATTGTTCACGGTTTCGCGAGGAGTGCGGCATAGGAGTGGCAATAATGAGAAAGAATGTTTCTTCAACCTCCACAAGAATGACATCAAGACCTTAACAAGAGAGGTGAAATCCGCACGTCGTTGCTGAAACCTTGAGTTCGATGAGGACTCCCGGGCGGTGGTCTACATGTCCACGCGGACGGCTTGCGAAGACGTCCGGCTGGTCTTCAACGTGAACGGCGTGCGGTTCGAGGCGTGGAAGAGCGTGCTGGAGCGGCACCCCCGAGACCCCTGCTGGGCGGGGACGAGAAGGAGGAGGTTCTACAACATCTTCACGGGGGAGTACATGTTCGAGGATCAGGATCCCGACCTGTTCAGGTACATCCTGAGTTACTACAGGACCAACAAGCTGCACTTCCCCCCTACCGGCTGTGTCAGGAGTTACAACCAGCAGCTGTCGTTCTTCGGCATCATGCCGGAGTTGATCGACGACTGCTGCTACGAACACTGGCGCGTGAAGAACGCCAAGGAGGTGACCCGGTCCAAGATCAGGAGACCGGCGGAGTTGGCCCTGAACGGCGTTCTGGACACCAAAACGTGTCGGATGAAGATGAGCGACCTGCTGCAAGTCGCTGTGCGGAACCAGACGGCGACCGACGTGCTGAGGTACCTGGGCTGCTACTTCGTTCTGTCGGCGGTGATTTGTACGATTGTAGAGTCTCTAAAGGCTACGGAGAACAAACGGTTCCGGGAAATGTACCACTGGATTTTTGACGTGGTTGATCCCTTCTTCACGGCGGTGTTCTCGGCGGAGTACCTTCTGAGGATGTTACTGGCACAGAGCTCCCTCCAGTTTGTACGGAGTGTCACCGGGGTCATTGACCTTTTTGTCATCCTGTCCTACGTGTTGAATTTCCTTCGGGGCGTGAACAGCACTGTGAGATCCATCCTGTCCCTGACTCGCATTTTCCGCACCCTCAAGATCCTGCAGTACGCGAAGGTGTCGCACGGCGTCCGCTGCTTGTACCACACGCTGAGCACCCTGGCCGGGGAGCTGGTGTACCTGATGTTCGGCATCGCCCTGGTCAGCGTCACCTTCGCGACGATATTTTACTACTTCGAAAAGCAGGTCCCCAACACGAGCTACAGCAGCATCCCGTCGTCCTTCTGGTTCACCATCGTGACGATGACGACGCTGGGGTACGGGGACCTGATCCCCATGACGCCGCAGGGGAAGCTGCTGGCCGGCGTGTGCGCGCTGGCGGGAGTCATCCTCATGAGCGTGCCGGTCACCATCATCGTCACCACGTTCAACAGGTGCTACAGATCCGCGGCCTGGAGGGGGGGCGGGGCCGACGCGGACGGCGACGACAAGTCACAGACTGAGGCGATCGAGCCGTTCAGTGTGTCCATGCCCAAGAGAATACCGGATTCCGCGCGTTGAGAGTATACGTACCCAGGCTGGCTTCGGGAGCGATTGAAAAGAGTAGAAATTTGCCAGATGAGAGACAGATAACATGTCAGGGGAGTTGGCCCGTTAAGGGAGTACAGTTTGCCGCTGCTTTCGCGGACCAACTCCCAAGGCATGTTATCTATTTGCCAATTCTACGCTTTCTATTTGATTCTAAAGCCTGATAGAGACTACGGCATATCATAAGAACAACTGTAGAAGCGTTTTTATGAGGCAATCTGTGTTGGTTTTGAAGATCTTGAAGAAAAACGATTCAATTTTCTTCTACCGCAAAAGATTGCGTCACCGAAGTTCCGAAAACGTCCGGGTCCTCAGTTATCCTGCGGAAGACCTGAGCACTGGTCGGAGCGTCGGTGGATCGATCTGTCGTGTTGCCTGTTGGGGGAGAGTTGAGTCGTTTTTCCAGAACTGTAGTTTTTTGTAAAACGGCAAGCCGTTAAGACGTACGCCCAACCTGAACGTCGCTCGGTAGGAAAGTGATGTTAAAGCAGTCTCAGGTCAATGGGGGGGGGTGATTTTGAAAATGAGTCGTACAATGTATACACCTGGTCATGTCAGTTTAATAGGGCCCTGTCTCACCCGACATACGATAGATTTACGACAAAAATTCAGGGCATTCGGGGGCAGTCGCGGATGTATCGTACAATATTCAGCTGTCGGAAAAGTTTGTTGTCAGTGGTTATTTTATTGCCCCGATAAAAGTAACATGGCAAAAAAAGACTTACGACCTCATCTTTAGATAAATAAATCCTCCGGGCAGCGTTTTCCCCAATACATTGCCAGTCATACTGCGTTTGGCTTGTAAGTTCAGTCTAAAGAGCTTACTTGTGAAGCGCATTTATACAAGAACCCCATGATGGTGAAAGCTTGGGTAATCCCCATAGCCGTTTACATAATGAATGATAATGACGATTAATGGTTATTCGCGTACGGCGGGATACAATAGGTAACGTGCGTGATGTAGTACTAGACAGGTTTGATTGCCACCGTGAATAGCTTCATCAGGTAGATAAATCACTGGGTATTAAGGTTCTTTGTACACAACAACTGACAATTATATCTGTCAACGTTAGGGTCAGTCATTAATTGCCCTGAGGAAGGTAGCAGAATGACAATCGAACCATTGGCAGGCAGTATTGTTATTAGGATATAGGGATTTTCTTCTTACACAACAGGTAATATTTCAGTTATAACAGTTTCTCCCCTGCTTACGTTTTGATGCCTGTCAAAAATCTTCTTAGAGCTTCTGACTCGAGTACTATTTTTCGCCGCAACATGTCAGAAGACCTGAGGAAGATGTCTGACAGGCGTCTGAAACGTTGAGAAACATTACAGGTTGTGTATAAACAAAATCCCAATATCATGTGGTTCTATCAACCGGATGAAATTATTTTCGGAAATAATGTTTTTAGTTGTGTACAAAGACCGTGATATCAAGATTTGATTGAAGTTTCTGAGATGTGCGATGAAGGTTCCATGGATGTTACACATGGCATCCGTGGAGACTGAAGTTATGAATGAAATCGTCTTTTTTTGTTTCAAGGAAGTTCGTGCACGAAGCCTTTCAGATTGGTTGTAGTTTCCCACGGCGGTATCCGTTGCGGTGTATCATGAAACTGTACCTAATGCCTGTTTATATGTGAACTGTTTGTTTGTATGTTTGTTTGTTTTGTCATTTCTTTGCTGTTTTATCTTAGCAAGGAAAAAAGAAGAAGGTAGATGTAACAAGAACATTTTTGAAGATTAAGATTTACGGTTTGACCTGACAGTAAGTGCTGATGGCCGATGGTGATGATGATGATGATGATCAGTGCACATGAAAATAAAACATATCAAGCACCTGGACCCAGCTTCCGTATATATTGTGTTGGCTCTTTGTTCAATGTACGGTCAACCCTGGTGTGCTACGCCGAAGGGCAGTTGTACCAGCTACTAGTATACAGAACCCTGTTCTCATAACCACCTCTGCTCAGGAAGCATCTGGCCATTGATGAACAGTCAAATATTAATATGCTGATCCCTTAGATTATTTTGCACACTGATCCAGGCATCTTAATGATAAGAATAATTCTGTCCATAGTGTCCACCTGCCTATCACGACCACTTTCTCTTCGGTGGTCCATTCAGAAAGATTTGACCGTATGCAACCTCAGGTCTTACGTTGAGTCAGAAAGAATACAACGTTACATATCCGTAAGCTTCAGAAGCTCACTACATCGTCACTGTTCTCTACCTAACTTGCATAGAAGAGGGGGCAATATCGATTATTCTTGGTCTTGTTATTTGGATGAGAACGGCTAGAGAGGGAAATCTACAAACATATTGAGCACGTTTATCCTCCCAAAAGTTTCCACTAGTGAGGTTGGTAAGCACCAGGTTTGGGACCATACTACTTTGGCATTTCGATCTTGGCCTTGTTATTTGATGCAAAGAATAAATTAATCCAGCCTGGCGATTAAGAACATTATTGCAGGTAGGCTCACCCATGATGCTGTCAAAATTGTATGGGCCGCCAGGTGTCCCCACTGTTCTGCAGCGTGATCTTTTGTTCACCCAGTGCTGATAATTCACAATCGATTTATAGAATTGAATATACCACAGCTCGGTAGTATAAAAGGAGGACCCTCCAACCTCCGGCCTTGCGAACGTCATGTGGGATACTAATAGGATCCACCTGTGAATCAAACTCGAGTTGGTTTTGTACAATTTATTTACTTCCTTTCGTATAAGACAAGCAATAATAGCCCACAGAGGTCCGCTCAGTCACTGATGAAGGGCAGACATCCGGATAGAACCGCACAAAATAAATTAAACAACTGGAAACATTCTCTAAAGAGCCATACGTTTCAGATAAAGCATCCGCTATCCTTCATCACTGTCACTGGTGCCATCACATGATGACTCTTTTGAGAGAAATCACTTG
This sequence comes from Branchiostoma belcheri, assembly GCF_001625305.1. NCBI lineage: Eukaryota > Metazoa > Chordata > Leptocardii > Amphioxiformes > Branchiostomatidae > Branchiostoma > Branchiostoma belcheri. The sequence continues at coordinate 2,836,034 of NW_017803876.1, forward strand.
ATTTATCCTGTATTATGCAGCACTCAATCATGACTTTTGGCAAATAATCGGAGCTGGGATCACGACACGGGTTTAGATGGGTGGCGTCGGCTCCTGATACCGGAGACTGTCAGACACCCTGACGGGACATGCGCGTCTGGGGCGCGATCAGTCCCACTCTTCGGTGAAATCGATGAAGACACATGCTGTAGAAGATTTAGATAAACATCTTAAAGAAATTCTGAGGTACAAAACGGTCGAGATGCTCTGCATTCTGGCCGGCTGTGATAACGTGAATCGACTCCAGTGCAAGCAATACGAAATATGGAGGCATACATTCAGTCAACAGTCAAGTGATTTCGAATTAAAATTCGTTGCGCTGTCAGCGTTACATAGCACATTGCTCAAATAGCCCGGTGATGTGTCAACACCTTATATAAGACTTCTATATTTAAGACGCTCTAATTATCCATTGACATTGTATGACACTAGTCGCGAAGAGCCATACTCTCCAAGCAGAGGTTTGGGTTTTGGCTTATTTTTATAAACGCCGATAAAAAGCGTAAAAACACGCCAAAAATAAGCCCAAACCCAAACCTCTGCTTGGATAGTACCCACTGTTCTTCATTCCCGTTACTAGTATCACACTGCAATTCATCTGTGTTTTCGCAAGACGTCGCTTTCGAGGCAGTGCCTACCAATCAGGGAGCAACATGAAGGATTTTCCTTGTTGAAATGAACATTAGAATCGGTCATTGAGAAAAATAATGTTTGAACAATAAATATTTTAAACAAAGCAATGTTTCTACACCGCATTACAAACAGGCAAAGTGAAGGCAACGGTTTAATGCAATTAACTCCAACGATGTCATGCAGCCAGTACTAAATTTCGACAAATGAATTATGTTTTATTATAGATAGACCACTATTTACCAGTGAGAGAAAAAATTCCTATTGAAAATTGCACGATTTAAACACCCCGGCCTTCCTGTCGTATATTGAGAACCATCCTGTGTAATCATACATGGGCGGGATGGCCTTTCTGTGGGGAAACGTCCCAAGTAAAACGGTCCGTGAATCATGCAACCAACAATCATCTTTGCGGCGGGCTCGTCAACTAAGAGTATTACTAGTTTTGATACGCACAAGTTTATTGATAATTCCGTAACAACAAAACGGCACTTAAATCCGGATGGATCTGATATTGCTAGGCGAAGAGCTCATATGATGTTACTTATATCCCTATTTGCCACCTGGGCTGAAGCATAACAGAAAATAATACATTTCAAATCAAACGTCCCACGTAAATCTAATGGTGAAGCAGTCAAATGTGATGGTGAAACAATCAACCCCACATCAGCCTGCGCTGCGCCGTCTGTCAAATATTTGCACATATATATTAATGTTGTGAGTGCGTCAGGGTTCGATCAGTCCGGCGGAGGCAGCATATGTTGAAAGTTTCATATTTGCGTCATCTCTCCTTTTCGCTTAATGAACATCACGAGGCAACGCGCATATTTATCGACCTTGGAAAGAGCCGTCAAAGTCGATGACGATATATATCTCAGGGTACGCAGAGATCGCAATCTGGCAGAATCGGCGATTGGGCCGGTAGAGATCCCCATCAGGGTCGGTAAACTTAAAGATGTTCCCTTAAAAGACAGTCAGAACTCTTCGATTTCGATTCACATCACTTTAAATCAATGGATTGGCTTGAAATGTAGAATTTATAAAAGGGACACCACAATAACACATTCACGGCATCAGGACCAGAGTCTCTGTTGACAGAGACACCAGTCGGGATCTCTACCGGTAGAAGTGCTGATTCTGCCCGATCGAAATCTGTACCCGGAAATATGTGCATCCTTAGATGTGCCTTAATGTACCTGATGAAAGCGTCACGTGCCGATATAAATAGAACGTTAAGTGTCGCCATTACCAAGAAGCAATTTGTTTTCATTTCAAGTAAGATTGTGCTTTTAAAGGCCTCTATTTTAGGATCTGAACGATAAAAAAGTAAATGTTTTTGTCGACCGTTTCCCTGAATGATAAGTTTAATACTAGTATGCTTTACCACACTGATACGTCACGGATATTCACAGTTTACAAATGCGACGTTGCTTTTCGGCCTTGTTATTTATGCTAATCAATGTCATATTTCCAAGCCGCTGTATGCCTGGACGAAAATAACCAATTCAAGAATATGCACAACTAGAGTTCCACGATCTCATACCTTCGCCAAATGATGTTAGCTTTTATGATTAAGAAATTATATATTAATCCCCCTAATTATGCAAATAGGATCCTCAATTGCATGAATTATATCTGTTGATCATATTCTCCACCAAAAGACAGTCTTATCTTAACAAAGAAAGCCATGATGAAATTTTCTCATAAATTATGCAAATGAGGTCCTTATTTGAATAAGTTATGTTTAATTATGTTCACCTTAACTTAACTTTCAAACACCCCAAGTATAAAATTCCAGGCAGTTACCACTATGCAATTATAATATTTTCTCATTAATTATGCAAATTAAGTCTTCATTTGCATAATCGATATCTGCCTGTGTTTTTCTCATTCTTAGCCCGATTTAGACTAGAAACGGTATACCGTTTCGAAACGGTACGAAACGTTTCGCCACAGAAAACGGTTCGTCTTTAGACACAGAGTCGGTAGCGTTTCGGGCCGCCCGTGGCGCAGGATGTTTCTGACCCACAGTGACCTATGATGACCTCCCCAACCGCTTCTACGGTTTGCCTCATTGGCCTTATGATACTTGTGTTTCAGGGCCTTGAACTTCGCCCGAACCTGCTTTGGGGTGCGTAAATACCCCTCAGCCGCCAGCCCGTCCACAAGCATCTGTATGCCCTCCCTATTACGCGAGGTCTCCAAGCGGGATTGTATAGTTTGATCGGCCCACAAGCTGATCAAGCAGCGGATCTCTTCTTGGGTCCAGACCCTCCCCTGGCCTTCTGCCATCCCCCCAGACATAAAGGATGACGAAAATTCGAGAAATACCTGATATAAAATGGCGAAAATGGACACAATCGAATATGGCGCGAATCTACCAGAAAATGGACGCGCGCGGGCTTATTAGCATGTGATTAGCATATGACACGTGACCTGGTTTACCGTTTCAAGAAACCCTTTGACTTTAGACCTAGCAAAAAGCGTTCGGGCCCCCGCTGAAGGGTTCTGAAACGGTCGAAAACCACGATGGAGGTGGTTTTCGGAAACGGTCCGCGAAAACCCATAACAACCGTTTTTCCTCTTTAGACCGGGAACGGTTAACCGTTCCAAAACGTTTCCCTGGCCAAAACCCCTTAAGCGTTTCTAGTCTAAATCGGGCCTTAATAACATATGTCACAAGCTTGAACTTCCTATTATGGAATGCAGCTGTTAAATAGAATTTCCTCATTAATTATGCAAATTACATCCATATTTGCATAATTGTAATATCATTATGTCAAGCATCAATCAAGCTACCTACATACCAAAAATCACGATGATCCATCAATTGGTTCTTGAGTTATCCCCCTTTAAACATTTGTCCATTAAACCCCCCTGCAGTTCTAGAGCAAGCAACTAGGGGGCTCAAACTCATGTCACTTTATCCCCAGCACAAGAGCTATCTACCATCTAAATTTTGTCACCCTAGCATGTCTGGATCATGAGATATCAAAACCGGAAGTTCTGCTGCAGTACCATGACAAGCCGCCAGGTGGCCCAAAATCTAATCATTTTGAGGTCTCATCAAGACCTACCCACATACCAAGTATCAAGACAATCCATCAAGACCTTCTCAAGTTATCGTGTTGACAGACAGACAGACAGACAGACAGACAGACAGACAGACACACACACACATACACGAACGCCCCTGAAAACATAACCTTCTTGGCGAAGGTAACTAGTGCTGACGGTTAGTCTTTTTAACTTGTGTTTCGTTTTCTTTTGTCTTTCATATTTTTCGTTCCCACAGACTAACCCTCCCCCTCCCCCCCGTTGGGGAATAGTGACCTTAGCAGGACGTACTGAAAACCTGTGCATGCGTACTCCGAATTCCTAAAGAGAAGAGTGTCTTGGGGGGGGGGGTACATACCGTTCAATGTGACAAGAGTTTCTATCTCCAGAAGATGCTAGCAGCCAAAAGAAGATAACCACAAGTCAACACGTAAACAGACGTAATGGGCAGGAGCACTTGTACAGTACTGCCCAAGCTAGGCGTGTTTCACCAATCACCACTTACAAACGGAGAACTAAAATCAATACATCGCGGTGTACCTCTCGGGATGAAGTCGTCCCGTACTTCTGGCGGGAAGACCAGTGACGACTTAATTCCATTATCCCCCGTCTCTGTGAGGCTCGGCAAATGTCTTTCAATTATTGACTTTTCCTATAGACGTCTTATGATATATACAAGGTTTTCCTGTACCCCGATTGTGTTCCCCCGAGAATATCTATATTTCACGGTACTGTTGGAGACGTTCTGGCTAAGGATGCCGACACGATAAGGATAATGATGATGCAAATTGAGCTTTTCTTCTAATATCCGCTGAGTAAGTGGCCTCAAACCCCCCTCGTGAAGGGACCGCCCCTCGGCTCGATATCTGCGACTGTAATTGACGGCTGCCGCGGCGCTGTCCAAGGACGGCGGGACTGATAAGACCGGGGAAAATCCGCCGCAATTTCTCCCCAGACAATAACCGGCGCAGGTAGCTGCGCAGTTCCTCGTTACCAATCACCATTAAGACAATCCTTCCAAACAAGGGATGAATAACAATCTTATCAGCAGTGAGTGTCTGTTTCCAAACTGACCATAACCGGCCATGCAGGGCTGTACGGTTGTGTCCAGGTAAACCGTAGCCTGGGTGCCAGACCATTTCGCGAGTGAGTGATAATCTCCTTCGGCCACGGAAACCATACGCCCCGCCAGGCCCTACACTAGTCGACACCCTGGCTCTACGTATCTACTCGCTACCTGGCGTGAAAGATAAAGGACTTGAGCGGATACTTTTGGTAGCGGACATTAGAGTCCCCCCCCCCCAACAAAAAAAATCTAGCGCTTATGAAACGCCAGCGTCTGGCACCCAGGCAAGGTAAACCGGAGCGCGCAGGCCGGCCGGCTCGTTCTACCAAACCCCAGCCGGGCTGCCCCCCTGGGGAACTTCGGAGTCACGATTGCAGACAACAGGTAGAGCTCATTAAAACTTAACAAGACCAAACCGCCAAACCGCAAGCGGCCGACATTCCTGTCACCTCGCGTGTGTTAATAACGTTACGGAAGATGATATCAGTACTTCCAAATCTAGTTAGATCCAGTCACCCAGAGTTAGTTCCGCAAACGACATGTAAATCTTGCGAGAAAATGTAATTCCCTTCTTTATGCTTTGGGTTTGTCTTCACGGTAAATAGAATTTAGATTTTACAGTTTCGTTCCGTGGTGGGAATACTAGTATATTAAGACGAAGACTGAAGGAAGTGATCTCAGCATTATACATATTTTTGACGCCGAGATATTGAAGCGTTTTAACTTCAGTTCATGGTTCATCGCTGGACAGTTACTTTTGATTTATACTGACAGTTGTGGAGAAAGTTACAACCACCCCACTCCCTTCTCCACACCGGCACTGGTCTAATGACACCTGTAGAGCGTCACCGAAGTAGCTCATGGAACATCAAAACGCTCTTTCTGCGCTCAGATGTCCGCGGAGTGCGTCACAGCGCAGGGAATCCTTTGCGTGGCTCCTCTTGACACCGTTGACCTTGCCGTTGGAAGTGCTGTTGAACGGGGCCATTTACAATTCAGGCTGTATCTGCCTCCATCACTTCATGCTACATCCGGGCTTGTCTCTGGCAATGCATCAACTATCGAGTAGTTCTTGCAGGACCGCTGAAAAATTTACAGTAGGGATGTTTTTAAGAGACAATTCTGAATCTATCTTAATCAAGACTCTAAATGAGATTCTATACGTTGTGTGAATGAAAAAGCTGAAAAGCATCAACATTCTAAATTTTTTTTTCAATTAAAGTATTTCAAACCTTGCAATACTACCCAATAACGGTAAGGTAAACACCAGACTCGTACATCTGATACATGCACTTCTTTGGGTGATCAAAATGCCGGTAATGTTTATCACACAATTTGTTCAACCAGTTGACGCTGATCACTCCTGTCCATGCTACATCTCCAGGCACATCAAAGCCTTTCAGTCACGTCAGGCGATGCCACCGGCCGCCTCACAGTCCCTCCAACTTCACTCGCGCAGAAACATCCAGGCCTGCAGGATGTGAAACTACTGGCAGTTAACTTCGCTGCAGTTCGGATGCTCCTACTTTTACAGCCCGCCGCCGGATAATTTACGAGTACTTTGTGATGGGGTCTTTAGGTGCTAATAGTGGTAACCGCTGGATAAATGTCAATTACATGCGAAGGGAGCACTGTCTGCACACATTCTTGACAAAGAAACTGCTACGATGTTAAGTCAAAACTGTTTGAAAGTTAATTTTGAGATGATTTGTTTTTTTATCTATATATTTGCAAATTCGTGCCGTCCAAGGCGAATTGATGACACACAGTATGGAAAGAGGTGAAATGTTCCTGGTATAGCATTGGATGGCTGTTCAGCACCATGGAATGCATAACCGTTTCTTACAACCAGCGTGTTATAAGTGTTGACTGTGTCCATCAGTGTAACTTGTCTCCACACTCGTTGCATGGTGGTGCTTCAATTGAGCAGACGACACGTTCTGCATTTCTTAGCGGTAGTGACTCATTGAGGTGATTTATTTTACCTTGTTTGCTACCGACAAGTTACACAGCAAACGTGTGCAGCCTGACATATTAGTCTTTGCGATCACTTAGAAACGGCGTTTTAACTTCTGTTGTCAGCCTGTCTGGGAGTGCTGAATGATGCATCTACCATATAGCTTTGCTGAATCCTGTACATTACGTAGTAATTCAGCTAAGAAGATGATAAACAGTCCAAAAATACACGGTCTTCTAATTTGGCATTGTTGGGGCATGAAGTGAATAATTAGCATACGGGCCATCGATGGCCGCCGCCAGAATGTTCCGCTTCTTTAGCGAATCAGCCGATTGCACAGCCATGTTGCCTTGTAGATGCGATTGAAGACTCCCACCGTCATTTAAAGCCCTCCATTGTGCGCGTTATTTGATAGACGTAAACTATTTCCCCAGTAAACCGGCGGGTAAAACGACGGTTCTGACAAGAATCGAACTGTAAGGTGACACTTGTTGAAACATCAAACAGACACAGCTCAAGGTTTCAGCAAATTGGACCGCTTCTGACTTCAGCTGACCGATTTTCCCACATACATAATGCAGAGTGCCTGAAGCGGCCATTTCAGACGAGTTCCTAGAAGATGCCCCAAATCTTATAAATGCCTGCGTGTTTCTTTGTTCTGCATCCTTGCCATCCATTTTGCAGCCCGGCCGTTCGCAAGATTTCCCCTCAGACAGTTGGCTAATGGATGGAAAAACACGCCTTGTACGTGCGGGGTTATTATTCACAAACGTGACTGTGCCTCTTCCGCTTTGCCTGCTTACGTACGCCGTTTCTTAATTCTCGCCAGCGACTTTTAAATGGGAAGATAATTTTCGCAGAGGACACGACCTTGCCCCAGTCCTCAGCGCGGAGCATGTGCAACGCGTCAGGAGTGATCTGGGGATCATTAAGATACAGAGAACTGATTCTCAGATCTTGCTCTTTCTTGATTGCTAGGCCTATGGTGAAGTGTTTAGGAACATGATTTCCTCGAGGACTACTTGAGAATGGAAAAGAGGTCACCCGAAGGCGTCACCAAAGATGCAGAGGCAATGCTTAATCAGCTACCTAAGGCGTCTCTGGCGCGCTGAACAGGCACGGTTTGTATGCGCAACACGTGACCGCGTCCTCGCACAAGTGTATCACAGTCGAATTCACAGAAATGCGCCACAAGATCAATACTGGAATCATTACAATATGTCACAATGATTTTCCTGTTCTATTGTGGTACCACTAAAGGCTATAACACATTAGAATGGCATAAATCGATCGAGATGTAGTAGGAGTTGGCATATGCACATATATGAGCACTGTGCTCATCGAACCGCCAGGTAGGCTGCATATGATTCATCATACATATATTGGTATTTCAGAATTTATCGCCCAGGCACTTTATTACGAGGCATTTGTAGTTTTTTTTGTATCCGTTAGAAAATTCGGATGATATTATCGCAACTTGCTACGTATCAAAATCGGTAATCTTGCGAGACACCCGCCTCCCTTTCTCTTTGTGCTGACATTTCGACTACAAATGCCAGGAATGCACGAAGTACGCCCAGTCCTTTAACAGTACATCTAATGTATCATATATGTCACGTCTATCGCCACTTGACCGTCTCCGATTGCTGCGAGCCGTCGGTACAGATTCGTACTGCAAATTGAGAACAGCGTTTTCTACTTGGTGAGCAGCCATTCTGCTAGACGTCCATTTCCATCGCGGTAAGAGACGTAATTGCGAGATAATACAGTCCCTCCTAACTAAAAAGCGATCCAAATCGATGAGACACTCCGTCGATAATCTGGTGAGGATAGCGGCGCGGCTGTGCTCCAGTCTCTTCGCGGCTGCGGGCGGCAACAGTTGGCTTTGGAGGAGCTAGAGCTCAGCACGTCATCTCGCGCTCCAGCCAGCCTGCGTGGAGGAGGACCGCGGCTGGGATGACGAGGGAAGGGCCTCCCGGTGGACATGCACGTGCTCGGGCTGCTGTGTCAGAGGACAAGTGGCGGTTGGTATGGGCATCGCCGCTCTTCTGATTAGACTTTGTCCCCTCGGGCCTTCCTAATCTGTCATAAATGAGGTCAAAATCTATACGGCTCCATTCCCCACGGCGGGCGGTTGGCGAGGGGTGAACTGCAGTCCCGTGCTCGCCGAAAGGAGGGGTGCGCATGTCCCTTAATCGCATCCCAGACACCCTTAATTTGTATCCCGCTGGACCGAGGAAGACGTCGGGATTTCTCGCAAGTGCGCTTGGAACGTGGTGAGGTGAGGAGAACGTGAAGGAAAACGTTGCGGGCTGACTTGTCTGCTCTTTTCGCAAGACTTGCCCAGCTCACCGTACCATCGACCCGCACGCCTGCATGTTGGATTGGATTGGAACCACGTCCGCTCATCAACATGTCGGCAGGCCTATGTAGGCAGCTGGGCGGGACGTCATGGCGTCGGCAGCAGCGAGCTTCTGGCCGCCGGTAGCGGCCTCTTACGATCCCAGCCCGGTGCTAAGATCTTACAGACCTACCAGCCTCAGGCTCTCCCCTCCCACGCAAATAAGAGCCTCGCCGAGGCCGCGCCGCCCCTCGGTCCTTGACAAACGGAAGGTAACGATAAACATCGGCGGTCGGCGGTACATCACACGGAGGGGCTACCTGGACAAGTACCCGCAGACCCTGCTGGGCAGCTCGGAGAGGGAGTTCTTTTACGACAGTGATGCCCAGGAGTACACATTCGAAGCAGCCGACCCCGACATATTCAGGTACATCCTAAATTTTTACAGAACGGACGTGCTGCACTTTCCCAAGGCAGCTTGTTGGACCACCTATAATGAAGAAATGGAATATTTCGGAATCATTCCGGAGATCTACATGGGAGACTGCTGCTACGAGGACTACCGACACTGTAGCATGCGCCACAACGAGGAGGATTTCGTGCGGCGGAAGCTTCTGGACAGGGTGGGGGACAACCCGCACCTGTCCGTCCGGCAGAGGATGTGGAACGTGCTGCAGAACCGGAAGGGCTCGACCCTGGGGCCAGTGGTCAACTACGTGACGGGATACTTTATTGCCGTGTCCGTCATCTCCAACATCGTGGAGACGGTGAAGTGCGGGCCCCCCGACGGCCCGACTTGCGGCGAGAGGTACTCCTGGGCCTTCCGGTGTCTGGATACGGTCTGCGTCGCCCTCTTCACGATTGAGTTTTTCGCCAGGTTCTTCTCCGCGCCGGATAGAATGAAGTTTCTGAAGAGTTTTATGACCATTATCGATATTTTGGCGATCATGCCGTTCTACTTGGGTTTCCTCATTAAGCAGGATAAGATCAAGCGCGCCTTCATGACGTTACGAGTGTGCCGGTCTTTCAGGATACTCAGATTTTCTGCCGCGTCCCCAGGATTGAGATGCCTACTCTACACCTTAAAGAAGTGCATTGGTGAGATGTTATTTCTGCTACTCGCTGTGTTTATGGTTGCCTTGATATTCGCCACTTTGTTGTACACGACGGAAAAACAGTCGAATACGGCGTCGACATTTTCGAGCGTCCCCGAAGCTTTCTGGTTCGTGATCGTCACCATGACGACCCTGGGATACGGTGACATGGTGCCGAGGACCAACATGGGGAAATTGGTAGCTGCTGCGTGCTCGGTGTGTGGGGTCATCCTCATGACAATTCCCGTCACCATCATCGTGACAAGCTTCAGTCGGGTGTACAAAAAGAGTCAGAAGGCCAAGAAGCACGGTCGGCAATACGATGGGAAAGACAACGACGACGACGACGACGATGACGACGAGGGGATCGGGTGAACCCCCCCTTCCCAGCACCTGAACTGTCAATCGTAAGTACTTTACTGAACCACTCTGTCATGACGGCGCCACAAACTTTGCATACAGTAGACAGAACGACGACGGTTGTTGTTGAAGTGAAGGCGCCGACAGACAGGTATGTATGCCAGGTGACTTTTGCAAGAAAAAAATACAGGACTACGTCGTCTATGTAGCATGTGGGCAGTCAGCTTTGTAGCATGTGGACTGCCCGTTTCAGTGCAGGTATCTATGCAAGTTTCGTGACGCCAGGATGGGTGTGCAATTTAGATATTCAAGACATTTTTAACCATGTAGTGTCTCATGAAGTAAAACTATGTCCCTACTATGCCAGGTGCCTTACAAATATGTACATGAACAAAAGACACATAGATTATATAGTTATCTGTATAATAACACAAGTATAGGAATGGGCAAGGTCGCCAAAGATTTATAAAGCATTCTACCGAATTGTAAGAGGGAACAGGCGGGCGTATGGTTGGTTGCACAAGCCTCCATTGTTAATTCACTGCAGAGAGGAACCCTGGATGTTGTATCACGTCGTCTTCACGCTTTTGCCGCTGGTATAGCTGCTGCTCCGCAATATCAACACTTGGGAATATTAAGGAAGTCTCTCCAACACAGGTGACGCAGAATTGCCAAAGAACAGAAAGAGGCACTTTTCAGGTTGTGAGACAATATACTTGTCACTGACTGTTTCAAAGCATATTCGATAAACCAGGTTTAACTGGATTCATGGCTCTGTCAGAATTCTTTGTGATGAATCATCTATTACTTCAAATGGCCTCCATAAGGGGCAATCATGACGCCAGGATGAGGCCTTAAAACGAGAAATGGTAGTTTATCATACAAATGTGTGAATAATGTCCCGTAAACTGTCCTTAGGTCGCCCCGAAGACGGTAGCGCGTTAATATATCACAAACGTTGATAAATAATGGATCAGATGTAAGTACATATATATATAGCACATGTGAAAGCCATGCACCTCCCCACGGGACCCATTCTTCTCTCATAACCCTGACTCAGGTGTTTGCTGGGGGTCTACCAGCCGACCATCTACCACACCACACCGCGATATCTCAGCACCTCGGAACACACGTCACGCTATAGATCTGCTACCTGTCCGCTAATGTTACTTGAAATCAATTCTCCCTGAAAGGTACGGATACACATTCCTCCGATACTGATTGTGTATCGCTCACGGTGATCTCTGACCTTAGCGGGGGTGACTCGGAGAAGTCAGATGTAAAAAAAATGGGGCATCAGCAGGTTTTGTTGCTATGTCAGAGGAGGTGCGATGTGTCCCCTGGGCGTACAGATGTTGATGGGAGATATCGTCACGTTCCCCTGCTGTATTGTACAGCGGGTAGACCACATATTCGAGGCGACTGGTGATGAAATCTGCGATCTATCGCTTTCTCGACCTAATGTGTCCCCTCGTATGTTCAAATCAGGATTGAAGGATCGTACCTTCTTACAAACAGGGCTTGGGCACGAGGTAATCTCGGTTTCTCGCTGACACAGAAGATACGGGGGAAATTGGATAATCTGAGACGTCCGTTCACGCTCTAATCGTTTCTGCGTGCTTCAAACGTTTTTCCATTTACCTTGATAGTGGGCCCCCGAGATTCCTGCATTCTCCCGGCACTACCGGCGTATTGAGGCTGCCAGCAAAGCCCCGCTTATTTTTCCAATATCTCACGATCAACAAGTGGGGATTCTTTACACGGAAATCCATATATTGGCCCCATGAATGATTTGCAACACGGGGATAAAGACTGGCGCATCAGACAGCACAGATAACGGCAGATTAACAACACCATCAGGAAACGCAGTTGCATTTATACCCCCTTGTCATTGATTTGGAATCGAAAGATCAACAGATCAGCTACAAACAATATATTTCATTTGAGGATTTGTAATCATGCAAGTTGAGGGAATTTAGACTGTTCTGAAATAAGACTTTTTCGTATCAAATGGCCACTGTCATTTCTGATCTGTTACAATCCACGGCGCTTAATGTTTGGATGCTCAAAATAGACACTGCCTGTGTCCCACCACTGGGCGAGAAGGCTCCCTGTAGGACACGGTCAATAGAAGCTGACGTCATTAGACATCTCTGGTGACTTGTCGGAACAATGTTCTTGATTAGGAGGGAGAAAAATCGCACATCTTTCATCCCATCGTCCCATCGGAGAGTCCACGGTGACAAAAATATTGCTGTGTGGCGGTCTATACCGGCCGACCTTCGAAACTAACGCGTTATGAAGCACTACCGGGCCTTTTATCGCGATTATACCGAAAAGGAATGCTAAAGACGGGCGGGTAGGTGTGGCATTCCCCGGTACTGCGTTCCCAGTCGGGCAATCCCTACCCGGGCTGTGCTACAGGTGGCTATCGGCCGGCGCTCCTCTCGGGAGCCAGCACGGCGAGCCATTGCTTTCGAATTGCCGTCGTAATCCGTCCAGAAGCACCATAACAGTGGTGAATTGAGTCTCTGCCCGTACAGCTCTGGGCAAAACCCATCAACATAAATGCTCCATATACATCCAGGATGGATGTTTCCAACTCTCCGCCGCCCTAGTTCTAAATGGCGACCATCAGTCCCTCACAGGGATGAATCAGTCTTCAGAGACCTGTCGATCTCGCCTGGTGATTGGGTCTGTTTGAAGTGTTTCCTCCCCTTTTTCAACGCTTTCTCTCTCGAGACAACAGCTTTGATTCGCTAAAGACCTCGTAATGCCACAAAGAGTAGATGTTGTATACATTGTGATACAAAGGCGAGAGTCGAAGCCGGATGGATGGATGGCTTTCAGCAGCACCTGGCTGTGGTAAACGTGCTTTCAGTCACCTACTAACCTTGCCTCCACCAAAATCTCTGCGGGCGGGAACAAAAACAGTATATGTCTGCCCGAAATAGGGGGAGTATTTTGCCAGAGGAGTTGAATGGGGCAGCTATGAATTCCTGTAGCTGGATAACCTCTGGCAAAATACACCCCGTACTTGGGGAAATTTCTAAGGCTGTCGAGAAATCTGGTGGAGACCTCTAACCGTGGACATGCGGTGTTTGTTCAAAGCTTTAACAGCGGGCTTTAGGGACCCAATTACAGCGTTTGGCAACAGGGCAGCCTGATGGGCATCTCTCGCGGAATCAGCCGAGGTTTCAGGGAGGGAAAGTATGAATAATCCAGGATCAAGAAGGGGAGGACGGTTCAAAAGCGAGAGAACATCGCAGACACGGGTGGATGGGCCGGGGTGGGAAGATCGATGTGCTGCTGCTTATCAGGCCTCGTCACAACCGTCGTACGATCCTTGTACGATCGCAAACTGAGGACACTCTTGGGAGAGAGTCGCGAACATGTTCTGAACGATTCAGCTGTCTTGTTACGGAAAGAGTTGTCTTAGGTGGTTACTTCGGTCACAACCTGCTTTAAAATCCTACAGCATCAAAATACGACGGCCTAGGATGAATGTGACCGCGCTGTTACTTACTAAATTCGCATTGATGTTACAATGAGATTAAGGCGACTTCAGATTTAATACTCACATTCTTTTCGTAAGTACTAGAGACGTATAAAATGTAGGAAAAATAAATGCCCAGATTCACAGGGGAGTACTCGCGACCTTTTAGCCCAGAAAGCTCATTTTGCCGCTCATTACTCATTGCAGGGCACGGAAACGTAATGTCCAGTACAGCGCCGCGCTGCATGCAGGTTTTATTGGCTTGTGTACAGTGAGAACTAGACCGTGTCCACGAGAGGCACTTAAACATTGTGTCGTCGATCTTCTTCCGCCTCAGAGGAATACGGGTCGATTTGAGCGAGGGCCGTGAGTTTAGACATGCAACCAACCAGTTCAGGCCCTCTCAGGCTGGGCAGCCACACCACGGCTACATACATGTTACATGGACTAGAGAAGGTTAGCGGCGCTAGACTAGCCCTCGAGCTCGGTTCAGACTCCACTGGATGCATTCTTTTTAAGGAATTCGTGTAGTTTCCTCATCGGATAGCTATCGAGAATCTGGTTGGGTGCCGAAGTCTGATTACTGTCAGAGCCCAGTAAATCAGAACCCAGTATACAACCAGAACAAGGATACAATCATAGTCATAAAAGCTGGGAGGGGTCCGCAAGAGGGGCTACACTAGACAGTGTGCCAGTACCCTGTGTACGCAGGACCTGTTGCACAGACATATGAGGACATACGGGATTTAAAAAAAAATAGTGGAAATACGTAATCGCTGCCTCCTCAGCCAAACCAGCTATATGTAGCTAGTTCCTTCGGCAAATGGTAATTTAAATTCTGCAAACATCTATCACGTATTCATCTAAAATCTTCTGACATAGCGCTTGAATGATTTCGGCAGATTGAGATGCAAAACTCGTACCGCAACTTATCCAAAACAGCAGTCACAATGGCAATCAACAAGAAAAGTGAAAAAGGGAAGGCCGTTTTCTACCGCGCAAGGAGCCAATGACAGCAACTTAGTAGAAATGCACTACATATTGATCAAAGAAGCAAAAGTGCCTATGGGGCAGCGCTTTTTATCGGAGAATGGAAATGAATGGCCTAGATCTAGAGAAAGCAATTTAGAGCAAGATATTTGTGACCTGATTTGTTTGTGTGGCCGATAGGGGGACGCCAGGAATTGTGGGTAATCGATGGCAATAAAAAAGCTGCTATTGTCTCATCCGGGGATTTAGACGGAGATCAGGTCACCAGAGGTCAGCTGCAGCGGAACTGCGGCCTGAGGCAGGTCTGAACTTATATTTATAAATAAAGAAAATAAAGAAAATCTTCAAGCAGATGTAATAAGAATGATGTAATAAGAATGATGTACTATTTTCTTGCATTGCCATTGCAAATTTCAACGTTTCGAAGGAGAAGGCGAATGCACTACGAGAGTTCTAAATATAGCAAAAATAGGCGTAAAACACAGAATTATCCGGATTCCTTCTGATACATCTGCTTGGAGATTGTTCTGACTCCGCTATCACGTGAACAATAACAGGGACTGAGGTCGCACTCATCAGGTTGTGCGTATCAGACACGAAGCCCTCGATAATTGGCCAAGAAAAAGCGCCGTAGCGCAGGTTATCAGCCACATGTGCAGAAGATAGGCCTGTTATCTAATCTCTAAACGCATACAGGAGAAGAGTTGCGATTTGTTACGTGTTGTCCAGTTCTAGACAAGGGGGCGCTGCATGCATCTAAGAAGCAGTACCATATGGCGTTTTCCACATACTAGTACTTAGAGGAGATGAGATATAGCGTTCCTTTTCATTTGTATTCCCTCCTTTTCACAAAAACACATTACATACCTTATCAATACCATTGGTAGTTTATGTATGCAATCAGTAGCGCGGAAGATTGCAAGCGATGTGCAAGTGGCTTCGAATCGGCCTTATACAGGAATTAGGTCCTTACAACTGGAGCAACCTGAAATGCTGATGGTCGACCTGTCTCTCAAAGTATTTAGAACGCTGTGCTGGTGACGTCAATTACCTTAATTATCTTGATATCACCTGAGATACGAGAAAATTTCCCGGTTCAGATAAGCCACAAGGACTTGTAATTTAGAGGTTGCTGTTTGCAATTTCCATCTGTCACAGCGTTTGAGTTCTTCGCATCTCACCCCGCACTCCCTGCCATTGCCAGCAGTGGTGAAACCAAGGCGCCATTATATATCAAACGGCAGAGCTACGGTCATTCACCTGATGCTGTACACGGTCCAGTGGGAGGCTTCAGTAGATTGTCTACACTGAAACGTGGTTTACAATCCACGGAAAATGGACCTGCCTCGCACTACGCGGCCCGTCTCACGGGGCGGTGGGTCCCAACGCCTCGGCACTGCTCATGCTGGCGCCAGGCCTTCCCGGGGTGTTGTGGGCTAATGTACCCACGTTACCAGCTTCACCAAGAAAAAACTAAAGAATAAAATCTAAGAATAAAAATCTCAAAGGCGGTAGTGCATTAATTAAGACTAGATGGTGACATTCTGTGCTCACCCCTCCCCATCATTTGTCACATAATCTTATGCAATTCCACCAGTTGATCAGTTGGAACGCATGTTGCATGGGCTGCGTTGAAGATGTAAAGGCGCCCCGAGGGCCTTCTGTTGTACCCTCGGAAGACCAGATAACATCGAATCTAACTGTACATGTGCTACTATGTTATCATGGTTAGTGAAATAGCGCAATTTTATACAAAGCTGTGTTTGTCGTTCCAGTGTATTAGTGTATGTATTTGGTTTGCTACTTTCTGTTCTTTCTTATTCTGTTTTCATGCATTGCTTCCTTAAAACCAGTCGCATGCTGCATGTTAATACATGGTGATTGTCATGTGGCTATAGTGAAGAAGACTAGCGAGGTTTCAAAGCAACCCTTCCACTGGCCTCACACTGATCTCAGCACCTTCCCTCAGCAGCTCTGGTGGTCTGTTATTACTTTACGCACCTTTCAGCACCTACCGAGAGAGTATGTCATTCCCAGGCACTGTTCATGCCCAGACGATTCAGCACAACCTTGTAAAATCATGTAGGAACGTTACATGGTGGCTGACGGGTTCTATAGGAGGAGCTTATTCGGGAGTGAGTGCGGCGGCACTCTCCAAGCAGAGGTTTGGGTTTTGGTTTATTTTTGGCGTGTTCTTTGGCTTTCTTTATCGGGGTTTCTTTTTTTTTGCACTGTAATAGTTTTACGCAAAAAATTCCAGTGCAAAAAAGAAACCCCGGTAAAATAGCCTGAACATGCCAAAAATAAGCCAAAACCCAAACCTCTGCTTGGAGAGTATGCGGTGGCTGGTCGCTGGTGTGCCCCAACAACACTGCAGCCCGAGCCCCGCGTGCAGTGATAAATCGATGTTTAATCCGTTTAGAGGATTAGAAGGACGGATTAACATGATGAATCATCGGACAGATACAATACTGCATGGCGACTTGTTTGAATGCTGGAGGGTTTGTAACGATCGCCGTAGACCGCAGTTATTTCCTGGGCAATAAACTTTACGGCCACAGTCTGACCCGTTCAATGCCGGATCACAGAGAGCCAAGATTTGGCAACGAATGCTCGCTATTAACCTGTTCTTGGAATCGGCAAGACTGTTATATAACGGGATTGCGTACATCAAATATGTAAGGAATCGGCAAGAGAAAAGTACGGCAGGAACGGATCCTAAGCCTCCCATAGTTGATTTACTGACTCCATCAGCAGGCGGACGGTGAGCAAAATTAGTAGTAAAGGTCTCTCATGGCTTCCTGGAGTCTTCAACAGGTCAGCGACTGGAAAGTACACAGTGGTTTGGGAGTGTTGCCAGCCTAGAGGGCAAGACTTTCCGCACTGTCTCTAGACGGAGATGTTTTTCTCTGCATGTTACGTGAAACATAGAAAAGACACAACCAAGTTCCACGTAACAGATGAAGCTAAAGTCACAGTTCCCAACCCGGGGTCGGCCGGGCAGTTTGCGGGGAGAAAAATGTAATATATAAAATCATAAAAGACAAAAAGTGAGCACTATTTGTGTATTTTCTTGATATAAATTCTTCTTTTTCATTCACGCATGAGCCCGACTGGACCCCGGTATGGAATTGTGACCTCAGCATAATGCATGGTGCATAGAGCCACTGTGTTGGCTATTTATGTGTCCTGACCATTGACCAAAACTGTACGAAATTAGAAAGTGAATAAATGATAGGATCCCGATCTTCTCGTCGCGGTTTAAGAGCCTGCCGAGCTCCATCAGCATTCATCGCGCATCTGTGAATCTCCAGGTGTAAACCGACTCGCCGCAGAGTCCTGTGAGATCCGCGGTACGTCTTCAATCTCTCCGATCGATCGATCGGCACATCGGAGCCGCCGGTGCGGAGTGTGTGATTGATTAGGGGCAATTCCACCGACGGAAAAAACATGACGGCGGACTGAAAATACCTCCGACAGTTTTACGTTGTGCGTATAAACTGCCATTGTGACGTCTAGAGCCCAGTAGCTACAGATAGGAGATCGAGAGGTCACTGGTTCGATTCCTGGCATTCGTGGCTGAGCGTTGTGAAAGGCACTTTAAGAGAATTTCCCCATCACTCCACCCAGGTGTAAATGGGTACATAGCGTCGGTGGAGAGGTAAAAGCTCACGTGGTGGAGGGAGAGAGACGGGCTCTGCCTTCCAATGCTACAGTAGTCTGTGTTGTTTACATCTGTCAGCAATTTACATTCACTGGGCTGAACAGTCATAAACCGCAGTATGAGTGGTTTTTAATGCCGCGATGCGTACCGGAGCGGATATGAACAATTTTCACCGCACATTCAAATCATGTAAATTTTCTCAAATGGGGAGGGGGGCCTGTACCTGTTTGGGGTAGAATCCCCTGTTGAAGGCGAAAGCCGTGGATGGTTTCCGACAATAATGGCTACGATATGTCTCGTCCAATTAGGAAGGTACTGTGTCTATCCAGGAAATACTCCATAATATCCATTTCGCCCATTACCGATAACCAGTATTGCTTGTTGTACAATAGCCCGTCAGCGTGGATCACTTTTCTATCGCCGGTCGAAAAGGTCAATCAAACTATCGGCCAGTCTGCAGTCTGCAATAGTATGCTCGGCGGGCTGACGCCGAAATGTTCTTATCCCAAGAACAAAGACGTCTGCAAGCAAGGCATCGGACAGTAGGATATATAGGGATAGTCGATCACAAATACGTTTTGCAGATACGATCTTCAAAGAGAAACCGCGTAAACATTTTCCTGTTTTTGTGATGCAGGGGAATCTATTGATCCATTATATGACGTAGAAAGAGATACACCATATGTATGAAAACTGGCTAGATCATTTAAGGTTGTGAGCTAGAACTCGCATTGGCATGTAGAGTTTTGACAGCCTACAACCGCCGACGATCAAACACGTTTTGGCTCATAAACGCACGATCTACTTGAATTAATCACGACTAAATCACGCCTTCAGGCCATGCTTATTGAGCGCCTGCACAGTTTTCTACTAATGAGACCCGTTTGTCGAACCTATCTCCAGGCTTCTGACAACACAGACATGTGGCGTCTTGATGAGTGTTACGTGAAGAACAGAAAAAAAAAACGGATTACCTGCAAAATAGTTTCAAAGACTAGATTCATGACCTGTGATGCTAGGCCAAACACAATTCTCTGGAAAAAGACTGTATGACCAAAAATATTACAATTCTATCTGAACAACATAAGCTAATAGGACGAACAAACCTTTTGTAAATGTACTGTTCATTGTGTCTGTGTCGTCTTATTGCAAACCCAATTTAAGAGCGTACTCTCCCAAGTGAAACGGATGGCGCTTTCTGCACACCTGTATGTTTGTACGTGGCTTACATACACAATATAGTGTGAAATCCACAAGCAACTAAGTTTCATTGGGAGTGGAGTTCAGACATGACCGATTACAATACGAAATGTCTGAAGTCTCCATAGAGTGGTGAGCGAGTGTCTACACAATCAGTCCCAGCTTTACAATGTCTACAGAGAGCAGCAGAGAACAAGGAGTTCGGAAGACGGGTGCTCCTTGAGGAGGTGCGGTGTACGTGCGGTATCTAATAGAATGTAGCCTTGACCATCGCTAAGTGCCGATCAATTAGTTCAACTGCGTCATCAGCTGCCGTCACTCGGACGTCACCCGGCCGGTCCCGAAACCTGTCCTCTGTGCGTGCGTCTGTTCATCATTTAACAATTACACCAACTTGCCTACCTGCCTACTGAACATCCACATGTAAACCCCATCCTGACGTAATACCATTGTTTTACTCAACATGACATATACACGTGAAAGTATTTATCGAAAGAAAGCTATTCCTATCGCCGCTGGGGTGCCATAATGCTTTTTGCTACACCAGGAAGAAGATGACGGAGGATGACAAGAGTGGTATCTAAGTTTTCTCCCGCCGTGTTCCCTCTACAGACTCTGTACAACTCCGGATCCCGCCGCTATCGGTAACGGGATCTGACGGAAAAGAGTTCCGTAATTTCAAACAACAGAAGACGGAGTGAGGTGTCGTGGAGCCGGTCCCTCTGCGATACTAGAAACCGCGCGTTTTTCGATGGCGACGATTTGGCGACATTCCCATCGGAGCGGCGGGCGGGTCTTTATTAGCCGAGATAAGAACAGTTTATAGATCGCTCCTGCATTCCCAGCAGTTATAAATGGGTGCTCTGCCCTCACAACAATCGCGGTATTTCTTATGAATAGCAAAACTTGTACAGAGCTAGCACCAAGCAGTTTATGGCAGTATCTACCACACAAAACAAAGTAGCACGTCGTTTTTCAATGTTTTATCAGTACACTGACGGAGATTTAGACAAACAGTAGCTGAGTCAATCTTGTCTACCTGCGAACATCGTCACCCAAAGGGTCGCTTCTTTGTCTCTTCTACAATGAAATTGGAAGACACCGGCTGCCCCCAGAGTTGTCTCCGAGCCAAACCCAGATAAACATCAGAGCAACTGGCTTTGTGTTGGCAGTGACAAATGGCCGTGCCACCGTTACAAATTGGAGCAAGCTACCGCAGGGCAACCCATTTGTTTAATCCCCTCCCCTATAGGAGAAAGGGAAATGTGTGTAGGGCGGTTTGTGGCAGTTATTCTCCGACTGTTTCATCATGAGACAACACATAATACGTTTCACCCACATCATCTGCATCCGCAACGAATTTACTTAATTAATGACTTTCTCCAACAATACACTTAGGACTTTTAAGCAAAAGAAACATGCACCAAGAGACTGGTTTCCTGTGTACTGTGTCTTTGTAACGCTGTCTTTAAGGGGTATATTTACTGTCTTATCCAATCCCGGCAACTAGAATCAATCAATCAATTAATCGATCGATTGATTGATTGATCAATTAGCGCTTCTACTCTTCATCAACCAGGCCGCGAAGAGCAACTAGCTCATCGAATCTTCAGAAAGTTCTAGCGCGGCCATCTTTGACACATCTCTTCTATCGCAGTGCCATCACTAACGAGCGAGTCCTTCAACCGTCCAGCGTACGGGCATCAAAGTTCGGGCAGGGCGAGCGTTTTCCCGTTCCTTTAAAAATGAGCAGGGTCGGCGGCAAGATCAGACCATACGTCACGGCAACCGACGCACCAGGAAGATGCAACCGACGGTATTCAATCCAACCCCTCGTGACTGCGCGCTGTTCATACCCGGTCCGACGGTTGTCTCATTAAGAAGGAAGAGTGTTTTTCAGATGTCCTTTCCAGTGGCTGACCCCCGGCCATGGACAAGGAACGAAGTAATCTTGCTGAAAAACGAAGCAGGCAGTTATTAACTTCGTCTCTTTCGTTCAGGGAATTAATACCGTAACATCGCTCTATCATGTAGCTTGTGAGGTGACAGATGCTTTATAAATGCGTCTTTGAGGAGATGGCGGGATGCAGGCAGAATGAAAATTCTATTGGACCGAGGGGACGCGATTTATCACTCTTTATTGCTTTTCATCCACGGCAACTAGTTGTAATCATCAATGGAATGGTTTGATCCGTTTACCGTTGACAGATTTAGAGCATTAGAATAACATGGAGGATTGATGTGGCGGGACACTTTCGGTAGCAACTTCACAACTGTAGCATATAATTCCTTCCACGTTGCATTGAGGCGACGAAACCCGCCGGAAGCAGGGAGCCTATTGAATCTTAATAGAGGATCATTGTGAAAATATTTCAGTCTTATCTCGGCAAAATAGAGGGAACGTTACAGTGCTTCGGTCCATAAATGTTTCATATAAATGGGACCTTTCCTGCCTTCATGATACTTTACCATCAAAGAAGTTGCGCTTGGCCCTTGTGTTAGTCAGGGTTGAACATGGTATGAGCACTAACCGACAGAATAGGGTAGAGTCAATGACTACCAGGCGATGAATGCGGCTGCTATTCATGGTTCATGTTTGCCGTTCAAAACACCATTCAGCGCTAGCGGTCATCTCCGCCCAATGAAAACTATGTTATGTTGGCTTCACCCCAATCTCCGCAGGATCACATCTCCCTTCGCTGTCTTTCAGCAAAAACACGGGCTTCTGTCATCAGTCAGGCGATTTTAGGTCCCTGGACGAACTGGAAGTGTTTTGAAGACGCCCAAACGCGAAATAGCGCAATAAAATTAGAAGTTACGAGACCAGTGACGGTCGAAGCCGACCTAAAACTAATGGGAAAAAGTTTGCGGGTATTTCTCGAGACGGTGCCGGTCAGGGAACGCCATTAGAGGAAATACCCGGGTGTATGAGACAGCTCATGCGAACTGAGCGGCGGGATGAATGGCGGAGGTGTTTGTCCACTGACGCCGCGATGAGAAATCGCCCTCGCCGGTCGGGATGCGAGCGTCTTCGTGACCCCGCTAATGGCAGTATACTGCACGATTCAAACATCAATTTCACCGCATTTCCCTGACATCGACTGAGCTGAAGAAATTCATAACAGGAAGTACGGACGTAGAACAATTCCGTGTCATCCCCAAACTGTTCCAACATTATACTAGTAACTACGATACGATCCAAAAAACAGCTACATGTGTAGTCCTGATTAATAGATTTACTAGATTTCTTCAAAGAAGAACTTTATTGCACGACAATTGTACACGGTACAAAGTATGGAAACAAATATTGAACATAGTACGATAAACATGTATAGAATACAAAACTTAACATACTAATTACTACAACAATGACCGCCAGCATAAGCATTTAGTATATTTAATATAGTGTTACAGTCAATTGGAGTTTCAGTGAGTTTGAGTATTTTTCAGTATTTTTCTAATAACAAAACAGTCTTTTATATTTTCACCTATTTTAGGAGTTCAAATCATAGCCCCGAGAGATGCAGCACGTCACACTTGATACTCAGCACTAGATGAGTCGTTGAGTGTTTAACAGCCATGGCGATAAGAGCAACTGTGTTAAGTGCGCTCTGATTGACTGGGGCTGCGTCATATGAGGCAAGATCATAACACTCCACATCCATAACGTTCAAAACGTCTCATGGCGAGTGTACTTGAACTTCCAGACCGTGACGTTGTAAGGATGATATCTACAGAAGCGAAACTTTTGAAACGTCTAGAATATAAGATCGTTATTCATCCCTTCAGAGGTGGTGCCGTCCTTTCAATTCGATCAGGCAAGTCAAAGTATTGTATGTATTGTATGTTCTCTGTGCATGAGATGTTCGAGCCAATTCTGGTGCTGTGCCGGCATGCTACTGATAAAAAAGCAAATGTAATTTAATACGAGACTATGTAGGAATCAACTCTCATGAGAACAAGGCCATTTCCCTTTGGAATGTAAGTCGTTTACCCGGAGATAAAAGCGGAGCCTACGGCCTGGTTCCCACAGAACGTTTTGGTTTGATGTGGGGTCAATCATCAAGGACCGTGTTCTATATGAGAGCAATTTCAAAATCTCTAAACAGTTTCTTGAAAGAGTCATGTGCCAGTGAAACGGGCATTGCTCCAAGCACGAAAACCAATAATGATCGTAACCCGGTCATTACTCCGCACTTGAAACACTGTAATGACCCCGGGATAGGAACGTTCTGGCATGCAACAACATTCTTCTAACTGCATCCAAAGCGTTCAGATTTGCTTATGGCAAGGCTCAATCCCTTTTGTAGTGATAGTTGATTCGACAATGGAGGGCAGAAGTGTTTTGAAGAAAAGCTGAGAAGCGTAACTGTTTCCGTAATGACAACTGTGCAGAATTGAAACGAGGGTCGAAAGTACGCCTAGATAAAAAAAACACCGACGAAGATGCCCGGACTTTTAGCAGAGAGAGTCATCAGGACTTAAGGAACGAAATGGCTGGTGTGCCGCCGGCCTCCCCACGTCTAGGTTAGACGATGAGTTTGGCATGCCAATGAGACAAAAACTGCTACTTTTCCAAATCATCCCACAAATTGGCCACAATGCGGTTCTAAAAATGTGGCAACTCTGTGGTTGCCAAGCTGCAGCATTATTTCATAAGCAGTTCCCGGGTCAGGTTGTGATGGTGGGAGCACGCCCCCTCCTCCCCATCCTTCCGCGGTACCTGGCCGAACAAAATTGATGCTATCACCTCCACCCCCGGAGAAGGATCGCAAATCCCTTCTAATCCTGATGGATGGAAGGTCACGAGTCTTAATCTCACAGGTAATCACCTGTTAAACGAAACATGTTCCGCCATCTGTAATCGGCTCCCTTTTAATGTATTACCAATGCTGTGTTCAACAATGTAGGAAGCGAGTTCACACAGGTGCACACAGAAGCGAGTTCACACATTCAAGTAGAGATGGGTGAAGAGCTGATTACAAGAGCTACATCCTTTCCATTCTGGGCTGATAAGCTGATTATAAAGCTAGAACCTTTTCATTCTGTGTTATATTTCATTTCAACATTGAAGATAGCCTGGCTGAAGTTTTCTATAGTTATTCGACGACATTTGTAGGTACAACTAACACTAACATACGGGAATATGATAGTTATACTGTTGAAAACGCCGGCGTCAGTATACTTTGAGACCGTTTGCGTTGACAGCGATTGGACGCGACAGAGGGGGGTGGATGGGGACTTGTTACGCCGTGTACAGAGGTGCCACGACCACGGCCCATTTAACACCTCGGCAAGCCCTGGTACATATGCACAAACTACATTAACCATATCACCGCCAACAGGTGTCCGTGGGGAGCCAGGCGGACTCCATTACCGGGAAAGTCTCGTCCGTATAACACACTCCCAGCAAATTCTTTTAAGTAGTGAAATGAGATGAAACTTGCGTTTTCGGTTAGCTTGAGAAGATGTAAGTAGTCTCGAGTCGTTAGTTGCAGGAGTTCCCTGTTTTGTGTAGGAGTCTTTAACAAAGTCAGTTGTATGAGACGGTACGTGTTTGGAAGACACTAATGGAGTAGATGCGGTACGATGTTTGATGTCAGTTTCAGCCCGGGTGAGTTGACAGGAGGGTGGTTGATGCTGCGGAACATGTTCACATTAAACTAATGCAGGAGTCCCGGGGATGGAGCGGATCGTGACAGAAGCGACGACACGGGAAAAACGTCAACTTTTACACGTCTGGAAATCAGCACCGATCTCAAACTTTGTCGCGGCGGCCTTGCTGGTAGGCTAGCGGACAAAGAGGTCACGTGTTCCCTTTCCGGCACTCCTGGCTAAACGTTATGTCCTTGGGAAAAGCACTTAAGGCGAATTTCCATCAGGTAGGAATACATACCTAGCTTTGGCTGGAGAGGGATGGACGCCTACTTCTAATACCATGCTCAGGACACACTGGACAAACAAGCCGCTGCCAAAAAGACTTCAAAAGACTAAGGGACGTTTATCTGTACCAAACATTTTCATTAAATGTAACAACATGCGGTAAGAACTATACGTAAGTCTGACTGACTCCAAAGAAGGGCCATAAACCTTTAGATACAAAACCAAAAGTATTTTCCCCACTTTTCTTTGTTATCTTGCAACACCTAGGTCACGTTCTGAGCGAATACCAGTGTAGACGTCATTACGAACTGGAGGTAAATGATGAACTCAACCAGTTGAGAGACAGGTTATTCATTAGATATATAGGCTTCTGATGTTAAGAAAAAATCAATGGCGACCTTAAAGAGTTCACGGTCGTGTGCATTTAACTAGAGAGAGGAAGTAACGGGCCCATTCATTATTTCCGAAGTGTCGAGACTTATCACGGCCGCCCACACAATTCTTTACTTCAAGGTCTGACTTGAAGGTTTGTGCGGTGAGCCGAAACCACCGACGTCACCACTGGTCTCGGTCCGACAGTCAGCTGGGTGGAGAAATATTGCCTCAGTAGAAGAAAAACGCTCCATTCAGTAAATCGGTTGCTTATGACCTACTTACATCCCCAAAATAGCAATATTTAGATTAACTAGAAAATAAGCTGACGAAAATGGAATTGTGTCATTGAGAAGATAGAAAGTTGCAAACGCAGAACTTTAAGGTATGGATCACAGAAATTGCAATAACTTCTAATAAAGGAGAAGTTGCCAACTCACCAGCCCTTTCCGATACCGCCAGAGCCTGAAAATGCAAAAATCCCCGGAGCGTTTAGAGGTAATTACCTATACCGTAAGAAGTTAGATTTGGTACAAAACGACCGCACTCATTGTTTGTCGCCATGAGTTTTACAGGCAGCCATGATCGGTAGAAGCCCAGACAGTGGACTGACAACGCTGCCTGGCCCTGAGGGACTGAAAACACGCAGGTGGGTGTTCTGTAGTGTTGCCTTGTGGATGTGGCTCTAATTTTGTCGTCAGATAAGTGTTTAGTTCCACGTCTCCAAAACCTGCCATTACTGTTTATTAGAAGTCAATATCAACACGACCGATCACATTTACGCACATAAACACGTCGATCACAACTGTTGAGTAACAATTCCGTTTTTCTTCGGCAATCGTTGATAATTTTTATAGGTCATGTTGGATAAAAAATACATGCAGCCTTCTCCTTTCAACTATGATATCAAAGGCAGATGTGTGGGCTAAGTCTTAATACTTGTGTTGTGCATATGCAGACCACGTTTTGCCCTATCCGCGGGTACCGTACACTTTATACCAGCGCGGTATTCTTCATGGGATGAAGAATATCTAATTCAGCTACCCGCAGTGCAGAAGTAAACAGTGCATAAAGAATTATCCTCCTCCTGAATCTTTGACAGAAAAAATGGCTCTGCTTGCACAATTCAAATCACTACCTGGAAAATAATGTTTTAGGGTCGGTTAGACTTGTCATTATACGATGTCTCATGTTTCTTTTAAGGGGCGTTCGAGATTTTAAAGAGAAAAAAATGGCGTCTGAAATTCATATCTTTATTCACAGTTGAATGTATTTGTATTTATTGGCAATGATTCATGTTATTACACAGGTCAGCACATGCCGACTCAGGTGGTATCGGCTCACCCACAAAAAAGTACAGACGTAATCGTAATACAAAACGAATAACCAAAATGGTTTAGACTTTCTCAACACAGTGGGAAGGATGGCATCCATCCAGTTAAGGTTTGAGAAAAATCGTGACGGAAACATCTCCGGGTCGTTTGCCAATTTGAGGACATGACAAATGGCGGTCGGGACTCCACACACGTCACAAGACTCCGTGATTTGTAGAGCTGACGCAGGGTGATGGCAGACTGTCACAATCAAGCGGACGAACAAAAATTCCCTCTGGCATTAAGATTTACAAAGACACTATGAAGTTATGGGCAGGTCATACATTTCCTTGGCTTTTAGCGGAATGTTACGTTCTCGCAGGCACGAGAATAAATGGCGGCTTGTGCAGGACGCCCATCACTGAACTCTGCTATCGTTGTTGGCGGATGCCAAGATCGCGAATGAAGTACAAATGCAGCCATAAAACCCCAGCGATGTAGCATCCTCTCTGTAAAGCATCAAAATGCTTGCAATATCCCGCTTACTTTACTGTGTCATCCATCTTGGAGCAAACGTACATTGCATGTCTGGTCTCGTTTTATTTCCCACACGTGGGACAGAAGCGTTTATCATTCTGGTCACAAAGAGTCTCATAAGCAGCAACGTCGTGAAAAGCCTGCACGCCACAAACCCTGAATATCTCACCATGCACGCGTCATTATTTCAAAACCAGATACAAATGTCAATCCGCTTGCCTTATCTTGGTAAAGAATCGTGAAAATTTCTCGACAAACATACATAATGACAAACGTTCATCGAGAGACAACACTTTGGTTCGTTCGCTACTGGAAAATGCCATCCATAGGAGAGAACTATGATGATGAATAAGGGCGTCAAATATCCAACAGAGCCATCTTACCAAATCTATAACACAACTGGGTCTACAGATTAGCGGTATGTAAATCGATCCTTGTCAGACTCCGTAGGTTCACTTAAACCGACAGTTTTCATCTACCTCAACAGATCTGAACATCGACGATTTCATTATGGCGGAAAGCGACTGGGAATGCAGACGCCTTCTTCCATTCCCAGGCACATAAAAACGTCTGACCTATCTATCTAGATCAGGCGACATTTGTCTGCCCTTTCAAGTAAGAGTAGTTGATGGCAGTAGCGGCCGGTGTCACACGGCTAGCGGTCATCCTGATGAACTACCCACAATTCAGCACCAAGGACAGGACCTCCTGACGAAAACCTTTTGTCCAGAACATCATGGCTTTAGCGGGGCTTTGAAAAACGTATCATTCACCCAATATTCATCCACTCTATTTCATAATCATCATTGCCCTGGCTTATAACGCTAGACAACGCAACTTCCTACTAATCCCAGGTAAGAAGACTTCATGCCTTTCCCTGGTCGTGGTGCCCACAAGAAGGTCTGCGATGTACCCAGCTATGGTCTGACCCGTCTCATTAAGTAACATTGTCACATCTCTTCTAATGAAAAGTCAAGTCCCCTAAATTAAAAGAGCCGGTTTTTCCAGCGTATGAACATTTCTCAGCCCTTTGTATTAACAGATGTCCCCAGTGACAACTTTTCATCTTCCTGTATGTCTGCCTCATCGCAGATTACCTTTCTAACTACGTCATGAATCACTATCCATCTTACTACGTGTCACCGTTTTCCTGATTATGACCCTTTTCATCTGCATTGTTTTAATTTGTGTTCCATCCATTCTCTCTGTATCATTCCCGTTTATCCTTAATTCAATCATTTTCGTGTTACGTATCTGTTAATGCTTTACAGTATTGCAGTAATATAATTTACACATCTAAATTGTGCATATTTCTACCCCACTAAGTGTGTATAATTAAGACGCATGTACGCTGCTTCTGGACGTCCAGATGTCTGCTCTAGCGCCAGCAATGCTAATATTGAACTTTATTGTACCAGACTATTTTCAAAGGCAATCTGTGTTTCATGTTTTTTTTACCATCCTCTAATTCATTTTGAGTTTTGTAATAAAAGAAAGCAGACATTCCTTCAGCATTCTGTCAAGTCTGATCTATGTTTCCAAAAGTAAAAAAATCTGTCACATATTTTTTTCTACTCAATCGCATTTGCCATGTGTTGGGTGCATGTTGTCTACGTAAATTCGTTCGCCAAATCATGATGGTGTCTGTAATAAAAGACGTGTGTGCCATTGTCCTCAAATTACCTTTGACGTTCTGTCAATAGCTGGCTGTAAGAGGAAATGCGTGATTCAATTTTTATGACGGTCACATTTCACACGAACGTGCCCCCGGACGACCACGGGTGGGAAACACTACAGTATATTTAACGGCGTGCGGTAGGTACTCCCACTGATGTGCTTTTAACCGCGGACAGGGACGGTCGTCCTGCGCGCGAGATGACGGACAGGTCGTATTTCAGAGAATGGAGACGCGATGAAAGGACGCTGAGACGGCCTGTGTGAGGGGGAGAAGAAGGGTGACCTGCACACATACATCAAACCCTGCTAGCTCAATCTTGTTTTCCGGTCAAGTGTAGCCCGGGTCGCCACGCCGGGAAAACCACCCACGCGAAGGGGCCGGTAATCACGCACCAATTTCGGTATGAATGAACCGGAATTAAAGCAATTCTCCTCGTTCCACCGCACACAGAAACTCCGCCTTATCAATACCCCTGGCCGTGAACGGCGGGGAGACGCCGACTCATCTCGGCTGATAAGAATGCTGCGGCCGGGCCTCACCAAGGACATGCTTACAAGGAAATACTTTTAACGTACTTCTATACATATTTATTTCTCCAACGCTCAGAACATTCAAAAGTAATGCACGAGTTTTATTCGTTCAACGTTAACATTAAAGTTGTAATAACTGTACCATGGCCATTATCTAAATAAGACTGGAAATTGAAAAAAAATCTTATGCTAGCACAATCACCTGATTTTCTTCCGCTGCACGTTTTGTAAAGCATCTCTGACATTAACTTTTGCATGTGTAAAAGGGGTACGTAGAGTACATGACCTACTGTCAAGCTGGGTAAAAGAAGGCGCCCTTATCATCAGGGTTTCACTTTGTGAGTTGCACGTTGTGCGTTAAGTCCTTTTGTGTAAAACTCTACGGGAGAGTTAGGACATATCAAAGTTTGGCAGCTAACATACCAGTAGGCAGTTGCAGCTCTCGTCTCACCCAAAGAGACATGAAATGTCTTCCGAGAAATTTCAGGTTGGAGAAGGGAGGACAACTAGCATGGCTGGGCCAGGTACCAGAGTGAGCAGGATTAAACAACATCGACAAGGAGTGGTTATAAGTTATTGATCCACGTCGGTAGTTGGTGGTGGGTCAGAACAGCTGAACGTAATTCTGTGAAAACGCAGTTTCTCTTTTCGTATTATAAAACTGTGATCAGAGAACCACAGATACAGCACGGAGCCCGCGCAAACCACGTACATTCTTCTTAATTTGGTTCTTGAGGGAAATATAGATTTCATACATTGTTTCAAAAGCTGTCATCGCGTCAGCATAGGCTCCTATTGCCTGGGACAGATCTAATTTAGAGTGTGCTACATGGACGCCCCATATAATATTGCCTACTCCTACATAGTCCTATTATTACATAGCACTGCAGTCTGCGGCTTGCCTGTTCATACAAATATAACGTGTCATGCAGAAATGAAAGTCAGACGTGCCCAAACTACCCTTGCAGAATCAGCGGTATGGAAGTTCGATAACGTGTAAATACATAATCTTCAAGCAGATGTTGGGAAGAAAATCCCTTTGTGACAGAAAGGGGCAGTTAGGAAAATGTAACGATTTTGCCTCACAACATCTGCTTAGAAATAGTAAAGAAGTCCATATTACAACATGAGAGATTGCTGTTAGAATTCTGCCTGCATTCCTGTGGTCGTGGGTTTCTCTTTGTTCGCATGTTTCATTCTAATCTTTTCCCATGGCAAATCAACGTGCACCAGTCGAAGCTTAGATTTTCGTCAGAGAGAATATAGAGTGCACTGGCACCGACAACTTTTAATCATTCTGGGCATACCCCGTCTTAACGTCGTGCATTGCTAAAATCACAGCGGAGTGGCGCAGAATCGCCGGAGAAGTATAATTGGGCCCAGCGGAGAACTGCCACGGTCTAATTGAGTGATTAGGTGCTGCCTGAAACTTTCTTCGTGCCAGACGAAAGTCTCCGCGGCGCGTCCACGCAGTCATTAGAAAGTCGGGAGCTTCTCAACAAAGGCGGAATATCTTAACTACATGTATCTCCTCTCCACCCTTGGAGGCCTGAAGACAACTTTTCCCACGCAGCCGATTCCTCCTGTTGATCCCTGCACTATCCTTTCAAGGTGAAGATCTCCCACTTTGCCCTCCCAAAACAACCTATCCATCAACTTCTGCCGGCAAATCTGTGCGGGGGAACCCGGGAAGGGTCCACAAAGACCGCCATTCTTCTAGGAGAATCGCAAAGACAATTATCGAGGTCAGGGCCAACGTGACAAACTCGTTTGGCCGACAGGCAATCTTGCGCGACGGGGGAACGTTTCCCTCTGCTAACATCTCGGGAAACTGTTTTAAAAAAGAGATCGATACACCGCGGGGGCCGATTCTGGTGAAGTGTATAACCCAATTGCCGAGGCTTCGACAGGACTAGCAGACGTTGTAATGAGACTCAAAGTCCAGATGCTTCCAAAGCACTTCCCGAGATCCCGTTCATCGCATAAAGGCCATTAACATTACTGGAAATCAATGCGGCTGTTTTGGAGTACTTTGTTAGGGACTGCTGATGTTCAAAACACAATTATCATACACCAACCAGTGCACCACCGCGGCGAAATCCCCAGGACAACTTTTATGGGAAACTTCGTAAG
The DNA here is from genome assembly GCF_001625305.1 of Branchiostoma belcheri. NCBI lineage: Eukaryota > Metazoa > Chordata > Leptocardii > Amphioxiformes > Branchiostomatidae > Branchiostoma > Branchiostoma belcheri. Next base: position 2,868,374 of record NW_017803876.1, read on the forward strand.
AAAAGACCACACGCTGTTATCGTCAAATTACCGGGAAATTTCATGCAGTATTGCAGGTCCACCCTATTGTGCTATTAAGTCCGTCTCTGGCATTGTATCATCATAAAACGTACGATAACCTTGGGCAATTAAGGCTGCGAAAATGCATGATCTGCAACGCAGTTGCATGGACAGCGGCCACCAGTTTCTGACGCAGCAGGAATACCTGCTTCTGAGAAAGAGCATAGACTTGCCAATTTAATACTGGACGGAGAAATAATCAACATGTCTACATGAACCACGCTGCGATCGGACAAAATTTAAGACTCCATGATAACCCCAGATAATATATATAATTATTAACAAAAGGTAGTGACGAGTAATCTCCAAGCAGGTGTAAGGAGCCGGCTCTTTGCCATTATTTCACATCAGTTTCTGCAACATTTATTAGTTCTCTTTTCTAGCGCTGTACTTCTTACCGGTTTGCATCTTCCAACAGATTACATTCATCAGCATTCATGGAACCGACCGCCAAAGACGAACAATAAAAAATCTGGAAGAGTACTAGATCTTGCACAAATCGGGGTAAAACAGAGCATCATTACATCTGCTTGGAGCTTAGTGAGGAGTTCAGTTACAGGCCAGAGATCGGCGTCATAAACCAACAAATTGGGCCCCCCGCAGCGGCAGTACGGCCGGGCAGGTCGGGCTTTATAGCGGCGAGTGGATGTAATAGGGACCGGTTACTGCCGGAGCGAGCTAAGATTTATGGCCATTTCTTCTCAGCCTTCCAAATGAAACAGTTATTGCCAAACTCAATTGAGTAACATCAAAATCGATTTCTGTAAACGCTGAAATGATATGCTGAACGGCTTCAGTCACTACTGTATAGGCACAGCAGATTCTGTTCTGGTTACACTGGAATGTGAAAAATAACCATCGCCATTTGTCTGTTCTTTTAACTTTCTTTTAGCTCCTGAGCTAATTTTGTTCTGAGTGCTAAGTAGAAAAAGCAGTACATGTGTGTGCCGTTTTCAACTTTTTAGTACCTACGACCCTCCGAAAGCAATGACTACGACTAAACAATGCACGGGGTAATATGGTCTTTTACATGACAGAAAAAATTGACCAGAGTAACATTGCTGATTACTCAATATTAGAAAATTGCAAAAAATTCCAGAAAAAGCTATTCATAGTTTAAAACAAACATTAAAATTGTACCATTCATCTAACAAATTGGATCTTGTACTGTAAAATCGTTTTGAGAAGGGTAAATTCGTGATGAGTTGCAAGATTTATTTTTTTAGAAAGGGACCACCAGACCAACTGTGTGCATCAAGGTTTCAACACCTCCAGTTTGGACAACTCCTGCCAAACAGTCCCAAATAATTTCAGGGACCAGAAAGGACTGGTGCATTTTACAACAGCATAAATATCCAACAAAATTTAACTTCATATTACTTTATATGTAACATCCGTGTCCATAATATCACCAGGGTCCATAATATCGCCACCTTGAGAAATAGTGTGCTTTAAGATAGTTTTTCCTGCAACATACTTTTGGTATGCACCCTGCACACCTCAAATGTACATACCTGGGTATGTTGCAGTAAAAATATCTTTAAGCACACTTTTTTTCAAGGTGGCGATATTATGGACTATGGTGATATTATGTATGGACACAGATGTTAATGTTTAAGTAGAATGCACCACACCTTTCAATAGGTGGCGATACACTAGACTTCAGCATACCAAGACAGATCATCTTAACCATAAAAACTGAACAACGCACATGACAACATTCTTTCATTGGTGTTAATTTTCTGCATAACTCTAATTCACGCATACTAATCAATTAAGTATTAGGACAGCAGGTACTGTCAGAGTATGTAGACAATATGAGCTGCCTCTGAAAACATCAATAAATACGTGGTTTATTTATTTACTAGTACTCTACTATGAATACATCACTCTGATGAGAGATCCGGTTACATGCCAGACTGAGCAGAGGGCAGTAAGGCTACAAGCAAACAACCAGGGCTGACAACATAAAAAGGTCAATCAATAAAGCGTCACTTCTTCTTTACACATTGGGCAATCATGCTGGCATCAGCCCAACACAAGTCCTCCCCCCGCAGTGCCAAGTATCGGGCACAGTCTGAATGGCCCCATAAATTCTAAAAATCCTTGGCAAGCTTGCGGTGATTACAGAAGATGTCCAGCAGAGCGTTCAATGTCAAAATCATCCGATATGAGGAAACTTGTAAAGTTCAATTTTCAGGCTCAGCTTAGATAACTGAAACAGGCAAAGCATCCAATATTGATCTATATAACTGCTTAATTATCAGCAGCAACAGAAGAAATTGAAAGTAATAAACACTGCAAAGTGCTACTGGAGGTCTTGAAGTGAATGTTTTGAGTCTGGTTGTGGAACTAGTACTGAGTAAGGCTGATCATTATCTCTGTCCAAACCTACATTGTCAATAACATATTCCTATTCTAGGTAAAAACAACAGCCTACTTCTGTGTGCCAGTAATGAATTGGTGGTAGATTCTGTAGTATATATTTGTAGACATAGCAAAACGATTTCTGAAAAAGATTCATCACAGTTAACATTCAGTCAGGTTTGTTTGAGTGATAAGGGGTGCTGCTAGGGAGGTCTCCGCGGTGTCAAAGGTCCAGCACGAGCACTCTGGGGTCCTCCACAGCAGACTTGATCTTCCTGAGGAAGGTGACCGCCTCCCGCCCGTCAATCAGCCGGTGGTCGTACGTCAGAGCCAGGTACATCATGGGGCGGATCTCAACCTGGGCAGGAACAATTACATGTCACTCAAGTAGTCAAACCAATCCACTATATCACAAATATAACAGGGTTCAAATACATACCTGCAGAAATAATGGCAATGGTTTCTGTAAAGCTATTGGCATGGTCCATATATATATACTAGTACATACTTAAATTCTGAGTGGTGTGGGTAAAATTTGTCTGGTGTACATATAGGTAACATTGAAAATTTTACCTACATGACACTGCAATTTAGGTATGTATGGATCATGCTAAAAACTATTCAGAAACAATTAATATCATTTCTTCTACTCTTTATAGGTGGTAGCAGCAAATAAAAATCCACATACACCTACACGTACATATATACTCTGAACATGTACCAGTGCAGGTTAGGTACATGTAGACATTAGAAATACCTGCACAGGTCCAATCTTAACTGCAACAACCTACATATGCAGGTAGTATTTCAAGCATTGTACATGTATAATAAGTCAATGTGATAAATCAGCAGTCTAATAGAGTTTTGCTGTCTAGACAGCAACTTAGTGATGTAACAAAATGTAACTTAAATTAAGGTAGAAAATCACAAGGCTCATGAAGAGTACGCCTTGCTTGCTCTACAAACTGTGATTTCTGTTGCAGTATAAGAGATCATTATGAAAAATAGGCAGCTTGAGTACAGAAGAATGCTTGAAGCTGAAGCTCTTGAACTTTTACACACCGTGTTTGAAATTTCCTTTGTCGGGACATTATCTCATGTACATGTAAGAGCCGTACAAAGAGAGGGGTTTATGAACCATCTGTCACTTGCAGCCCAACATCCCTGAATAAAAGGCTCAGCCACAGCAAATGATTAAGGATGAGCTGTGATCATTTTATGATGAGGGCTGGCAGGTGGCAGATAAACCCACACAAAGGAGAACATGAGTACACCGCTTGGTTGATGTACAGTCATTAAACTGCAGCAGTTCAGGGGCCTGTACACTACTAGATATGCAGGCAGCTTTACTATTGACTTCAATAGAGGGGTTATCACACATTCAAATGTTGACAATGCATCATGGAGGAATGTCAGGGGAACAGCAGTACAGTACAGCAATTGTTTCACTCCACTCTGAGATGCAGGTCTGTCTTCAACAAACATATGTACAATGTATTAGCAGAGGGACTTTCAAAACATTGGCAGGTAATTGTTACTGCATACAGAACCTCAATACCAATTGATGAGACCGTTTCATGGGAATTCTTATTGCATTGGACATGCTAACAGAAAACTTGCCCAACAAATGCAGGCACACATCCAGCATATATTTTACAGACTTCACAACAAAATATCTGGCCAGATACTGTAAAGGTGTAGAGACATATATACAAGATGTCCCTTTCAAACCTCTACCTACAAGACAAGATTGGAGGTCTGACATCTAGAAGCACAAACCTATCACAAACTTCCACTCCTGCTGTTCAGAGCCCCTCCCCTTTAGGGGGCTGACCAGAGGAGGGCTACTTGAAGTGTGATATAGCAAGGCCAGCCATCCCCATGTTCAGTGACCCCTTGGCCACGTATGACATATGAATACTGGTTCCAGGGCCAGGTACCAGTTATCTACTTCTAACAGCCATTCAGCATTTCTAACTCAGGGGCTTTCATGTCCCACCGAGCGACCTCCCAGGATCAGCCGTGCAGACAGGGAGACTGCAGATCTGTTTCCCACAGAAATAAATCACACCGAGGTCAACAAAATCTATACTACAGAACTGCCACGATCTGGGCTGCCAAGCAGGATTAATCTATGGGCAAAAATCAGTGCTGACAATATGGGCAATCCATCCATCTGTGCACATTCTGTATCCAT
>NW_017803876.1:2873017-2875722 GCF_001625305.1 Branchiostoma belcheri
CTGCATTCTCCTGCAATAAGCTTAGCTGGCTATTGATTTTCTCCTGGAGGCTGTTCCTGCACATTCTGCATTCTCTCTCCAAGAATAGCATTGATTCTCATTGGCAGCGCCCTGGAAGACGTCGCCACTTTTGTCTTCCACCATTTTGTGAATACTCATAACAAGTCTGCATGCACATGAATCAAGATAGCAGCCTTGGCACGGACCTTTGCAGATATGCTGGCGTAACAAATGACGGCAACTACGAGATATCTTGATGTTGGCTGTGCTTCTTAAAGACCTGGGGGTACTTTTCTCAGAAGCATTACACGCTTGTCTTGAGTTACTGCTGCCCCGAGGGGAAGGAAGCAGGTGCAAACTTCTCCTTAAGTGGAGCTCATTCTTTCTTTGGAGGTTACAGTTGGAACTTTGCTGACATTTCTTGAACTGAGACAACAATTACAGACCAGGCACTACTGTAGATGGATACTTTCTCACAAGGGTATTGGCTCTTAATGAATCTGACTGTCATTAAAAGTGTATTTACTAACTGGCAGATTCTAATACTGTATCACATATTGACGTCAATACACACATATAAAGTATCATAATAAGTGTATGGGGAATGGGATGAAACATAATAAACACAGGCAATGATGGTAGTAATCTGTAACAGTTCATCCTATAATTTACTGAATGCTAAAATAGAAGAGAACCTACAGATAAGCAAAGGCAGTTGATGACGTGGATTTTCTGACAAAGACAAAGGCAAACAATGTTTATTCCAGCCTTTGTTACCTACTCAGTCCATCTACATTTCTTTGTACATCAGGTTTCTACTGCTATCAGTATTTTGTGGGCACTCAGTATTTTGTGGGCACATCCTTTCTGATTCCACTTCAATGTTAATCACTATGCCATGCATGTGTTCTTAACACAAATTTACCTGCTTATGATTCAAACAATGTTTTTTTTAACTGGAATGTGCATTATGAAGCCTTACTGATTCAGAATAAGACCCAGCTGCATGCATTTCCTGAAAAAAATGTGTCTCTAAGTGCTTCTTGAATAACAGTGCTTATTTTCTATGGTAACCCTTTGGCCTAAGTACATCTACTTCCCATTTCATAATGAACACTCTTGGATTGATTTAAGGCCACACCAATTTAATTTGTTGGTTCTCGGATTTTTTCAGAAAAAATATGAAGCGACAGGGCGAAAAAAAATAAAAATAAAAACAGGTCTAGGCATCCTATTATAGGCTTAAATGCTACAAAATGAGCCATGAAGTCAACAGAAAAGGCAGGTTTAAAATTTAAACATTGAATTTTGAACTTTTAATCAAACCACTGCAATGATGGATGGGAAAACTGTAACAACCAGGAAGAAAAGGACTTTCCTCAACTGTTGGGGGCAAAGCATGAGCATTTTTCAGTTGATTCAGGACCAGAATCAAATTTTATTTTTTTTTTTGCAAATCAGAAGAAAACGAAGAGGCGAATCCGAGAACCAACAAATTAAATTGGTGTGGCCTAAACATTACACATGCATGCTGTAGGATGTACACAAATTCTAATTCTACATGGCTTGCATGGCACCTTGTTCACTTTACATGCATAATGTAAGGTGTGGTGATGATTATTAAGTTTAAAGACAAATTGTATGGGCCATAGATTGTAGAATAATTTTATGAGCCTGTTGAAGTGTGCTCTGTTTTTAAACATACATGATTGTGTAAGTATGGGTGCTCTAGGTTCTAGATTTCCACTTGCATGGATAAAGCATTATAATCAGAACAATTCTACTAGAAGCTGGATCAAATTTAGATAAAAAAAAGAAATGCCTTGAAGTTTTTTTTATTTCATGCTAACACGTTTATATTGCCAATGACACAGAGAAGTTATAAGTTACAACTTACAGTACAGTGTGCCATCATGCTTGTTACACAGAGTAAGCTTTCATAACAGATCACTGCAAAATTTATAGCAAGAAAAAGAGCAAGAAGTGGCAGATAATCCTGACATTTATTTTTTTAGCAGAGTTGAGCTAAATCGACTGCTGACATTTACTTCCAGGTGATCCTAAGATTGGCTTCAGGAGATCCAAACCAAAGGCTAAATCTGCAAGTCAATCCTACCAAGGAGAGGAAGTTCAGAGTACACTTTATTGTGCTGGCTGGAAAAAGCTGTAATCTTTTAATGGGGCTATTGTAGACATACACGTACAACTCATCTTGGAATCATGTGTCAGTGCTACAGATAACAAAGTTTAAGACAAAGTCACAACAGCATTCATGCATTAGTATGGTTCATGGTGCAATATGTGACTGTTATTGCAAAAAAACACAGTTCTCAATTGCAGACAAAATCCTGCTGTATAACAGACTATCAAGATGGTTCCAGGAACACTTTAAAAACACTTGTTTTTAATGGTCTTAAAGGGAAAGAAAAATGCAGTGATTCAGGTAAAATTTAGGTAATTATGAATATCACCTGCAATTGTGCAGGTATACAGAAAAACTATGCTGATCCCAGATTGTTGACCTTGTTCCTTTGTGAAAGGAAAGTTCCTTCTGATGAAAGATCTGCAATGTAAGCACAATGCCCTGCCATTAACCCCGCAGGTTAGGCTGGAATTACTCTGCTGCTTCTCATTTCATGCTGGTGTTTCCCTCTGCCACTCCCTATATCACAGCTTTGCAATAAGATTGATTGTGAATTCTAAGG
>NW_017803876.1:2875742-2908644 GCF_001625305.1 Branchiostoma belcheri
AATTATAGAGCATAAGTCATGAATACATCTGCTTGAATACATAAATATGCAAAAACATACAATGCATTCATACTTCATTGCATGTAAATCTAACACTTGGCATCTGAGCTGTATGTAGGAGTACATGTATGTATACCATATTGTGTACCATCATATGTCTTTGTTCATTTGAAATGTATGTTTAGCATAATTGTACTGCAGTAAACAATTTTGCCCAGATAAATGCTGCAGGTTTCTTCCAGCTGCTTCAAAATTGTTAGCCTCCCTATGGGGTTAAGTATCCTATGCATAAACATCTTCTGAAAGTTGTTACATTCACAGACTTCAAGATGCTTGACAACAGGCAGGTAAAGACAATCCATTTTAGAATATTGACTGCAGGACCCTCTGTCTCTGAGGCTGTTCCTGCTTGGAATATTCAACAGGTGGAAGGACAGATCATTTTTCACGTAAAGATGCATCAATTAGGTAACCTCACATTAACCCATCTTCATGTACTATTTTTACAAGCCACCAACATTGCCCTCTACCCATACAAAAACTGGTCTGTGCAGTATTTTTATACCCTGGATGTGTATATCCTACATTCTGCATTCTACAACACTGACATCAACACTAAATCACGGCAGCAGCCCTATCTGGGGACAACAGCCAGGATTACTTCTAGATGCAGCTCCAGACTTCCTAAAAGGTAGTGTGAGGTAAGGGCAATAATACTGCCTGCATGCTCCAGTCGGAGTGCCTGTGATGAATAGCATGATGGAGATGCATTTCGTTGATAAGAAATGTAGCTCCTGCCAACTTTGATAGCTGTCAGTCCCTCCCACATTATCACCTATCAGAGGAAGCAAGCCGGGAAAATTGTTGCTGACTAAATGCGGCCATTTTTGCAATATCTGCAGGCAGGCCCCCGGGTGCCAGCTCGGCTTTATCTCCTGCTTATCTTCACCATCTTCAATAACTGCATTCTCCTGCAATAAGCTTAGCTGGCTATTGATTTTCTCCTGGAGGCTGTTCCTGCACATTCTGCATTCTCTCTCCAAGAATAGCATTGATTCTCATTGGCAGCGCCCTGGAAGACGTTGCCACTTTTGTCTTCCACCATTTTGTGAATACTCATAACAAGTCTGCATGCACATGAATCAAGATAGCAGCCTTGGCACGGACCTTTGCAGATATGCTGGCGTAACAAATGACGGCAACTACGAGATATCTTGATGTTGGCTGTGCTTCTTAAAGACCTGGGGGTACTTTTCTCAGAAGCATTACACGCTTGTCTTGAGTTACTGCTGCCCCAAGGGGAAGGAAGCAGGTGCAAACTTCTCCTTAAGTGGAGCTCATTCTTTCTTTGGAGGTTACAGTTGGAACTTTGCTGACATTTCTTGAACTGAAACAACAATTACAGACCAGGCACTACTGTAGATGGATACTTTCTCACAAGGGTATTGGCTCTTAATGAATCTGACTGTCATTAAAAGTGTATTTACTAACTGGCATATTCTAATACTGTATCACATATAGATGTCACACACACAGTATTGTGATAAGTGTATGGGGAATGGGATGAAACTGATAATAAACACTGAGTTTAATGCTTAATCCACAAGCAATGATGATAGGAATCTGCTCATCCTTTAATTCACTGAATGCTAAAATAGACGAGAATCTACAGATACATTGTAAGCAAAGGCAGTTGATGATGTGGATTTTCCAACAAAGATGAAAGCAAACATTGCTTATTCTAGCCTTTGTTATCTACTCAGTCCATCTACATTTCTTTGTACATCAGGTCTCTACTGCTATCAGTTTTCTGCTAAAGAACTAAACATCCTTTCTGATTCCACATCAAATGTTAATCACTACGCCGTGCAAGTGTTCTAAACACAAATTTACCCGTTTATGATTCAAACAATGTTTTTTTAAACTGGCATGTGCATTATGAAGCCTTGATTCAGAATAAGACCCAGCTGCATGCATTTCCTGGAAAAATGTGGCTCTAAGTGCTTCTTGAATAACAGTGCTTATTTTCTATGGTAACCCTTTGGCCTAAGTACATCTACTTCCCATTTCATAATGAACACTCTTGGATTGATTTAAACATTACACATGCATGCTGTAGGATGTACACAAATTCTAATTCTACATGGCTTGCATGGCACCTTGTTCACTTTACATGCATAATGTAAGCTGTGGTTTTGATGATTATTAAGGTTAAAGACAAATTGTATGGGCCATAGATTGTAGAATAATTTTATGAGCCAGTTGAAGTGTGCTCTGTTTTTAAACATACATGATTGTGTAAGTATGGGTGCTCTAGGTTCTAGATTTCCACTTGCATGGATAAAGCATTATAATCAGAACAATTCTACTAGAACCTGGATCAAATTTAGTTAAAAAAAGAAATGCCTTGAAGGTTTTTTTATTTCTTGCTAACACGTTTATTGCCAATGACACAGAGAAGTTATAAGTTACAACTTACAGTACAGTGTGCCATCATGCTTGTTACACAGAGTAAGCTTTCATAACAGATCACTGCAAAATTTATAGCAAGAAAAAGAGCAAGAAGTGGCAGATAATCCTGACATTTATTTTTTTAGCAGAGTTGAGCTAAATCGACTGCTGACATTTACTTCCAGGTGATCCTAAGATTGGCTTCAGGAGATCCAAACCAAAGGCTAAATCTGCAAGTCAATCCTACCAAGGAGAGGAAGTTCAGAGTACACTTTATTGTGCTGGCTGGAAAAAGCTGTAATCTTTTAATGGGGCTATTGTAGACATACACGTACAACTCATCTTGGAATCATGTGTCAGTGCTACAGATAACAAAGTTTAAGACAAAGTCACAACAACATTCATGCATTAGTATGGTTCATGGTGCAATATGTGACTGTTATTGCAAAAAAACACAGTTCTCAATTGCAGACAAAATCCTGCTGTATAACAGACTATCAAGATGGTTCCAGGAACACTTTAAAAACACTTGTTTTTAATGGTCTTAAAGGGAAAGAAAAATGCAGTGATTCAGGTAAAATTTAGGTAATTATGAATATCACCTGCAATTGTGCAGGTATACAGAAAAACTATGCTGATCCCAGATTGTTGACCTTGTTCCTTTGTGAAAGGAAAGTTCCTTCTGATGAAAGATCTGCAATGTAAGCACAATGCCCTGCCATTAACCCCGCAGGTTAGGCTGGAATTACTCTGCTGCTTCTCATTTCATGCTGGTGTTTCCCTCTGCCACTCCCTATATCACAGCTTTGCAATAAGATTGATTGTGAATTCTAAGGCTTGTCGGCTACGCTACGTGACCTGAGGTACTGCCAATCACTGAGTCAGCCGCAGGAACATCCAGAATGTTCCCACGAATCTCACTTTGTTATATGTACTACTTGTACAAAATGTACAGGACAAGAACTTAACAGTCACTAAAGATAATATACAGAATTCATTACTATCAAGGAGTAGAATTAAATGTCAGGCCACTGTCTGTAGTACAAACTTACATTGTACCCATATCGACCTATCGTGAATGACTCCAGACTTACAGCTTCTTACAGTTGAAAAAGAATTGGCCTGGTAAAGGCTGGTATCGCTGATATTGGTCCGCTCAGACCTATGTACATTCACCCCAACATGTCGACCATCTATCATAGGAACAGAGGCTGTCCAAGCGTGGATAATGACCCAGCTGAACATACCTGGATCTCTCCCATTGCAATGTTATCATTGACTGAAGACATTGATCATACGTATGTAGGAAAACCATGCACTGCGTATGTAAGCCCACGTGAATCATTTTGATGTATGGTGTGGATGTTATGAACAACTAAGGAAATCCATGTCTTTGTGACAAAACCCTTATCATGTGCTGGGAAAATCCTGCCTTTCCAAAAGTGTATCCTGATAAAACGTTGCTGGTACAGAGTCGAATAAAAGGGGATAGACGTTCACACCCGTATTATAAAAAGATCGTATTCCTTAGAAAGTTTCACAAGGCAGATGGAAACAGTTGATAAGCACTTTGATGTTGTGGAAATGAGGCTTAGGATCAGGAAAAGGAATTGCTGTAGATAAAGTGTCCTTGGCTGTTGTGAGAATGAGAGGCTTTGAAACATAATGCTTGGAAGGGAAATCAGATTGAATGAACACAGCTTTGTATAATTGAGAATATCTCACTGAACACCTACCACAATGTACATGACATGTTTTGAAAGTAGCATGTCAACTTTGGCACTGGGTAACTACCAGGCTTGGATGATGGCATCAGCTATTGTCCACTAGCCAATGGATACTAGTGCTAGACTAGTATGCTCCAGAGAATTTATTATATTCTACAGAAAGTAAAAGTCAAGTCACATCCACAAGTTTTTAGAGTTCTCTAGCACTTATATGGCCACTTCAAATGACCATCTATCAAACAAGAACATCAAAACTTTTTTTACAGCCTTGGCCAGACCCTTTTTCATCTCAAGCTGCATAGAAACATGTTGTACCAAAACAGAAATAGGGAAGGACAAATTTTTTCTGAAATTCAGCAACATACAGTGGCATCGTGTGGTGTATAAGTGGTACATCACTGGACTATGAAACGGGGAGACCCGGGTCATACCCGAACAAGTCCGAACATGCGCCGCGACATTGTACCCTTGGGAAAGGTACTTTACACGACTTTCCTCACTTCACTCAGGTGAAAATGAGTACCTAGCTTTGGCTAGGGACGTCCCTCGGATAGGACGTTAAATGGAGGTCTCGTGTTTGGGAGAGCCACACCCCACGCACGTTAAAGAACCCACCACACTTATCGAAAAGAGTAGGGGACCTTCCCGGTGTGAGTGGTTCAAACATTACAGTCTGGTCTCGGGGTTGACATCTTTGACATCTCAATCCTTCCACAAATGTGGTAAATTGTCATAAATAAATAAACATGACACATGTATCATGTTGATGGTCTGTAAGAGTCTTGATTCTGCTGAAAATCCTAGACAATGCCCCTCATTGGAAATCTGTTCTAAGACAGCCTAAATAGAATGTAGAGTACAACATGATGTGACTATAAGGATTTGCACATAAAGCAATCTAGGGCAAACACATTTCTTGACCACATCCCATGTTAGCATACTCAACCGAGTTTTGTTCCTCTCCTTTCTTCCCTGTGGGTTGTTTATGGCAGTGGCTAAGGTTTCTGTTGCAATGAATTTTAAAGGTTACTGTATTCCCCAATCCTATAATGGCACTTTGGGGAAAAATTGAATTTTCATCTTTCATGATTGTTATACAAAATGTATTATGAGCCCAAACTTTAGAGCCTATCACAGGTACCAGCCACTTCAGCATTTCAAAAGTGCTAACGTCATTTTACAATAAGCAAGAGATGTTTTATGTCAAATGAAGCATGTTGGTATCCAATGCTGCAAGTCAGTAATAATGCTTGTGAATTGGCTGTGACACATTTGGGCTTATTGACAGCCATTCAACCAATCAATGCCAGCATGCAGTTCTAGTGATTATGGCTTACAGGCACAGGGTAAAAAATGCCTCCACAACGACTTGAAATTAAACGTGATGTATATCTTCATGACTTGCTGCTGGAGGGTCAGACTGGAACAAAATCGTCTGTCTCACTGCAATTAAATTCTGGTTATCATTAGATACATAAATTCGGAAAACGTCAAAACATGATTGTAAAACAGGGATTCAGCAGATCATGCAATCTAAAAAGCTGTAAGATGTGGGATTTAAAGGCCAGATCCAGACACATATCGCAGCCGAAGGTAATGAGAAGACAGGTTAACGATGGGATGGAGACATGAGAAATAAAGTTTTAACCTGCACAATTTTCTTCAAGCCATGTTTCAGACAGATATAAGCTGCGCACACGTATGCTGGTCACAGTGTCGAGGTAAAAACACGGCAGAGTTGGTGATCCTTTCACAAAACAATTTGTCCATGTCTGAATTATTGTCCATGTCTGAAGTAACTTACACTTAATCCAAATTTTTGACAGTTCAACTTCAGGTATTACTTGAAAAAGACGGGAGTTGGACGGTTGAAATTTTTTTGTGCGCTGGAAATCACTGTTCAAACCTGCCTCAGAATGATTTCTAACCAACACAGTTGAGCTTCATGACAAAATTTGTCCATGTCCCTGTTCGATATTAAAGATATACATGTATACATAGATAACTGTAGATATTTCTTCCCAACCAAAACCTTCATGGGAAGATGGAAATTTGGGACTTTCCCACCATCACATTACAGCAGCATCGACTTTCCAGCTGCAATAAGGTTAAATTCTGAAGATAATATTGGAGCCGAAAGTGTCCTTGTCCCTCACAATATGTACAGAGTACATTGGAACAAGAGTGATGTCCTCAACCACACATACTGCAATGCCCGTAACATACTAAAGGCTAGGTCTGAATATGTTTCCAATTTAGCACAGTGACAGGTTATCACAATAGTGCATCAGTACAGCAAGGCAGCTTCTTCCTTAATATAAACTTCCAAGTCCCCACACCCCCTTTGCCTGAGGTTTTGAACATGGATCTTGAGGGGTACTAAACAAATTTGGATACAGTGTATGTTGCTGGCTTGGAAGCATTTTATGAATGCTACAATTCTGTGTATTTGTTTATTGTCTTCTGCCTGTTAATTGCAATATAGTTTGCCATAAAGTTTGCTTATGTCATTAAAATGAAAGTTAGAGAGATTAAAGACTTTGTGAGGTTACACAATGGTTACTAAAATCAGCATGCACACAGCTCTCGAGTCTTAGTGAGTCAGGAAGCGATGAACTATTGCTTTATTTGTGGCTTGTGGGTATATCTGCGAGTAGGTACATTCAATCAATGCAGGTAGAAGAAATTGCTTGTGCAGTTGTGACATATTCCTCTGCATTAGCAACACAAAAGGAATGCTGCGCTGCAGAGGTAATTGTGAAGAAATGATGTTGATGAGTTCTGGCTCTTCCTCGGGGCAACAAATGTTCTGCAAATAGCAACGACTATTAACAAGCCCAGGCCACAAATTGGTGTTCTCTGCTCCATGAGATGGAGAAGACTTGAGGAGAGGCATATAATGCATACAAATCAACGGGTACCCCCAGGGACACAGACAGACTTAAGCCACCGCCTCTTTCCCATTAAAAGAATCAGCACCGAAACTTTCCACTCAAAGCATACAATCAGAGGATTACATGCTGACGTTTAGCGATTGGTGAAATAACAGCCACAACTTTTCTTACACGAATTTCCAATTCCATAAATCCAACTGTTATCTGCTAATGAGAATTTCTTGTGACATGAAATAAGGAAATCCTGAGTAACACGGCAACTGCGCACTCCCCAAGGACCCTTCTACTGTCCTCCAATAATGAGAAGACTCCTGACTTCCACATATCAGGATGATCTGCATGATTACTTTTATGGGGACTCAGGATTTTGTGGCTGCCTGCTGGCTTTATGTTTCTCATTTTCTTGCCAATTTTCTGTTTTTCCCCACCTTTACCACAATCCATCAGAGTACTTGCCTCAACTGCACCTAGTATGGATTGGCAAAACTGTATGGATTGGCAACTGTATGGATTGGCAACCGTGTATATCAAACTGTGTTTGATGTGCAGCAATTCATCCCTCATTAAGGCTAGTGCTGGCCTTGTCTTAATGATCAGTGGCAGGCCCAGGTGTCGAGGTATTTAACCCTGGTAACCTCAATACATTTTACAATCTACGGCACCATCTATACTAGAGGCCGCTGGCGACATCAGGGCTCTGTTGTCTTCACTTCCTCGTGTAATACAAAGTTTAAGGCTTTGAAGCTGTTAAAGTAACCATCTGAACAACAGTTGAGTATTTCTGTAAACAACAGAGACTAACAGGTCTGTACAGTTCACAACTGCAGTACAAGTTGGTTGCAGGACAGGGTGTGTTTGTGACAATGTCTTACAGTGCCAGAATGCACCAGTCCCAGTCCCAGTCAAACTACTGGACTTCTTACACTTGATAACTGTGGACCAGGTCAATGTCTCTACACATCAGGTCCTGAGTGCAGATCTCCCTATCTGGCCTGCCTGATACACTGTCCATGGGAATTGCCATTGGGTTCTGACCCATCACAGTAAAACAGTTAAAATCCCCATCGTGGCCGTGAATACGGTCACACCGGCACACAAAAACGCTGCCGCCAGATAAGGTACCTCCAGGAGTGATTGCTTGAAAGAGAGGGGGGATTATTGCCAGATCTATCTGCGTCACACTTAATATCTCATGCTAACTGCTGCAGAGAGAACCATAAAAGTGCACCAGACCAGCTCCACCCCGCCTTACCTTGCCATTTATAGCCATGGGGCGATCCAGAATTGCATGCATGCCTAGAATAGCTGATTGTGGTTGGTTGATGATCGGGGTACCAAACATGGAGCCGAACACCCCTCCATTACTGATGGTGAAGGTGCCTCCATCCATGTCCTCGATGGCCAGCTCACCCTTGCGTGCCTGAAAGAGAGAGGGTCAGAGGTTATCCCAGTGCATCATGCCAGATTATGCCGGGTATACAGCCACAGCTAATACCTCATCACACTGCAATCAAAGGGGAGCCGGTAATAGCAGCATTACCTCCCCGACCCAGGCAATGTTGTGCATGGATGATCGCAGGAAATCCTCCACCAAAAGAAGTGATGGGCCAGTGAGATAAGTCTATCTTTCTACAACATTTAATCTTACCGGAGACTTGGAGCCAAGTTGCAGGAGGCGTGAGCTGCACACAGAATGTCCTCACACAAACAGTCTAAAATGCCACACATACAGCATTGCCAGTGAATAGCAAGCACCACTGTACCGTAAAAATTGGTTGTAGGTTTGTTGATGAAGGTTAAACATCCAGGTAATGAGATACACAAGAGATGCAGTTACTCAAGCAACTGGATAGATTTTTAAAACTTTTCAAAACTTCTTGTGGGTGTAGGTTTGTATGCACAGCCAGACACATTTCTAGAATATTCAGCAAATAGCTCAACCACTTTTGAACTGAACTCAACTATGAGAAATTTTATGAAAGCCACCCCCGTAGCCCTCCCACTGTCAGCCACCCACCGGATTTATTGAAGCATGTGTAACCTACATGGAAGAATATGCAAAGGCTGAAGTTTCCACAGTATTTTGTATACATTGTAGGTATGAAGACAGGCAAACTGACTCTTTTGTTTCTTTAAAGAATGTGGTTGTCTTGTCCTGCAGTCGTTATTGTAGCCACCTGCTCACCTTCACCTTTACCTTGTCCCATCCTCATTTTCCCAACGTTTACGCAAAGATCTCCGAACTAAGCCCATAATGCATGATAAAAAAGGCCATCTATTCCTTAATCTTATCGGAAATGGCAGTTGCCGAGCATTATCATCAATAGTTCACTGACTGAACATGGGCTCATATAGATTGAATCCAGCCTAGGACAGGAACTACTTATCAAAAAGCTATACATGTATAATCTGGCACTGTTACAACTTAGTTGGCTCCATGCGTGTGTTAGGAGTAGATAGGGGAGTAGATAGGACTGTGACCGCACGGGCGGTCAAGACATATGGTCTTCATTAACAGGAATAAAGTACCTCCGGCCATGTGGCAGGAGTTAGTCTAGAGTGAGATCTCGTCTTGTGCAGTTCTCTGACAGCTCGGCTCACCCCGCTAGCCTCGGCTACCCTACATTTGGTGGCAGCGGTGGGATTGTAATAGAACTTTCCAACAGTGTGATTACCATTATACTGCCAGTATGTAAAAAACATAAAATGCAAGGATATCTTAAAACTTCTTTGTAACAAATCATGATACTTCCTTTCAGCGCAAGTGATTATCTTCGGCAATAACCTGTGTTGGAGTTGGTGGGCAGGTGCCATCTTACCTTCTCTCCCAGTTCCTGGATGGTTTTCTCAATGTCAGCGTAGTTCATGTTTCCCACATCCCTGATGACAGGTACAACCAGACCCTGCAGACACAAAACAAACTCATCTTCTTAGCAAATATCTTAGATATCAAGGAAAACTTTACATGTTCGTTTTGGCAACCAAGTCTGACAAGTACAGTGTGTGTAGGAGTCAGCCTCCATTCCTGTTTCCCTCACTGGCAGACACAAGGAGTTTAAAAAATCTTTTGAAGGAGTCCTGTAGAAAAAAAACAAACACATCTTATGCAGGATCTTCAATGCCTGATGTGACCAGTATCTTAACATCATTGGATACCCGTATATACAACAGCATGTACATCAGCACCGTGGACAGACTCCACAGTCTAGGGCAGGTTCTTTGGTCATGCTGACAAATAAATGGAAGGAAGAATAGATCAATGTATGCTTAGCTAATGGTGAAGAAATGTTTGTGGGTGGGACAGCCACTGAATACAGCGGCGAAAAACAAATCTCAGGAACATGTCTCAAATTCATAGGAATTCATGAGGTGTTGATACTAGAAATCAACTGCCAGCAAAGGTTGCTGTTTGATGATGTTAAGAACTGTCTAAGTCATCCTATACAGTTTCCTTCTAAAAACTGGTTCATGGTGTACCACAACAGGGAAAATTAAATGCAGACTGACACATTGCTCCATTCTTCGGTCAGCAATTCTCTGCTGAGGATAGGCAAGCGTCAATTTTCCAACACAACAATGTCCTCCATCTCCTACAGGGCAGAGCAGACAATTTTGTACTCTAAACTTTTCATTGATTCCCACGGTCTGCATCTCAACAGATAAGGCTACCTCTCAAATTATCCAACCAGGTTAAGGCTAACTTAGATTGCAAAGCAAGACCAAAGGCATGCCTGCTTGCATGATGATAAGGCAGTTCCGAAATCACCAGTACCATACATCAGACATCCATACATAAAGGGCGGCCTGCAAAATGGGATCAGCAATATGAGATTTCACCAAAAAAGTGCATTTTCCAGGCTCTGTCCTTTTGGTTTACAACTACCCTGGGGGCTCTGCTTTACTGTCTGGCTGTATCAAATTCATCCTGGGCTTTTCCACGTGCAAGAGGACAGGACCATCTGTCAGTCAGTGACCCGTATCAGTAAACTCTCAAATTCCAGAACGCAATACCAGGGGTAAGCCGCATCTATCTCCACGCCAAGTGACACAGAAGGATGTGGGACAAGGGAACCCCTCAGAACACTGTCCTGACCAAATTTACAATTCAGAGTAGATGAATGGCAGGAGAGGATCTGGGGATTTTTGACAGAGTGAGTTATCTGGGAATGTGCACGAGACTGGAACCTGGGAGAGGAATAAAGTATCCTGGAAGGCAGCTGAAAGTCAAAAGGTCGGCTGGCGAGATATAAAGATTTGTCTCCATATCTGAGGCAGACAGACCACGATCATGACTATACAGCGGTGCATTTGGCTGAGGCTGAGGTCGTCTTGGGAATCTGCAAGAACATCCCAACTATCAACAACAAAATAGGAGGTTTTCCACTAACACCACAACAGTCAGTGGAAAATTGGCTGCTCAACGATTGATTTGGGATTGGGATGATGTCCCATGAACATATAAAGGTCAGCAAGCTGCTTCAATCGTAAGGATTTACTGTTATGAAAATAGGCTAGACATAGGAATGGCTGGGGGACTACATCAGGGACCAGTCTGTATAACTTATTAAATTCATAAAGCATACAGCCTTGACATTCGGGTTGATATCCTCTCATGAAACCCTATGTCTGATGCAGTAGTGTAAAAAAAAATGACCAGATTGACCAATGAATAAATGAACAGATTTCTCATAGAATAGAATCAAGTTCAGTCAACACTGCCAAAGGAGACAACCCAGAGGGACCAATATAATAATAAAATCTAGTCTTAATGCTTGTGTGAATGGGAAAAATTTTCTAAGGAACACCAAAAAGTGGTTACATTGACCAGGTGGTCCTTATAACCATACAATGACTTTTCTTATTAAACTTAAATTAAGGTGACTAGTCAATTAGGTAATTGCTTAAGTTGATTGCATTAATTATTAGATGCCTCCTTTTATCATTACAGAATACTTGCCCTTAGAAGGTAATTTTCTTAAGATGCCCATTACGACATTATGCAACCAAGTTTTGAAAGCAATTACCTGATTGGCTAGTTACCAACTTTAAATCTAATAAGAAAAGTTGTTTTGTGGGAAAGAAACTGTACAGCAAAGAGACCATTAGCAGTTAAACATGCTACTATGTCAGAGTACGCAACAGTGACAGACTTTGACTTTAGCTAAAAGGAATGAAACGGAAAAGCTGAAGCTTTATCCTGATTGTGGAGCATTCCGCAGGGACAGTGGAGCTTCAGTCAGGCTAGGAATGAAGCACCTGACAGATAAATCCAATTTTCCCCGGAGTCCTTCTCGGCTCCTACAAGTGATGTGTTCCTGGACATACAGGTACACGGAGGCCATCAAACTACCTTGTTATGTTTGTGAAGGCTCGACAAGTGCTGATGGATGGAAGTTTTAAGTGTGTGTAATAAGCCTCAGCCCCAGCCTCCTGCTGCCGACAACCTGCACATAAATCAACACAGGGCAACAGGAGGAGTCGAGCTGATGCAGGCTGCTGACATTAAGCTGTAGCCCAGGCAAACATGAAAATGTATGTTTGATTGTATCTAGTGCTTGCATTTATTGTTGTACCATATAACATGTTTTATACCAGTAATGTGTGGAGCGCAACATCAGCTAAATCTGCTGCCTTGGACTGCATCGCATATTGCTTTTGCAATTTGAGTAAAGAGATGTACATTTCAGGGGAACTGCTGTCCAAGACACACATAGAATTTAAAAACAATCCTGCGCACCATTGGGGGGAACAACAAACAAAGCAGACAGATCATTCCTCAATAACTTCATATTACAAAACTGGATGGCAAGCAATTTGTCTTATAATCAGAAAAGCAGCAACAGCACAGGATGACAGCACAGGCAGAAAATTAAAGATGTAGGCAAATTTCACACCTGGGTGCCGGCGCAGCGGGTAATGCCATGGAATAGTCGGCAGTGCTTCTTTATCCTTCATTTCCTGTTTCACTAAGTGTAGTACTTAGAGAGGGTTTGGCTTAGGTTGCGATCACACACTCCGTATTGCCGCGTCTTTCGCAGATGTGCGATAGGCTTGCTTCCACACGTCACACATCAAGGCAGAGCATGGAAAATTGTTTCTTAATGGGTATATGGGAAATGTACTATTGCGTTGACTTTCAGATGTCAACCACATAGGGTCAACTGGATCCTGAGTTAATTCAGAATTTGATCCATATGGAAATGCAGCAGGGTGCCACAGGAAAATTGTATGGAAAATGTGTGTGTATTGGCTTTGTCTTTGAATTTATAATGCAGGAATGATGCCTTTACCATAAACAGTCACTGAACTACTACATTCCTGAGAAAATCTTTTGTCAATTGATGTAATATACAGATATATAAGTGTGGTAGGTTCTGGAAACTGGAATATTTCTACCACTGAATCAGTGATACAGTAAACATTGACTGGATAACTAAACGTGTGACTACATTTATGTACAGAATGATATATTCCAGAGGATGTCAGCTGTCAAAAAACATTTTTAAGGACTAGATATGCTATTTCTTATCTATCAAGAAGATTAGAGCCTTTTCCTCCATCCTAATCCAGTAACCAATATTGCCACAATAGGCACCAAAAGGTTATCTTGGCATGGCAATGGTTAATCCTCTTTGTTAACTCCTGTCATCTACAAGATTTGATACGCAGGCTCTCAGCAGGAATCATTAAGACTTTGCTCCCAAAACTCAGACTTCCCCCTGCCGGGACATTAGCTTCTGTAGGATAAAATCTGCTAAGCCTGGAGATTCATCAAAACAGGACGACTTAGGGCTGATAAGGAACCCTAATGAAAGTGACAATCCCTACCGTTAACATCTGCACCTCCATCTATGAATGATAATTGCTTCCTTTCTATGGGACATGCTTTTTGTCAACAGCGTGTAATGTTGAGACATTTTAAGAGACAGACAGCACATTTTTTTTCTGTAATACTAGATAACTGAGTTAGGTGGTGGCTATGGTGAAGGGCCAAAGGTCAGTCCTCAATATCAAATGGACATGACATATAGTCCTATGCTATAAAATGTGTAATGATATAATTATAAGCTAAAAAGGTAATGGATGGTAACTATTTGTTGTATAATAATAATAGGTGTATTAGAGATATTAATAAAATGTTTACCTCAGCTAGATGTAGATGTGTGAGACATATTAGAAAATGATTTACCTCAAAATCTATTATAAAAAATGAAGGTAATGTTTCTGTCTGTCTGTGTTTCAGAATATTTTGGCCAACAACAACTTAGATATGGATGGATTATGATAATATTTGGTACATAGGTTGGTCTTTGGAAGAGAAAGATCAAGATTGATTATGGACCTCCTAGTGGATTTCTTTGGTACTGCTGCAGAACGTCCAAACTTTGGACACGCTGAAGACACGCTGAAGTCTAAATTATTTGTAGTGACATAGCTTTAATGTTAGGGAAAAGTGGAGTTGGTCTCAGCTCTCCCATTTTTTAATTGGCCTTTGGAAAGTTTCTCCGCTGGAGGTACATGTATATGTCTTTGAGACAGATTCAGGTTGTCTATGTTTGACTCAGTCAATTTGCAACCTCAGTGCCCATGTCACACCCTGACAAACACAACCCTTGATGATACAGGACCTCAACAACCCACAGGAGAAGGGCTCCCCATTCACGTTGCCATGGTTTCCTTTTCAGCAGAGGCCGATGAGGGATAGTGTCAATTTTAGGAACCATATATCAGTAGGACCTGTAACCCCTACGATACTGCAATTCAATACTCATAAATAATGGAGCATCTCCATGCTCCCAAAACAGATCTACTCCAAGTGTTGAAAGCCAGGTCAACACCACATTCCTCACTCTTTAACTGGAACAGA
This sequence comes from Branchiostoma belcheri, assembly GCF_001625305.1. Classification (NCBI taxonomy): domain Eukaryota; kingdom Metazoa; phylum Chordata; class Leptocardii; order Amphioxiformes; family Branchiostomatidae; genus Branchiostoma; species Branchiostoma belcheri. The sequence continues at coordinate 2,890,682 of NW_017803876.1, forward strand.
TGACGACTTTCCACAGCAACAAGTACTGTATGTTATTTTAGAAATTCAGGATAATCATACTTTATAAAATGACTGTCTGAGAAACTCTACCTTACACTACACTAGAGCATGCATTCTGGACTATACATTTTGGACATAAAGTAGAGTGGATTCATTCCTCAAGTTAACCGACATCTTTCAGAAGATTCTGTAGCGAGGTTTCATCTGTTGAGGGCAATACTGATGAAAGACTGCAGTCAGTGTGATAAGATTGAGGAACGAATCCACTCTACTTTATATCCTTGGACATACAGACGATGATCCTTACAATTACATGTACATTCTATGGAAATTCATACATTTGAATGCATCAAAGTGCTTCTTCAATGCTGAAACTGATGGGGTACATCATAAAAATAAGTTTGAAGAGTGTTGTTGAATTTGCACAGTGGAGCACACTGAGTGACCATGACATTGAAGTTCACTCCCTATAAGACTTGCACCTGTTTGCTAGAGAAAAGAAAGACTCAAGTCATTAATTTGTCAGATTGTGATTTATACGATATTCACCAGGGTATTGTATAAGCACTCTGGAAGGAGATGAAATATTGTCACTTTGATACATGGCGAGGTGCCCCGCTGGCAGCACCAATAATTGCTCTGCCCAAACTGCACTTGACAGCAGCTGGAGAATGTAAACAGCCATGTGGCCTGCCGAGTGGAACACCCAATAACAAGGTGCAAGGAGAAACGCACCACCTGAGGCTGGCCAAGACTTTCACTAGAAACTTAAATAAACTTTTATAATCTACTGCATGATGATTGTACAAGGTACAACATACAGCATCTAGTTCTATGTAACAGCAAACATGCTATGAGACTCATATACCTAACAAAAGGATATGTAGTATGAGATGAGAAAATACTTTTACAGCAGTACAATCATTAGTGGAATTTAAAGCGTTTCGGCATTTAAAAAAAAATTGTATGGCATAGGTTGAGCAGTTCGAAAACGTTTAGCTCGGAATTACAAAGAATGCTGAACATATTTCTTTCCTTGAATACACTAGTACATGCTGAGACACATCTTTTTGAAAAAAAAAACACACAAAAAACACCTATCCCTGACATCACCTCACCCCTCCCTCCTCATCAGCATGCAGGCAAACTCACCTTTGGGGTCGCCACGGCTACACTGATGTCAATGTAGTCTCTGTACACAATCTCCTTGTCTTCAATCACTGGAGAAAAAAAGATGAACAATTACTCAAAAGGTTTACAAACCAACTCAGCTCGAATTCATTGTCTTTGTTTAATACTAAGAGCAGATAAAAGGTCACAGAGGTGAGTTCTATGGGTTGGGTACTCATACATGCATGTAAGGTTATCCACCTACGCTGATGAAACATTGTAAGCTCATTGAAGTCAGAGGCAGTGCATATCATCCGTGTTAATGCCATTGACCTTATAATGAGGTCAAGAATATGTCAATTTCTTTAGTAACCCTGCATGACTATCATAAGGTTGAAACCAGTGCGTACATGTAAATTGTAAAATTGGCAAGAGTTTGACTTTATGTATGGAGAACTTAAGTGATGGTACATGTCAGGGGTGTGAATGTGTATGGCTGTAGTGTAGTTTCCACATGTTTGTGCTTCAGCTGCAGCAACCAACATAACACTGAGCACTGCTAATGACCCTAATCTGATTTGAAAGGTCCTGACTACCCTGCATGTAATTAGCCAATTAGTGAGTGACGTAAAGACATCTATAATACAGTATGGAAGCTGAGATGAAGCTAATCCTTGGCTTTGTGGATTTATTTGCAATAACTAGCAGGCATGTTTTCACGGATAGTACACTTGAACAGTGACCCTTTACAAAGTTGCATGTCTTTCATAGAATGTTTGGTTGATATATTGTAAAGCAGATCTGCTCAATGCTCGTCTCCCTTCTTATGAGTCTACTGAAGTCCACAGATAGGAGCTTGCTCAAGGGACCTATGCAGACTTTGCTGTTATTGCATTCTGGTACCACTATATCCATCTACGTGTATGAAGTTATTCATTATTGACATCTTGTCCTCCTTCTTATGGGCCAATGAATAAGACGAAGGAACGCCATGCCTTGGTCACAAATTATCAACGCAGCAAAATCAACAAGTTGTACAGGAGCCAGTGGATGTTGGAGAGATTTCAGTTGGTTTCTGTTTTTTTCTTGGAATGCAAACATGCATTTTGTGTACAGGAGTGTGTCACGTGTTTGTAGAATTCTGAGATAAGATTCATTTATCTTTAATGAGCATGGCAGCAGCTGGAGATACATCACACTATCAGTGATGTGAAAATACCAAGTTCATTTCTAGCTGGTCTGACCTTTCCCTGGGTTCATTTACATTTTGAGAGGATCTATCATTTGTTGCGTTAGCACAGGGGGAATAGCAGCAGCAGCAGTGTATGCTGCTTCTGGTGATGCCAGCAGATCCCAATCTAACTGAAAGCATGTGGCAAGTCACCTTCAAGGAACTGCCCCCTCCCCTTCCACAAGGAGCTACATTTATTGTGTTTGTTGGAGGGCTGATGACAAGTCACCTCAGAGACGTGTTCCTTGCTGGGTGACAGGGACTGAGTGGCCCGCCGGTGTCCTAATGGATGTTGTTTTATTGTGCCCACAAGTCAGAATGTACTTCCTGCAGCATACAGCTGCACTTGGGCAGGACAAGCCAAGTTAAGTACCCAGACCTATTGGTATTAAAGGCCCACATCTCTCTTGTTTTGTACTGCTTCCTGGAAACTGGGCTGATGGCACATTTTGTGATGCAGCTTTTGAAATGTTCTTACTGTTTGTAAGGTACTCACAGATACTGGGAGACTCCTATAATATAACAAAATGAGTATGTATTTATATTGTACATATCCAGGATTTTTACAAGTTTGAGACACAAATCTTGTCTGCATCAGTAGTATCAAGAAGGCAAAGGGAATCTACCATCATTGTTGAGATTGGCTACTGTCCAGAATACCTGTAGGAAATGTTTTCAGTCTACTAGGCCAAACGTATAATGTCAGAAAAGCAACAGGTAGAAAACATTACGATGCATCATTTTTTCATCTTAAATCCCCACACATTATCCAATACATGCTGCATTGTATCAAAATGTAATTAAACTGGCACCTTTGACCAAAGCAAGTTGGAGACTTGGCAAGATTACAGAAAAAGTTGTTCTGTGCATGATTTTCTGGGAGGGCACTTTGCTTTCCTTGATTTACTCACCTATCAACAATGAGAGACACAAAGCTTTTGTGTCAAGTGTATTTCTCCAGACATTCAAAGCTGTCAAACTTAAATCTCTTCATATACATTGTCTGTAGAAAAAGTTTATGTTTCATAACTTTGTGCCAAAACATTTCTTCATTCTTGGCTACTGCTGCTCAACAGACAAAATTCTGATTCTAGACACCAGGTTCTCATCAAACATTCAATGCAGGTATGCAGAAAATGTCTACATGCACATGCTTCCACCAGGGACTGCAAGGGTCAGAGCCTCCAGGAATGGGTTTGTAGGGGAGAAAGAGACAGAATATTACAATCTCAGAGAAAGCTACAAATCTTGTTTTGTGACCTTCAGACTCTCATTTTCCAACTCTTCTGGGTAAACATGGATCAGCATTCAGTGGAAGATGACAGTACAAACTGAAATTCTGGTCAATTTCCCAAAGTCTACATTTATCTACATTGTTACACCAGGCCTAACTAAGAAATAATTCTTAGTAATAGCAACATCAAACAACTTCAGAGTAATAAGAGTAAAAGACATCTTAGCTACTGGAATAAATAAACTCTTTTCAGGTAGACTGCAGTGACATATTGACATAATGAAGCTGCCCTTTGGGACTGTACTACCAGACAAGGGTATGATAGGACCATTAACTCTAACTAATCACTTCAATACAATCTAAACAGCCTAATGCACCCCCTCATTTGCTGTCAGTAAAAATTAGTATCAACACTGTTGCTGAATACTTTTGTGCAAAAAGGAGAAGGAGACATTTGGGCATCAGTTTAGTACTTATCTTTTATGGCTTCATTTGGTTTTCTCTCTTTTGTTTCTTTTTCTCCTTCTGCCATTTCATTAAATGGATTCAATTCCTTCATTTTTGGGCCAAATGGCATAAAATTTGGCATGAAGGTATGGTGGCCTAATACCCCCACTTTCTGTTTTGTATTCATGTGAACATACACAAAAAGTTGAAAAGTTGACAAAAAAGGTGGGAAGACACTGAACAAAACTTTTCAGCTTGCGCCTGACATGGGATGATAACTGGCTGCACTGCTGCCTTCCATCATGTCTGAGTGTGACAGGGATGCAGGACAGATTTAAGTGTCTCTGGATTAACAGACTGTTGGGTGTCACAGGGGACATCCTCCCTCCACTTGCCCACAATGTCCATCACATAGACATGCGGGACACCACATGAATCTTTGATGACCCACAACTGTTGCAGCAGCGACACTCATGAAAAATGAATGTAACACAGATAAAGACACCCTGGAAACACTCTCCTCAGGGATTGCCTCCTTTCTTAAGTCTACAATTATTCTTTCTTCAGCGCTGTCACTGAAGAGGCTTTGATGCCCAGAGGTGAGGCATAAACAGATATGTCTCTATGAAATTTTCAGGTCCTGACACTGATTCAAACGACCAGATGCGTCACTAAAATGCAAACATCTACTTCAGTTCTATTACTATTTATAGCTCATTATTGATTGATCAAGGATATGAGGACTTTGATGGCTAACTTTATCGTGCCTTCGCCAGTCATTGAACCATTTCTGGGCGGAAGGTGACGGTGGAGATGATGGTCATTAACCTAATATTTTCTAATTGCCTGAAAATTTCTCAGCAATTACAACTTTATTGCAGCTGACACAATTTACCAACCGGATCAAGCAATTAAAAGGCTCTGCTAATCACCATGTCTCATGGCATCTTCCCTTCAATGTGTATCTCATAGTACAGCCAATTAAACCAACACTGGTGGTAGTGTACTGGTCAGCCCTGCCCCCTTGTGGAATGCAGCAGAACTGTCCAGACAATTTCCATTGCAAGGCCATAACAGGATGGATCCTGGGGGATGACCTGACAATACACTGAGCATCTGCATCATATCTAAATGTATTATGTTCATGCATGCAGCTCAAGTCAGTCCTGTATGCTATAATCAAAGTATAGCATTTGTGGTTTGGCACTCAATGATAAGAATAATCTATCACAGCCAGTGAGACAGCTAGATATCCACAGGGCAATACTTCTGAACTGAAGTCTTCTCACCAAAACATTTCATGCTGCAGTTTTAGAGAGTTTGCATTAAGGCTATAATCAAGGGCTCCATTGGAAGGCGATTTCGGAAGCATTACCAGCATTTCAGCACCATGGAGATGTCCTTCAGTAGTTTTAAACAAGCCCAGCTAGTAATAACTGTAGGACTTATGGCTCAATTTCTAGGATACCATACCAATAAAATCAAGTAAATTTGTGACATGCATTCTGTATATTCATAGTTTCTAATATCTTTGACGCCTCTTCCTCAAATGGAACATGCCCATCCAATTATTGACACAAATGTTAGTAACATAAAACACATTCAAAACAGCAGTATTTTTATAAGCCCATTATATAGCGGTGTGGGAAGTGTAAAAGAGCAGTAAGGATGATTTCAAACTTTAAGAGACCACATGAATTTTTCCACTGTTAATGTTTCCAGCACGATCACAGGAGCTCCACCGCTCCAAGATATTTAAAGATTTCTGGAGCGAGCATGGGGCTGGCTTTGTCTAGTCAAGTGGCTGCTAACATGCACCCCATCAGCCACCCTGATTACAATCACTGAACATTAGACATGCCTGAGAGGTTTATCACAGCCAGAATGCATGCATCAATGCAACAGGAATTACTTTGACTTTTGATGGGGGCTTTGGGACACAGTGTCAAGTAAAAATACAACCTGGGAGATCTGTAGGAGAGCAACTGTTCAGTCATATTTAGGGAGAAGTGTTGGAGCGCTGTTGTGCTCACCGATGTGTGAATTTGACACAAATTTCTCTGGGGAGGGATGAGACAGCGACAATTCATCATGCGATAGATAGTGAAGATGGACTGTTATGACAGTCACTGTAAGTTCTGATAAAGACGAATGATATACACATCAAAGGTAGATTACTTTGCAAATGTGTTGTTGGGGGAATCTGGATTAAACAATCAACTTAAAATTATGTAGGATTACAATAGTCTTGTATCACAGGGTACTGTTTACACCATTAATGTCAAACTTCAAAGTCACCTTCAGCTGCTTTGACATCAACAATGGGACTAATGATTACCTAGTAATAATATTAATAATGTTTCCCTAACAAATCTGACTAAATGACAAGAAAAAAACAGGTAGAGTGAATGAGCTCTCCATAACAGTTCTTCTCATCAATAACAGTTCCTGGGACAGATCAAAAAGGATCATATTCAATCATTAATTACAGGACCTGGTAAACATCATGTTGAAAGGTATGTTACATTGTTGTAATTGTACCAAATTAACTCACAAAGCAACCTATTTGAGCTCAAGATCTTTTTACAGCTTGCATGTTTTCAGGGAGTTAACTGTGGTGCAGTTTGATATCTGTATGTAAACAGGGCTGTACACAACTTGGGAAAACTTTCTTGGTATTTGGTTGGCCATTCCAAATCTACAGGACCTCTGATGTACCAATGAGTGAGTGAGTTGTACAAATATCATGATGTACAAATATAATGACATTTGTTATTGTACTATTTATTTTCATTGAGGTCCTTATGCAGAGGTGCTACACTTCCTCAAAGGGGCATGAAGACCTGATTGAGTGAGCGAGAGCAATATGGCTACAAATTTTTATCATATCTGGTGTAACATGCTGTTTCAGAATAACAGCAATGGAACGAAAGGTTGGAGCAGTGCGCAAGTGCCACCTAGAGACAGTGGCTGGATATGCATGCAGAGGAAATACTGTACTGTGATATTACATAGATGCTAAGTATTAAGAACATTGGAGCAGCATTGATGATGTTAACCTGATGTTTTGTTGGCCATTCTGTTGTTCTTTTATAACAAGACAAGGAAAGAATGGAAGAAGAAAACAGGCTTACCTGCATTCACCACAGGCTGGTCCTGGAGAGCAAACGCAGCTGCTTTCACGAAGGGAGACATGAACCCAAGCTTCACACCATGTTTCTTCAAGAAGCCATCTTTGTGTTTGGACCTCATCTCTATAACATTACTACAAAACAAAATGCAAATATTTTGTCTTAGAAATATATCATGAATACAGTGACTGTTAACTAGACAAAGATTGACTATGCTACATAGGGTAGCATACACACATTTCACCATTCACACGCATTTGTGTGTGCTTTCAATGATGTGTACAATAATTTCCTCCAGTAACTGTATTCCTCATACTGCATGAATCTAATTGAGTTTATTGAGATACCCTTTAGCCCTTTTATGGGGCTAATCTTCCAGGGCTCGTTAACAATATAAGTACAAATATAAATTCATAAAACAGGCTTGTAACAAGAATCTAATCTCAGTAAAATTTAGGTTGTACATTCCTGGTTACAATCATTCTATTAATTTGATAAATTTTTTTTCTACAGATGCGGAAAGTAATAAATTCAGTCAGTGTGGCTTAAAATATTTCTTAGTGAATGAGTTAGGCAGCAAGAGCTTGTGTCATTGTTAGGCATTTCTAGCGAGGTACGTGTATGTATGGAAACCCGGCAGACTTCATAACCACCTGAAGTTAGGCAGACTTGCCCGTCCCATGGGTAACCTTAACCATATCACATCATGTCATCTGGGACAAACTATGCCATCTGCCTAACTTCATGAATCATAATTGGAAAGCCAACACAAAGGACAAACCTGCTAGGTGCAATTTTGTAAGAAATGAGTTCCAAGCACCTAAGAAGTCCCCAACTACATCTTTTTAAGATGTAAGAGGTGACATTGCACCGCTGAGAATTTTTTAAAAACAGAGTAAAGGAAACAGCCCATCCAGATAATCAGCAAAGCGATCTCCAGGCATGCCCCTGTTGCCTAACTCTGCAACTCTTGCCCTTGTGATTGTGAGATGGTTGTATTCTTATTAATATGTGGCAGCTGACCTGCCGGTCAACTCTACCTCTGCAGGAATAACAGTCTGAAGTGAGCGGTTATCGCTGGGTGAGCGATGGGGTGATGCCCATCTGAAGGCACATACACATGGTCTTGTGCAATCTGACGGAGCCAATGGCTTTTATGGCATCAATCTTTAGGCAATAAGCAAGGAAACAGGCAAATGCTTGGGAGGGTGTGAAAGACGATCAAGATAGGGGCTTGAATCGTGCATAACAAAGCTGCCGCCTCGGTGGGTGGGGGAGGGATCCTACACAGTTTCACCTTCAAAATGAAGGTCAGGACACAGCGGGGCGGGATCAGGAGGCTTTTACTGCCTTCAAATTTCTGTTTGTTTTAAGAAAATACCTTCAATATTGGCTACATTTTCCAGATCCTACTTGCATGTTTCTGCTTTATCGATGCTAAAACATTTCGTTGTTGTAACAAGCATCTTCTTATGTAAAATTTTTCGAAAGTACAAATTACATTATATATATTGCAAAAAGCATTTTGCATTTGTACTTGTCTTGTAATTAATTACTCCAGTGAGCCATTGGAAAAGGGACTGCCATCTATTTAGGCATATTCCATGATACATTGTCTAGATTTCATAGATTACACTCTCATTAGTCCACTGTTCATATAGACATAGATATCAGGCATGTAAACTGGGATGTAAACTGGCAGATTTCATCAATGACTTTAAAAATCAAATGACATCAAATGGTTTCAATGAATGCCAAGCTTATACATTGGCTTATACTTAACGAATAATTCCTTAATCACATCAAACAAAAATTAAAAACATAAACAAAGCATGAATACTTCCTAAACTATAGCACAGTTCATTCATTTGGAACAGGATAGCTTTCAGCCCAGGATTGCCTCTGCCAGTACAAGAAAAGGATTAAGCCAGATTTTACAAAAGTATCCAAAAGCTCCTGATGGCGTGGTGACTGCTGAAGCCTGGTCTGAGGATTTCTAATCTTAACTACAAGTGATGTAGCAGGTCTACATGTATGTACCTCATGTCACACTCCTGGAACGTTGTCAACATGGCACACTCATTCTGAGCATCCTTCAGTCGCTGGGCAATGCGCTGTCGCATCCTGTTCATTTTCACCTGACATAAACAAATAAAAACATCATATTCAGTTCATGGATAACTGCTGCAGATTCACACGGGGTGTGCAGGTGAACTCCTTTTATCATCACTTATCACATTACAGAAAGTTTTGGTAACTTTGTAAATTTTATGTAACTTCTGATATCTTCTGGTACACAAAATGTTCTAAGAAGACTTCCAAGAAGACACTACAATATTACTCATCATGTTTTCCACTTTTATTTCATTTCTCAATTTGAGATTGATATGTTCATCTGCTAGGCAAAGAGACTTAAACATGACTCATCCCTGTTACAGGAAGAACTGTTGAATGCTGTTATAACCTTACTGCATCCCTCAGTCTTCTTGGAACACCTCTCAGATCCCCTCCTGACAGATTAAGCAGTGTGTACCATTGATGTGGGAGCAACTCATTTAACTTCTTTATGATTAGGCACTTTTATACAATCTTTAACGACAAAGCATAAACTGGGCTTTATATTCTTAACCCATCCAGCGTCTAAATTGATACATGGCAGGCAATCCTGCTGACGAGCTTAAGAAATACTAAAGAGGGCGTCAGTCAGGCATGAGTCGGGTTATGGGCTGAGACTTAATTGTCCAGTTTGTCTGGACGTCTGAGGCCAACTCTGGCTGAGAGTTTAATGGAGAATTGAGACGTTACCCACAGAGCCAAACACTTAGTTATCCTTTAAGGAGTCAATACCGTATGCCGCGATGTGCTTTCAACCCTGCCAAGGGCTATTGACTGCTTCTTCCGCAAATTGATATTCTTGGTTGTTGATAAATCATATCAAGCCACTTGTGAAGGACTTGTCGATACTTGTCCCCGTTGCTGATCCTTCAGCCCCAGGTGGCGACCGTGCGCGGTGCTCCCCCAGACATCTACACCCAATAACAGATACCTCAACACCTCCAGGTTTTAAACTTGGGCTCATTTTCACCTCTTACTCAGCCAGTTGGCAATAATCTAAGTGATGAGGTCATTGGCTCTTTCCGCTTACCACACCACAGCCATCGATTGGGCTCTCGCAAAACTGCCAAGATATCAATATGCCTAATGACCTCAAGATATACTTGACTGTATGAAATATATCAAGCTAAATGGGAGAATTCAGAAATGATCCCAGTCCCGCAGGAAGGGGGTGCATATTAGCGGGGAGAGGAGGTTAGGAAGGTCAGAGTGGGCAGGGGAAGCAGGGTCAACTGGTCACAAGTCAAATTGTTTTAGAAAGCCCAGTGAGAATAGCATGATAAGGACCTGTCAGGAGTGGTCAATACTATTGACCAGTTTCCTTAACCAGTGGATTATTCCCTGGTCCAGGCGTATGGGCTGGGACATGTGAAGACACCACAGGGTCCGTGGGCTGATCTACAGGATCAGGGAGTAGAACTAGCTGGTCAGCACTTCTTTCACATCCTCTTTTCTGGAGGAGAGGTAACTTTTGGGTTTCCACCAAAACAGGAATTTTGGTACATACGTGACCTCATGTTGTTTGTTAACTTGCCTCATATACAAGTATCTTTTCTGAATTTGCAATGTCACCAGGAATATTTAGAACTGATAAATACTACTGTAACAGTAAGTGCTTCTTCATACTTACTGTACTGTTTTCACTTGTTTTCCCTCATAGAGTTGTGAAAGGTTGAAAAAGAACTTCCCTACACCATTCAAATTTATTGCTGTTCGAAAAAAGGTTAATTGGCAGTTTCTCAAGTTACACCATCTTCAGCAGCCAAATGCTGCACTAATGAGAGGATAGAAGAGCTCCAACATGGACTTATCAGGGACAATTAGTCAAAGTCATAGCTGCTGCTTAAATGTTCCCCTGGGCTTCCATTTCATCATTACCAAAGGCAATGCTTGTTTCGGCACAGAACGCTAAGACACTCTTAGCAATCCTGCACTTAACCTTAATAAAAGGGACAAACTCATCTATTACCCAGCAACAAAACTTCCCTAACCTTGTGAGAGAAGTTTTGTTGCCCTGGGTACTTTGTTTGGCGGCTCCCTAACAGCTGCAAGTACAGACTAAGGTCATGCTGAAATCCTGATTGTAGGTACAACAATGTATCTCACATTGTGTAAATTACTGCGATCATTTCTCACAGGTATTCCCCACTGCCTATTACAGGTAGGGATTGCTCCATCAATCTGGGCACGGAGAGGGGTGGACAGCAGAGTTAATCTTTAAATGGGTGGTGGTTCCTCCACAACAGGGGGACTCCAGGGGGAACTATAATTTCCTACACGCGGCATGCTCATTTTTCATCTTCCGCCTATTTCACTTGGCCCCGAAAATGGCGCAGAAATTGCCAAAGAACACAGGAGAGCTATCGCTGGCCTACCCTGTTCTCTGTGCGTGCACCTGCAGTGACCCCCATGGCCGGGGCAGCCGCCGCAACAGGCTTCATGTCAGCCACTGTAACAAAATAGGCAACATGGAATACATTAGGTTATAACAGTGCTAACGTCAAACAAGGACTGAGGCACTATCAATTACACGGTAAATGACAGCATAACAGAGCAGGGATGTCAAGTATATGGGAAAGTGTCATAAATTATTAGGGTAAGTAAGAGGAAATGTATGTCGTAAAATTTAGTAGTTACATGAAATCTGATCTGTTATGTATGACGTCTTTCCAGGCAAATTGCACCCCTTAATGGAAACTTATTTGAAAATTCATTTTTCAAGACTCACGAGAGACTGGGGAAATGACAGATTAAACCTGATGCAATTCATAACGAGGACATCTGATTCTCTGTTTCCTGCCAGTCATTATCAATGTCACCAAGACCTTCCAGTGTCATTGTCGCATGCGTGAAGACTCTGGGTAACAGCAAACCCCAAGCAGCCGTACGGCACATGCAAAATGGCAATATATCATCAAGGTAGAGTATATTGTATTATACAAAAAGCTTTCTATTATAAATGGCAACATTTTAAGGGTTGGATGAGACTGTGAACAGAAAAGTAACAGTCATTCCTTCAACATTTCACACGATCACCGCACATGAAAGGAAAGTTAGGTTTTACTATCAGGAAAGCTACAAATAAGATGTCAGGCTCCATATGGGCTTTAAAAAGTAGTTGTTATGGAGGAAGAACATTGTAACAACTTTCAATATCAGGGTCACCAAAGGGCAGCCTCAAGGGCATCTCCTGGGGATGTCTAACACACCCTACAATGGGCCATATGGGCAGCTACTCCTGGATCCATAATCCACTAACATCAATAAAATCACTTGACAGACAAATGTATCACCTAGCACCCAAGGAACATCATGCAAACGTGGTAAATGGCACCCTAAAGATGAGTGTAAAACCAGACGCTAAGTTGTAAAAGTAGTTAATTTACTCGGCCCCGGCAGCCCCTCGCCACACTTCTGACTGATGAGGTCAAGCAGAAAATGGATTGGGAAGGAATGGAGAGACACTTAAACCTGTCAGGGCTTTATCGCCTGAACAGGTGTGGGCTTTACTGGTGGTTTATGGTGTGGGCCTTGAGGTGCTGATGGGGTGGGGGCAGGGAAACATATTACCAAGGCATAATTGTATTCCCGGCTTATTGGGGGAGAACTTGGAGTGCTCAGCGTTATTACCGTGTTCTCAAGAACAGGCTTTGTCCCTGTCATAGCTAATCTCAATCAAGAACAGCAGCAAACTTATGGCTCAAGCTGCAGGACATACATGTAGGGAGATTTGTTTAAGTGTTATAATCTAGCCAATCAAGTTGCCAGAAATATATTTTCTGCATGTAATTCCTGGCCTCGGAGTTATAACAATGAACTGCTGATCTCATATCTTCTGAAAATTACATCTTCATCTGGTTTGAAAGCAAAAGGCTTCCTCAGCTTACCATAATGGTGAATAGGAGCAGTTACATGTGTTTCTTGTGCATTGAAAAGCTCCTAGCTTTAGGTTACACGAGTCAAGAGTGTAGGCAACTTTACAAGGAGTACATGTAGCAGCAAATAAAAGGACTTCAAATTGTTCTTTAGTAGTTAGGGATTTGCGATAGCACTCATATTACACCCTTGTTAAAGACCACTTGGTAAACGTTGCAGCCAAGTCTGAAAATGACAGGCCATAAACATAATATGTGCATTTGGGCCTTAAAAACTACTTGTGAGTAGATTAGGGACCTTTGGGATTATCCTTGGTGCTGGATACGCTGCTGTTAAAGGTTTTACATGGAGTTCTCTGGACGGGATGTTACAACTAGAATAAACTATCAGGTGTAATGCTGGGGAAGTTGAGGTGAAACAGGAGAGTCATCATGTCAGGGCTGGAAAACTTTTTTTTTACTTCAAATACACTCAGGTGGATTTAATATTATTCAAACAACATCCATTCTGTAACTAGTACTAAGCAATATGGGTGCTGGTTCAGACAGACTGTTGTAGCTGTATCCGAGGGCCTGCTATGTAAAAAAAAGGCCTGCTATGTAAAAAAAAACAACCTTATGCCTGCACTGCTAATTGCTTGGAATGTTAGGAGGGGCAGAGTCAGAGTTATGCTGGTTATGACCTGTCTAACAGGTTTTAATCTGGGTCAGGACCAAAAGTGCAATTAACTGTGACCAGACTGTCACTTGCGGGCAAACCGTCATTTCTCAGCCCAACTTAGATTTCTTTAGGGATCACCTATTAAGAGATTAACCTTATATTTACTTATATCTACCTTTATACTGATTGATATTCAAGAGCAGCTTTAATCATCCAAGACAGTATATTGATATAATCACTGTAATAATGTTTTTATATTACATATTCATTAGTTACTGATAAACAAGTGGGTGTTCCCAGAATCTTGTGACACCTTCGTCATGCCACATTGGCGCTGTTCTGTGTACGTGTGTGACCTTTGCTTGTCTTGCTAATCCCCACAACTGCAGCAGTGTTACATTTCTGCAGCCTGGAGTTCACCTGGGACCTCCTGGTGTTAGGTTATGATATCAAAACTAGCACTGCTTCACCTACTTGATCTCCTTAAGTGTAAAATCATGTCACCCTACAAAAATTGGGCAGTGGGACACAGCAGATAGTCCAAATGAGATCAGATTCACAATTGAAAAATTCTAAAAAATTCCTTGTTTCTGTCATTTTCATTCTAAGGAGGGCATGCAATTAAAAACTTCTTCCAATGGGGAGGGGGATATTCCCGAGCAGGCTTTGTAACCCTTGCTGCTGTCTGCTATTGGGCCAGTTAGTCCTCACTCTTATTGATTCTAGCTTGTCTCTGACTTGAGAAGAAGAGAATAATGCTGTTCCAGTCCAATTCATGTAACCTGTAACCTTGAAGTGGCATTCAGGTCTTGCTGTTTGCTTGAGAGTTTGTTTATACATGAAATATTCAAATTTGACTGCCAGTTGTATGGTGACAATTAAGGGAAAAAACTATATGTACCAATGATGAAAAACTTTTCTGTGTTATTTTCCTACTTACCTGGTTTGGCTGTGATGGGCTGCTGAGGCAGCGGAGGTAGTGGTGGAGGCGTGGTCGGGATGGGACCAGCTGCAGGTGCTGCAGGTGCAGGAGCAGCTGGCTGTGGTGGGGCGGGGGCAGGTGCAGCTGCTGGTGCAGGTGCAGGCTTCTCAGCTGCAGGAGCTGGCTTTTCAGCTGGAGCTCCTCCAGCTATGTAGGGAAGGATAGGTAGTAAAGGTTTATTTCAAGTTCTTGCTTCCACTTTACTTTAGGATTCAGAATGTTTACCTACTCACAAGCCTACTGCTATTTTTTCCGAAATCAGCAAATGAAACTTATTTTAATATCTCAAATCATTACAAACATCATAGAGCATTTTGACAATTTTTACTAAACATAGCTAGGTCTGAATCATGAAAAATGAAAAGGTACACATATAAATGACATCCCAGTGGAAATTGTTACTTGTACACAATGTACTTCTTTATCTTGCATCCTCTCAAGTCAGTGTGCCAGCCCATGTAACAAAGTTAACCCATTTCAGCAGTTTGGAAGATGTATGTAGGCATTACAACACTTTGGTGTGTATTGAATATAGTCTGTTCTATTTGGGTCGTGGCAGTGCTTGTCTTGAAATGTCTAAGATGGAGATCAATGAGGGTACTCTAAGCCAGTCTGGCACTTAGCCAATAGTACCACAGGGTACTACTGTCTTGGAGGAATGTAGTGAATGGAACACAAGTTATATATCTCATGGGAGAAACCTGTAAGCCAAGGGGCCAGTCTGGTGCTGTAGTTTTAATGTCTTTTCCAGTTTTGGAAAGTTTAGGTGACAAGACTGACAAGTTGGGGCACTCCCGGAGATGACTGGCGGCCAGGGTGACAAGAAATAATGGGTTGTGGCATGAAGGATGACAAACTGTAGGGAGTAATATGCCTGATCCATCTTCTATTGAGCTGCATTCAAGTGGGGTTAGGACCTACCATTAGCCATGTCACAGGTGTCACCCCAGTGGGGACTTCTTACAAATTTCCTCATTCGTTTGTACACGATCTTCGATTACCGTTTTCTCTGCAATTGGGATAATGCTTTTGTGGCCTTGCCATGGTTTTTGCCTCTTGCTGGAGTTACAGCAGTATTCTATTTGTTCAATGTTTAGTCTTGCAGCATGTATAACAGATGTATAATATTACTAGTAGCATTGACATTCATTTGAATCAAAAATATAAAATACATTTTTATAATTTTACACTGAATCAGTATTCCAAGGATTTCATAAAGACCCTTGTTTACCAAATGTAGAAGGCCTTCTTTAAATATTCAATCAAAAAACAATTATCTTCAATATGCCCTTTGTATCTTGACCCCAACTGTTCACTTCAAGTTTTTGTATCCAAAGTTTGTGTAAATATCCCATTGTTTGAATAAAAACAGCAGTACATATAATATATTCTACAAGTCTCAAAGTCAACCTTACTTTTCATTCAAAACCAACCTTCCCACTTGATTCTAAATGAACTCCCTCTGTA
The DNA here is from genome assembly GCF_001625305.1 of Branchiostoma belcheri. Classification (NCBI taxonomy): domain Eukaryota; kingdom Metazoa; phylum Chordata; class Leptocardii; order Amphioxiformes; family Branchiostomatidae; genus Branchiostoma; species Branchiostoma belcheri. The sequence goes on from NW_017803876.1 coordinate 2,906,935, forward strand.
TAAAACCCAAATACAAGGTTAACTTCTTCCTTGTGTTCTATTTCTATGTCGTACTCTCAGTCAGCAGTATTTGCAAAATTCATGAACCAAGGAAATAAGATGATTGCCTTAATATGATTCTGCAGTCAATGACTTATTATGCATAATGTAGCCTGGCCTCGTAAAAGGAGCTACAAGGTCTTATGTTTTTCAGAACAAAGAAACTAATCATTATTTCTATCAGTAACACAAGGCTGGATTCCCAGGGCATGCCAATTAACTAAATTTATTAATCAAAACATGTATCTTTCTCCTCCCGGGGGAGGCTGCCTCTGGAGAAGCCGCGGAGAAACATCGTCATTTCTGGTTTCTACAGATAAGGGTTAGTCAGACACGCCCAATTGTATTGATTCTTGGAATAAATCTTCTGCTAATAAACTTATTGCTAAGCACACTGAAGCCGTATCCTCTTCTCTTAAGCTGAGTTGCAGCTGATGAGTAAGACATGCTGCACACAGCCTGGATGGGTGGTTTGGGGACTAACATACATGTGTATATAGATGCAGAATTTGAAATTTTTCGCTCTTTGTACTCGGAAAAGAACAGGGGATATTTATTATAAATACACCTGAACAATTACATATCACTAAATGACAGACCTATAGTCATCACCTTTGGATGCAAAAAGAAAAAAAAGCTTTACACATCCAATGTTGCTCTCATCAGGTTAACACATGGAAACAGTTGTCTCCATTGCTTTTGGAAGCATAATAACCATTCCCCTACAAGGAGGGATACAATTCACAAATAAACACTGCTGCATGTATTATCAGTTCAGTTTGATCTGGAAAGACATGCGGGTTCTCTGAAGACATTTTTATACCTTATCGAATCTGACTTTGACAACTAACTTATCTGTTACATTGTAACACGGGTCAATAAATATCCTGCTAGAGTGTTTCATGCTACTCAGTTAAAAGCAGCTTATATAAGGTAGAGGGTGAAAAAACAAGGGTGTCTTGTTACATTAGAAGGACAGGCAATGTGTACAACGAATAGTACTTTGGCTTTTGTGGTACGCTCATGGTATCTGCTGCAAGTTACATAAACTATCACTTAAGTGCCAGAGAGCCTATTAAAGTGTCAAGTGAAAACCACAAGAACACAATGCTCATGATCAGGCCATTTGGTAATAGCAGTACACACATGCGTCCAGAATAAATTGCCCCAAAGTTGTGACCATATTGAACTGTTTGTTGATTGAATAAAATGTGACTTCCTGATTCTAAATTTCCTTAAACATTTCCAACATGCATTTATTCCAAGTAGACAGCATTCCAAGATATCCTTAAGAAGCACCACATATCTTAAATAGTGCTGATACTAGTTTCACAAATTACTTACATGTATAACCTTTTGTGTTCTTCTGTTCTATTATAGTATTACACAACTGTTTTTCTTTTGTTCTTGTGTATATGCATAAATGTGACAGTTTTCAAAATTAGGCCACACCAAGTAAATTTTATGGATGACGTCCGCGCACGCATTGATTTTGGCCTGTTCCTAGAAAAAAACAGAAATTCCGCTTCCTGTAACTATGACCAAATAGTCACGACAGTGCCGCAAATAGGTTTGTACGGACCAAAGCTTAATAAAGCATCAAGCAAGACTTCCATTAGGAATTCAGTTTGGTACATGCTGCCACATTTGAAGAACTTGCTCCATCTATCT
>NW_017803876.1:2908664-2910075 GCF_001625305.1 Branchiostoma belcheri
GACTTCCTGATTCTAAATTTCTTAAACATTTCCAACATGCATTTATTTCAAGTACATGTAGACAGCATTCCAAGATATCCTTAAGAAGCACCACATATCTTAAATAGTACTGATACTTAGAGCTGTGTACCGGTACGCAGTACCGATACTGTACCGGAAAAATTGATTAGGTACAGGTCCAAAATACCTAATCCCTCAGTACCGGTACTGTACCTAAACAATTTCACACCAATTTTATGCCTTTTTGTGACCTCAAATGTTTAAATAGCTGGTTAACAATGGGTGCCTGTGTAAGGACAGTGTGTTCATGAAAACAAAAACATCTTAGTTTTGCCTATATTTTATCTGGGCATTCTCCATAAACAAAGAATAAACCTTAACTATCAAGTTTATTTATGTTTTTTTGTTATTGAAGGAGTTCAGAAGAGCATATAAATTGGTCGAATTGTTCAGGTACAGGTTCAGGTCCGGACCTGTACCTAAACCTGTGTACCTGTACCTGTACCTGTACCTAAAATTTGTTTAGGTACACAGCTCTACTGATACTAGTTTCACAAATTACTTACATGTATAACCTTTTGTGTTCTTCTGTTCTATTACACAACTGTATTTCTTTTGTTCTTGTGTGTACGTATAAACGTGACAGTTTTCAAAATTACCTTTTAAAGAAACATGTCTGAGCTGTATATCCTTACCTGTGACTTTAACCTTGAAGAGCTCCTGACCAGCAGTGACTGTGTCCCCATCAGCTGCCAGGAACTCCTCAATCACACCTGATACCGGGGACGGCACAGGGATGGAGGTCTGCAGGTGTACACAGAGAGGGACATGTGTTAATAATGAGATTTGACTTGGACTTTATTTGGATCCACAATTAGTTTGACATTTCTGTTAGCTATTCTTCCTGTGGTCCTTAACATGTAAAATACATACAAAATCACACAATACTGTCACACAATAACACAGGGTAAACACTTTAAACACATGGTATGTATATACATTTAAACAAAATACAGATTCTGAAATAAAAGGAAACATGTCAAAAACATTCCATTCCAATACCACACAAAGCCACTAGGAGGCCCATAATCACACCTTGTGTTGTTGACACCTACCAGTATACTACATACACATCAATAGATTCTTGTGATATGCTGTCAAACCACAGTCACAAACAAATGCTACAGAAAACACAATTTCTTTGTGAAGGTAACGAATACATTATAAGGAAACAATAACAGTAGAATATTTCAGTATTAAATGATGGTTCTATCATCCAAAGCTGGTGTCAGCTAAAGGCTTTATAAGAAAACACTTTTCCCTTGTGACAAATTCATATATATGGTTTGACTTGATTGTAGCTTTCATGGCCTGACACAAATGTGGCCTGATCCTAACAACCTGACAGTTC
>NW_017803876.1:2910095-3008657 GCF_001625305.1 Branchiostoma belcheri
AACTGTTTTTCTTTGTTCTTGTGTATATGACATAAATGTGACAGTTTTCAAAATTAGGCCACACCAAGTAAATTTTATGGATGACGTCCGCGCACGCATTGATTTTGGCCTGTTCCTAGAAAAAAACAGAAATTCCGCTTCCTGTAACTATGACCAAATAGTCACGACAGTGCCGCAAATAGGTTTGTACGGACCAAAGCTTATAAAGCATCAAGCAAGACTTCCATTAGGAATTCAGTTTGGTACATGCTGCCACATTTGAAGAAACTTGCTCCATCTATCTCCCCAAAGCACAGGACGACAACTGCTGTTCCACCTGATTTATTGCTGTTTTGATGATGAATAAAAGACTTCTTGCTTGTTACACTGTGTCACCTCATTCAATTTGTGTCCTAACATTTGTCGTCTCTTAGTATATTTCTAATCTAGGCATCTTGTTTTTTAGGGCCCTTCTTGTTTTTTTTTTGCCCTCTCGCATTAGATTTAGGGTCTCCAAAGGACGTCATCCATAAAATTTACTTGGTGTGGCCTTACCTAAAAAAAAACATGTCTGAGCTGTATATCCTTACCTGTGACTTTAACCTTGAAGAGCTCCTGACCAGCAGTGACTGTGTCCCCATCAGCTGCCAGGAACTCCTCAATCACTCCTGATACGGGGGACGGCACAGGGATGGAGGTCTGCAGGTGTACACAGAGAGGGACATGTGTTAATAATGAGATTTGACTTGGACTTTATTTGGATCCACAATTAGTTTGACATTTCTGTTAGCTATTCTTCCTGTGGTCCTTAACATGTAATACATACAAAATCACACAATACTGTCACACAATAACACAGGGTAAACACCTTAAACACATGGTATGTATACATTAACAAAATACAGATTATGAAATAAAAGGAAACATGTCAAAAACATTCCATTCCAATACCACACAAAGCCACTAGGAGGCCCATAATCACACCTTGTGTTGTTGACACCTACCAGTATACTACATACACATCAATAGATTCTTGTGATATGCTGTCAAACCACAGTCACAAACAAATGCTACAGAAAACACAATTTCTTTGTGAAGGTAACGAATACATTATAAGGAAACAATAACAGTAGAATATTTCAGTATTAAATGATGGTTCTATCATCCAAAGCTGGTGTCAGCTAAAGGCTTTATAAGAAAACACTTTTCCCTTGTGACAAATTCATATATATGGTTTGACTTGATTGTAGCTTTCATGGCCTGACACAAATGTGGCCTGATCCTAACAACCTGACAGTTCAAGCTCTGTGCCTGGAGGCAAGGGTAACTGAACTGCTGCTCAAATGTAGTAAATATGCTGGTTCTGGGGAACCAAGAGCTTTACCAGTTGAAGATTAAAGTCATGTATACAGTACCTTGTCTGTTTCAATTTCTCCCACCACCTCATCCTCATTCACATAGTCTCCAACAGCTAAGAAGGAAACTTGAAGTCAGTTATGACAAACATACATGTGTTGCGTAGCATTAGTCTAAAAGTGATTTCCGGATTGAAAAAAACAAACATGTCTTATGTTACACATGGGGTTTTAATAATTGAAGCCAAGGTTTCCCACCATACTGTTAGTACATCAAAGTCTGCCCTCGTCAAGTACAAACCTTATTGTTGCTAGGGAGACTGGCGTCACTGGTGATAAGGGTCCAATCGTCTTCAAATAAAATTGCTTTGTGCTCTTAAGATCAAATATTGGAGCATGATAGCAAGGTCTTGAATGGGTATGACGCACATGTGAGCAGTAAAGGTCAGTACAGTAACACGTCCTTGATACTATCTGCAGAAATAGCTACCATATGAGAGACTATCACAGATCTTCTACCCAAATGTCTGACTTAACACTACAGGTACAAACTACACACTTTACATGTGTTCATGTTGGTATCATTTGTGGAAAAGGTAAATAGTACATATTCATCTTCATAAAATCATGCTGGTATAATACTGTTACAGAGACTGACCACATCGTGTTTAATATGATTTCTTTCCTTAGCTTAGGTTCGACAGTTGATCTGAATGGGAGGTAATGCTATTTACATGTCCCAAAGCACAAAAAATGTGCTCTCATTGTGATCTCATGTCTATCGCATAACTACATGTAGCTTCATCATAAATCTATCATGTCCAGAAATGAAAACTCTCTTTAGATAGCCAGGAGTCTTGCGTATATGAGTGGTGCAGTCTCGTAAACAATTCCGTCCTGAGAAATATCAAATACAATAGTTGTTCAAAGGACTTCAACCCCAGATGTCACTTGGGGGCAGTCTCTCCATGGGACAGTTACATCATGTACAGGCGCCGACCTTTGATCAAGTGTACCTTGAAGAAAGTCAATAACGAAAAAATCCTGCAATGTCATCAGCTGCCTGCCAATTAGGGCAGGGCCGGGGCATAGTATACGGCTATAGATCTCCTCTTCTTTGTGCGCCTTTTATCTGATACTGTTTTGATGGCATTACTCCTGGCATTATGTCCTTCCTTTGTACCGTTTGATGGACCTTACAGGGATGTGAAGATGACTACATTACCTTTCTCCCACCTCACATCTCCCTCTGTAACCGACTCTGCAAACGGCGGAGTTTTTACTATCTTGAAGTCATCGACTGCAAGGACAAGAAGAGATCAATATTTTATTGACATGCAAGTTGAGTAGAACCAAGTCCGGCTAATATCTCTATCAAAGATCAAAGGTGCATGTCAGGATGACCAATTGCACTGGGTCTTAGGCATTTGTCAATCATGTCTTCATTGGCATGTCGTCTTTACAGAGCAAACAAGCCGTATCGAACTGATAAGGGAACCAAGTCCAAAGTCATCAGGCAGTGAATTACATTGATGAAACAGACTTCTAAGAAGTCCTGCTGTAAGAATGGTAAGCCATCTCTGCTTTTCAGGAGATATCCTGAAATGTTTCAGGAGATGTCCTGAAGCTAAAGGGTCGTAACCCCCAACTTGCAAGGTCTTACACAATGTTACTTAAAGGACAGGGTAAGTCAGTACAGTACGAGGTACTAGATTACATCTAAGACATGGATAGACTTAAGAACACATTAGCTTCAAGGAAATGGCATTGTCGTGACCAACATGAAAATGAATGGTCACCAAGTCTGATAGGAGCAGAAAAAACATTAACGAAGACAATATACTCAGATAAAATCCTGGCGACATAGTATTGATTAATATTCTACATAAAAAGTTGTTATTGACCCCAGAGTTTTACTTGCCATGCACTAGGAAGCATATAGCTAGAAAAGACCAGGGTGTGTACGTGCTACAGTGTGGATGTCGAACCTACTAATGACGTGTTTTGACTTAGAGTGCCTCACTCTACCTTTGGAGCATAATCAAGTACTTTTGAGTCCTTATCATAAAACCATTAGGCAATGACATCAACGCACATTTTTGTCTACATCACCATCTCCAATTCCGAACAATTTTTCACATGACGGAGAACAACGGAACTATTTTACCACAAATTCTGCCAGTTAGATGAGATTTGAGAGAGGCAACCATTGATCACTTTTCCCAAATGGCCATTTTTGCTGGTAACACATAAATTACAACACTTGGTTGCATTATACATCTGGGCTTGAGCCAGGCAGAAGGCAACAAGTAATTACATTTGGGTCCAGCTGAAGGTAATGTGGAGATTTACCGTGGCTCCATGCAGGCCCCATGGCCTTATCAGTATTTTCAACTCTAGCTTGATCATAGAAATAATTGCCAAGTATTCATTGAGTGGAACGGAAGTCTGAACATGCCACCGTGCAACGATTAGAACCAAACTGTCTACTTCAAGCAGCTTTGCTATTAATTAGAGCGGGGAAAGATAATGCACTTATAGCATAAGCCTCAAGTCTACACCAGGCTTTACCTGGGAGATGACTTTGTAACACAACTTTTATTTACTACTTCCTCTGTTGTAATTGCCACATGCTCACACATCTTCACAAAACATGCATGTCTTGTGAGGATAAGGGCAGATTAATTAGATTACGTCTAATTTATCACTTTCTAACAGCCATGCAAGACTTTATCGTTCGCCAGGGCCCCTTGGATATCTAGCTTACATGTCTGCGAGAGGTGACTCCTCATCTATTTGACTCGGATGTTAACGCCTCAATTTATCCCTTAAATACTATGCATGGTTTCCATCATGATGCTGATCTGTGTGGCAATTAACCGAACTGTTGCATTAGCCTGTCGCTAATATGAATCAAATTAGCTAATTCCAAGTAACACTTGAATAAGGTGACCTCTCCACTTGGCTGCCTGTGGAAAAATACCCCAAAGCACATGTTACTTAGGGATATGACGGCAAATATCCATTGATTAAAAGTGCATTTTTCATCAGCTGCTACAGTAAGTATGTAGGTTATATTACCTAATGAGTAAAGAATGGCAACTAAAAAGGACAGGTAGATGAAAAAAGGAGTCAATTAGCATGATGACAAAGGACTCATTGCACTGCACAGTGATATAGTATAATACTAAATGATGCTGATTAATTGTCTTACCAGCTTTATATTAATAGAAACAGGATGAGAAGGAGGGGAAAAACATGGGCAAGATCGATGTTGCCGCACATATAATAAGACAGAAGCAAAGATGACATGCACATTTCAATATATGCTATTCCAACTGGAGAAGCCAAGAATTCTTTTTTTAAACCTTGATAAAATTAAAGTATCTCCTTCTTGGATATTTAATAGGATTAGATTGCAATGATTTATTTTACTTTCATCCTTATATTAGTATTATGCTCTACGGCAGTATTAAGTGATACTAATGACTTACATGCAGTAACTGTGGTCCAGATACCCCTGGCAGACCAGCCTTTTCTTGTACAGGTCTGGATTGTTTGATGACTTGCCCTTAAAAAAAAGCAAATAAAATAGAGTTTAGTAATTCCATCAATCTCCTTTTCTTCAAGATAAAAACAGGTGAGCATAAGATGGAATGTGATAACTCATACCTGTAACATAACATGAGGCCAAGTCAACAATAACAAGAATTTATCCTCTTCTAGCCTATTATTATCCACCAGCAAAAAATTTTTAATGAGTTTCATTCTTCTCACTCTTATTAAATCATAAATGATACTAGAGGTAGAAATAACATAATTTTTTCTGTTGGACAAGGTCGAAATTCTTGATAAGCTGAATAGTGGAAAGGAAAACTGGATTATACTTATAAATATAGTAGTGCTTTCAGTTAGATCAGGGCTGGAGGTTCTTACCATTTTGATTGACAGGCTGAGGGTGCTCTAAAGATGTTCAGTGCTGCTACTGTGCCTACATGGGAGAAATATTACCATTATGAATTCATATGTACATGACAATCTTCTTCTTTACATTTCTGTACCATGTTTACTAATGTTTACATGAATCAGTGTGATTCCTGTGGTGTGACTGTTGCTGGCATGTTTGGATGCAGGTGCCCCCCACAATATCTGGTTAATAATTAAAATATACATATCTCCTGCTAGTGTGACTGGCTGATTTACTGATTGCACAGTTTATCCAATTTGCACATGCATCTATATGTATAAACACCACATCCCGGCCCAGGTAATTTCTCTGTTTGAATCCACTGCAATTGGGAAAAACATTTTTCAAACATTCATTATTACATAAAATCAGACAACACTTCCATTTGTAACCTTAATTTGAAAAATTCACCTTGAAAACACTGATATTTTTCATGCAATTAACAGAATAACAAAACAGATTTTGCTTTCATTTTCAGAATAAAAATTTATCTATAAGTTATAACGTCTGGCCAATATGATAAAATCTAAGAGTTGCCTTATGATAGATTTGATCTTAAATACTATGACGGTATATAATTGAGACCGTGAGAAAAGCTCGGCAACAAAAGGCTGACTGACTACAATGTAGACTCACCATACTCTGAGACTGAGAGTGACTGTCAACATCATATATGTATCAGATTTCACACTTGCAAATGATAAGTACATTGCAAATGAAAGGTTAAAACAGTAAGATGCAGGTTCTTAAGTAAAATGATGTTGAGCAATGCCTGGCTAAAACCAATCAACACAATGCCAGTAGTTATGCTAGTAGTTAAAATTTTAAGCTTTGTTTGTAGCTTGGAAGTATATCAAAAACATCTTGAAGCAAAAAAAAATCAGTATTTAACCAAGCTATAATGGTAATGTTATGGAGACTGCAAATTCTTGCTATTTTTGGTTGACAAACTCTCAAAAGACAATTTCCCCCCCCCAAAAAAAAAACAGTCAGTGAATCTTGCAAGAAGAAAATTATGTCTTCAAACCTCTTTTACACTGTCTTTCAATGTGGAACTTTTGTTTTCTTTCTTATAATGTTGAGTATCTGACTAGCCTTGTACATATTGTATTTGTGCTTATATCTGACTGCAAAAAATTCACATCATTTCGGTCAACCAACATATTTGACATACTTTAGCCATTGTCTAATACTGTTGCCTCGAGGAACCGTGATCAGAAGACATCGTGCTGCACTTCCTGTCTTTCTAAGAAACAGACAGAGACTTTACTTGGAAGACACCACTTCCGAAATCATGACTTGTGCATGTCAGATACAAATACATGTATGTAAGATTCAGCTTGCATTCATATTCAAAGACTTGCTATTTTGGTACTAGGTATATATAATTATGTTTGTTCTGCCAATTGATTTAGAATAATGAGTTGATTGATCTCATGATTACAAAGGTATCTGGGCAAAGGGCACCATTGTGGGTGTGGGTGTGTATGTGTATGTGTATGTGTATGTGTACTTGTATGTGTATTTGTATGTGTATTTGTGTTGATGCACATTTGTAAGTGTATATGTATTTGTGTGTGTGCGTATTTGTGTCTGCTTGTATGTACTCATAATCAGAGGATTTGACTGTTGACTTTGTTTATTGTGAGACTAGATTCACCTTGAAGTTCATTGTTTGTTCTACCCTGACAGAAGGGAAGTTGGGTGTAATTGAAAAGTTGCTTGACTCCTTTCCTTTGTCTATTTGTGTGACTGGGTGTGTTGTGTCAGTGAGATAATGTGACAGCAAAACAACAGCCACTGTCATCATGTTTGTCAAGAAATATTGAGTATGATGCAAAATGCCTGTTATCTTATCCTTATAATTCCGTCTCACAAGCATTACATGGCAAGATGTTGTTATCATATTTCTTGGGGTCGAAAGGCCAGTGCACAACATCGCCGTGTGTCTGGGATGATTGATTGCTATGCAAGGAACCGGCTGAGTCAACACCCAACCCGCATCTGTCGCGTGACTCAATCTTTAAGGATACGTCATAACTTAGGGGTCATCGCTCCATATTGGGTGCTTGGTGGGGCACACGAGAACGGAACACTGTCATGGCCACAACAGGTGACTCACCAGGTGTTGTTTGCTTTCCCCGGGATGACACCTGCACCTGTTGAATGAAGGGAAGATGGATCAGGACAGCAGTAAGAAGCACATCTTGTCAACGAACTGAATTCATCTACAGTTTGAATACGAATCCGTTTCCTGATGAATTCTGGTGAGAAACGATGATGAAAGAGCATCGTTTTGGTATACCGGTAAATGACCTTGTCTCGGTATCCCAACTTTAATACCTATAATAAAGCAATAGACGTCACACCACAGCACCAGCTCCCTGTATATACGAAGTCAAAGATGTTCTTTATCTATTCCATCATGTTATAGATTCCTACCTTGATTCGTTGACTTGTAACTCGCCCCAAATTCCGAGTAACACATCTCGAGGTTCCCAACATGGCCGCCATCTTGGTTCGAACATAGGTGCCTACCTTTCTGTGCAGGGGTATATGGAGAATATCAAAATATTCTTAGAAAAACGAATACAGAACAAACTATAACATAGAAAAGTTTACATGTTTAAACTAAAGTCATTTACATTCATACATTATAAATCTAAAATGAACCCATTTTATTCCATAAATACTCTTTTGTAGTATACACGCACCCCCTCAACTGTTGAAAATGCTTTGGTCCATTTCTTAGATCGAAAGCGAGGCTAGCCGTCGACATGCGCACTTCCTCGTTCACCTTTCCTTCAGACTTCACGGCTTCTTCACGGGGTCTTCTTCGCTCCTTCAAGCGGCTGTAAGTCGACACTTTTTTGTCGTCTGCTAGAAATTTTAGGTAGCTCGGACGGCCGACTAGCGGGTGTGATCGCGGGTAAAATCGTGAGTGAAAGGTTCGGTGTCTTGTTCCGTGTTCTTGTACCATGTTTTCCTCCTCGGGTATGAGGTCGTGTCGATTTCCTTTTGTCCTTTGTCCGATCGTGCCTGTGCGATCACTCCGTCCTTGTCTGTCTACTCACTTCCCGGCTTGTTCTTGCCTCTCACGGCTACTAACAGCATTGTCATCGCCTGACAACCACTTCTTTTGCTACAAAAATCGTTCCTTTGTGACTGACTCCTTCTTGGAGTTCTTCTGTCGCTGTTCTCGCGCGCCGTTGTTGTGTGATCGGGCGGGCCCCAAGTGCTCGCCCGGCCGCCAAGCTGAGATGTGTATCACACAATAACACTTAACCCAATGCGGATGTGGTCGTGCATGGGTAATTTTCTGTCGTAACATATGTTCAGGAGAAACTGTCTTAGATCTATTCCTCGTCTCGTGTGTTGTGTGTGATCACGAAAGAAATGTTGACAAGACCGTCGGGGTAGGTATTGCTGCGATGGCAAGTATTTTCCCTTTCATTTCGGGGCCGTCGTAAACGTAACATTTGGCCGATCATGTTTTGATCAGACGAGAACAAAGGACGGGGCAGCACTTCATATTTCGCCGTTCGCTGATCATAGCTCCACGTCTTTTTATTAATATCGCGTATACTGCATTACTGTCTCAGTTATTTTTACCAGGCTTTCTTTACCAATTTTCTCTTTTGGAATTTTGTATAGGATTTCTAGAAGCCCTATTGCTAATCCATTCTTACGACCTTCATTTGACATCTACAGTCTTCAGAAGTGTCTTTGACGCCCGCTGGGGAGGATGTAATTTTCCCCGGCTCCCGTGCTTGATAATATCGATGACCTGTATGTATGACGCTAAAATTCTTGATCATTTCGGGTGTCTTAATCCTTCATCCAAGTGAGTCAGGATTTTTAATCAGGGCTTTAATAGAGCAGTGGGCTCTTCCCCTGCAGGGTACTAATCAGTCCTTTGTGTGTTGCAGTGTGGATGTTTGGCCTAGTCTAGGGTTTCATTGCATGCTTGCTATTTTTCCATGTACAGCGGTAGAGGATTCAAGTAGCACAACAACAGACAACAGACCAAGAGGGTACCAAGTCAGTCCGGCCAAATATATGTATCCATGTCTAACCCAGATGTCTGACATTGAAGAGTTGTCGCAGCCACAGAAAAGGCGCCGTGTGGACTCAGGGGTGAAGCGTAGTACATACGGACAGAACACAACCTTGGCACATGCGACAGCCGCAGCAGTAAACGGTGTGGCTCCAACAGGAAACGTCCTTAGGTCTCTTCTCAAGGGCAGCAGCCAGAACACAGAAAGCCTGAAGAAAGAGAACGGGGCCTCCATCATCTCTGAGCTCTTGAAGACAGCAATTCCAAACAAAGAAAATACCATGCCTGGCCACTCGGCCAGTCACGCCCAGAACTTGATGGAAATTGCACAAGAAGAAGCCATACAGATGTCTGCAGAGAACACAGCAAACAATGGGTGCAATGGTAATGGCATGACAGGTGGTGGCAATGGTGATGTGGAGATGTTGCAGGCCAAGAGGGCACGAGTCGAGAACATCATCACCAACATGCGTCAGTCCCCATCTCGGAGTGAGATGCTGGGTGGAGGGCAGCTCGGCAGCAGCAGACGTAAACAGCGACAGCCCCAGCAGCAAGTCAACAGCATGGGCGGCATCTTAGAACCCAACCGGCCACGCAAGGACCAAGAAAGGGAGCGCCTTAAGCAACAGCTTCACGAAATGCAACAGCAGATGGAGAGGCTGCAGAAAAAATACTTCGAGCTGTACGAGCAAGAAAGCAGCACAGGAGATGACAGCGACGTCGAGGTCATCCACGCTGCCCAGAAGGAAGCAGGGAAAGGAAATCATCACGAGGCAGAGGGCGGCGAGTCACAAGAGCTGGGGCCATCCCACTTCATTGAGAGAGCTCGTGCCCTGGTCAGGGAGCAGGAGATAGCAGCACGACAAGCGCACCTGAACAGGGCCCAGGCCATGCTGGCAAGTATATCCAATAACAACCAGCGGTCAAACTTCGGGGAAGCACTGAAAGACAAACTGACCAAAGCCGTTACAGACGTAGTCGACTCTGTGGTGCGAGAGTACTTCCCCTCTCAGCCCACCAGCCAAATCAGCGCCCTTCATCACACCCATTCATCTGGCATCAACGGCGGTCTTAACGGCCAAGGAGACATCCCCAGGCAAAGCGTGCACCCCACGGCACAGGCTATCCACAACTTCAGCGACTTCCATTCTACCCACATCCCATACCATCCCATCAGCTCCGAGGCGTTCGACCAGACGGAGGCACTGCCACTCGTGGTGTCTCGCAAGAAGGAGGGCCGCTTACGAGTCAAGCAAGGCAACCACCGTGTTTCGTCCAATGCCAACACACACAGCTCCAGCCTTGCCAACTGCTTGCCAACATCGGTCGCAATTCCCAACCCCAGCCTACAGCAAACCCTCCCCATAGTCTCGGCAGCTTTCTCCCTCCACCACCACGACGAGCAAGCCAAAGATTACTCCGCCCGCTCCCTGGAGTCCCAAGACGTCCCCACACCACTGACGGACCACCAGATGCTGAGCAACGGTTCCCCATCCATGGGGGACGTGCACCACGCGCCGGAGGGCCTGTCCTTGTCCCTGCTGAAGGCTGAATGTGGAGAACTCCAGGACCTGACAGACCTGAGTGCCTACGGATCTCCTAAGGGCAGCCCGCCTCATCCTGGATCTGTATCCTTTTGTTTGATATTGTATAAACAGTGTGCCTGTAGCGTTGTTGTAGGTGCATACGTGGTGTGCCTTAGTGTTGTGCCCTGGCTAATAGACTGCCCTTTCAAGGCGCCAGTCCCACGAGAAGTGTGGGTATCAGGGTGCCTTAATCTCCCTATTTAATTCTAAAACCTTTTTTCTTTTTGCCAATTGCCAAATCTTCAGTGGGTTCCCCTGGGAAACATAATAAAGCAGATTAGAGCCCAAGGATCCTGTGGGGCCGGGCTGGACATAGATTAGAGCCCTCCATCATGACGCATGATTCTGGACCACCTGATATGTCTTACTCTTAGCGTGTGGGCTTTACGCTGGTATCCCTGATAATATTTGCTCTCATTTGTTTCTTGTGCCATATGTAATTAGTGGGTAGGCGGTGACACAAATTTTTGACAAACCAATTTACATGGTTAGCATGATATATACAGTTTTGATATTGGGTTGTGTTGGAGTACTGATCAAATTATACGAGAGAAGGTAATGCCCTACACAGCTGTATTTTTTAGGCTTTAATATTGGTAATTGCACCCACGGGAATTGGCATGAGGACCTGATCCTTGGGCTGTGTTTTTGTTTATAGCTTGACAAGTACACGAGGACCACTAATCCTATCTAGCCAATTGTTGTGTTTAACATAACAAGGTATATTGGGTAAATGTTATCCTTGTTCATTTGTGAGAAGAGGGTCCCGTATGTTGACTGCCGGCAGCGTAGCCGGCCCTCACTACTCTCCAGCTGCTCGGGTAGTGCTTAGTGCTGTAAAGTTCAGGAGGTGCAGCGTACCGTGTTCAGATGTGCTCCGTTGATCTTGTCAAGGTCGCGTGTCGGACAACGAGTGTCGCATTTAATCCAGGATGTTTCCACAAAGCCTGATTCACTTACGCCCAATTTGTAGCCGCAGCCATCAGAGTATTCTCTAAGACATCATTATTGATAGGTTTCCCAGGCCCCATTAGGGCTAAGTAATTGGCTATATGATATCCTGGCACTTGGGTCTCCTTCCTTATGCTTCATATTTTTTAATCGAATTTTGCCGAGAATATAGATTATCCCTCCGACTTTGTTTGGGAAGGTATATGGTACTCAGTATGCATGAAGGACTTTGTAGGTATATAAGGGCAAATGGTGGGAGCAGCTAGTCCGAAAGTGACGCTGGCCCTGCGTGATTTCATCCATCCATTCATACAGGGAAAGAGATGAGTTAAGAAATAGATGAGTATGGGGGGAAATTAATTTATCTCCAAGTTCTTGCATACATGGGACAGGAGGCCATCAGTCACGAGGGATCAGTGTCTGGCAGCAGGCATTGAGAACACATCCACCCTGTAATCACTACACTCAGACTTGTGTCCTCTATGTATCCGCTCTGTTCCACCTGCTTTATGATTGCCACTAACATGTGAGCCGGCAGCCCTATCAGTATCACCCGCTTATAAAAAACAGAACAAGCTTAAGTATCAAATGGATCTTGTACAATATCGGCGGCACCCGAATTAAATTGGCTCCCAAGTAGTAATTTCCTCAAGTTCCTGCCAGAGCAATAACAATGATCACCATTAGCCGCCAAATACCCAGGGATTTGTATACATTTCCATTTGTAATATGGTGGAGATTGTACGGCTGTACAGGAGATGGCCCATTCCTGGAAAATGTCACGCATGCTCTGTCAGCCAAATATAGCCCAAGGAAGGATTCTTGTTCTTATTCCTGGAAGGATAGGACACATCGGTGGAGGTCAGCATTGCTGTACGTTTAATGGCCCAAATTGAAACTGGGGGAAACAAGGTTGATCCCAGGACGTGCAGTATCCCTTCTCATTGAATTGTCAGCCCCGGCAGATAGCAGCCAGCTGCCTATTTCATTTCAAATTTCATGGCTGGTTGAGAAGGAAAATGGATGTGGTTGGATAACGTGTCCTCTGCTGTTCACCCACAGCCTTAGGCACAATTAATTTCAATTTATGTCTTATTTCCTCCGGTACAAGTTGCCAGGCAAAAGTGCGGCCCAGCTATGCAACCCCAATCTGATGCATTATGGCTCTCCAAGGGAAGATCACAGATGGGTGATGCGCGTACGGAAGAGAAAGGTTACAGTGGCATATTAGTTATATAAAGGTACAGATAAAAGCTGTGATAGAGTTTCACCTTCTGTCACTTGCGAGTGCGTTTTCCATATACCAGCGTTTGGTGGCGCGCTGGCGTGACGCGTAAGTTATAAAGCCAAGTCTCACCCCTGGCCAGGGAAGAAATCCATTCAAATCTACTTAATATTCATAAAAATCCATTGCAGAAAATAATTTTTCTTGGTCATTGATTTTATTGTACATAAAGTGTAATATCTGATGTGGGGGGAAGCATTTGTGAGACATTTGCAGATTTCCCAATACTCTGGTGGATTTCTCCAAGGGAAACTAATTCTTCAGATTAACATGTTTGAATGGAACCGTCAAATGTGGCCAGATCCCCTTTTCTTTGTCCTGGGAGCGCAGCGTGTGGGTCCATACTTGGGGTGCCATGCCCAAGGGGGAGCGGCACTTGAATCTTAGGCTGGGCCCTATGGAATGGCTTTTTTAGCTGACACTAGATACTTGCCAGTTGCTTGTGGCAAAGCCCTCGCCCCTCTCTATTCCAAGGACAAATGTGTCAGAATCGCATGCATGACAATGTGGAGAATGTCCCCATTACCTCACTTTAATTAATAGCCATCTGGGATCCTTGTCTTCGCAGCACATTTTGGTCCTAAACGGGTGACTTTCCTCCATCTCTCTCTAAGTCCACTGTCTGCTCCAACATCGTGAGCCGTGTAGTTTGACAAAGGGGCAGCTTGTTTTTAGATGGCTTTTTGTTAAGGCAGTGTCAAAAATACATACATACCTCATGTTACCCCAGCTGCATATAGGTCATTCATAAATGGGCGAAGTAAAAGGTTTCAAGTGACACTATAAACTCCAAATGCACTTTGAAAGCTCCACTCTTTAATGCACACTTGATGTGCACCAAGGCACAAGGGTGTCCTCCCTAAGTCTACACTGACGCAGGCAACCTTTTTGAAATGTCTCCAAACATCTTGAGACATGATAAAAGGTTTTACGGCAGGTTGATGATGCTGGTGGCAGATGGCTGCTTGTGTCTCCAGACATCCTCAGCTGTCACTGTTTTCAGGGATCTGTGGCCTCCCAACTGGGATAACCTTTGCGAAATGTCTCAACAATGTACCGCGTTATGTTCCTCTGGTGGCTGCCAGGATGAGAATTGGCAGCTGGCGGTGATGCATATATGACAGAAATTAAGGGATCTTTTGTTCCCAAAACACTTCATATTTGCTACCATTAACCTAAGGGATTTTCCTTCTTTTGTAGATTGGATAGGGCATTTGTTTTGTTGGTCCTCCTACACACAAATTCGAGGGAAGTGTTGAGACAAAATCTGGTGCATTTGTTTTCCTAATAATATGTTACAACCAGGGAAGAATGACAAATTTCTTTAATTTTGTTTGCTATGATCTTGCCACCTGCCAGTTGCCTCATTTGGTTCCAAAGATAAAATCTCTGCCACACACGTACCCGCAGATACCACGGCGCAGAGGTCTCAATTTCCCTGTCGAAGACAGCATGGAAGATTCCTTGCATGGTTGAACAAGGGTAAAACAACATTCATGTCATGCTTACATGGTGGTGTGGGATAGAAGACATGGGTCAAGTAACCAATATCGTTGATGTCTAAAGTAGGGTGGGGATCACCAAGTCAATTTTTCTTACAGTTGGTAAGGATATCAAAATATCAGAGTATGGGTTATGATGTATAAAGTGTAGGTTATAAAAATAGGTTGTTTGTAGATGTTTCCTTGACCGAAGTCCCCCAGCAGGGTATCCAAAACAGCAGCCTGACTCCCACCCATCTGAAGAAGGCCAAGCTGATGTTCTTCTACACCCGTTACCCATCCTCCTCCACCTTGAAGCAGCACTTCCCCGACGTCAAGTTCAACCGATGCATTACCTCCCAGCTCATCAAGTGGTTCTCCAACTTCCGGGAGTTCTACTACATCCAGATGGAGAAGTTTGCTCGCCAGGCCATGAGCGAGGGGCTGGAGACAAAGGACCTGCACGTCACGCGTGACTCCGAACTGTTCCACGCACTCAACCTGCACTACAACAAGAGCAACGAGTTCAAGGTGAGGAGCTATCTTCTATCTACAAACTTTCCACCACCACTTACATGTACCACTCAGGCAGGATAATAAAAGTGTAGGTGTTTTAAGTGTTACTTCTTGTGCTCTATTGTTGTGCCATTGTTCAATTTAGTAAATTTGGGGGGACAAAGACATTTGCGTTTTTCACCAGTGTAGTTGATTAGGGTTTGTAGCAAATCTGTGTCTTTTCCAAATTACCTCCCCCACCAACAGAATTGTGATGTTTATTAAGGGTTCTTTGTATGCAAACTGATGATTTCTAATCTTTTAGGGAACAAAGAAATTTTCTTCTGGTTTCTTTTCTTTACCCACAAGTTGGCTTAGTTTCAGTTGAGTCCGGTGCCATCAAAGTGTTAACATGCATATCAGTTATCCTTCTTTATTCAGTCTACCAGCATTTACATAGAAGTGGCAGGTTAAAGTGAGTGTTAGTGCTGGTTGTACATGCACAGAAGGATGGAGTTGTAGCCGGAGTGCTAGAGAGTTTCCTTTGTTCCTGGGCAGCAGCTGTTGTATAAGCCTCCTTGTGCACCTGTCACTGGCTGGAAGAAAGGCTATTGTCCCCCGCCAGGGCCCAGCTCAGTTTACCGGCCGTGCTCGGCCACACTTCACTTGTTCACATTGACTAAACACAGTAGCACTGCTTGAGGGATGCAAGTTTTTTTGGGAAACAATGTCTGTAAGCAGGCAATTCCTAGTTGCCCCCATTCTAGTGCTTTTCCTTTGTAGTGGGATCGAAGTGGTATTTTCTTCAGGAGGTGGCAGCAGCTGCTGGATGGGTGATAGCATCTGCCCATCATTCACCCTATCAGGCCTGTCTGGTGTCTTTACATCTGTCGCCCAAGGAGACACGGTCCCTCTGCTACACATGCATTAAGAAGGCAAATATGATGGATTATGTAAAAGACAGGGTGCAACATGCATGGCCATTCAGCACATTAATGCCTCTTGACACAGATGGGTCACTGAGAGATGGTTTGAAAGCATCTTGAGACATTTGGGAGGTTCACCTCCCCTGAAATTGTGGATGTCCTGCTGTTTGATGGGTGGAAAGGTGCTTAGTTGGGATGTGTTAAGAAGCTTTTTGAAACATTGAGGAATGAGGCTTTTTTGCGTGGCAGCTTCCTTTTGATGTGCTAAAGTAATACATATGAGTATGGATCTTGTAGTACAAAAATGTAGGAAGTTATGCCCCCAGCTGTCCAGATAAAGCATGGTGTATATATACGTGGATGAACTCAAACTTTCTCTGTCTGTTCTTGCTGTACCAAATTGCCCCATCTTCACGCCGGACAGGTGATTTTTAACTTGTATCTCACCGACCGGTGCCCCCGAGTTCGAAAGTGCATCATTACAGGGACCTGGGAGAGGCGTCATTATTTTGTGGTGCGTTGAGGCAGGGCATCTGCTAAGATCAATGAAAGACAAAGGATGCGCACGCTAAAGAAACATCTTCCTGTGGTGGTGGCAAGGAGATCAGTTTAAGGGACGAGTGCAATCAATACAAGCTGTGGCTTCTGGAAACAAAAGTGCCTGCAGTGTTTCTCCTACCCCGGGATTATTTCCAGCAAACTTTATGAATAAGTGATAAGAGGCTGTTATAACAAAGGAAAGGGTGGTGATTAGACAATGGCCGACCCTCATTACTTTTTGCCCTGCAGTCTTAACAACAATAATGTAGCATGTGGACATTGTCTCCTCTACCCAGCCTGGAAGTGACATTGTTAGGATTGGATCTTTCGGTTGTAACCGAGTAGAAGAAGTTTATGTGTTTAGGTGCACAAAATTTTTAACCTGCCAACGATCCTCCCAATATAAAGCCTGTCTACTTATATATTTAACAAAGGGCTGTGTGTTGCCATCCTCAAAAAAGTGAAATAAATATATATCCCAAGTGCATTTTGTTCATCATCGTATACACAACTTTAACAGCTCTGTTGGTTGATAAAGAAACATACCATTGTGTTAAACTATGTTTTTTCCAACAGCAACTATGAAGAAACAGACATGTTTGTTTTGTGACATGTGCCCTTATTGATGAATTTTCAATAAGTATTTGTAGCCGTAGTCAAATGAAATATGTCCTCCCTTCAGGTGCCGGATTCGTTCCTGGTGGTGGCCGAGCAGACCCTGTCCGAGTTCTTCAACGCCATCAAGGCAGGGAAAGACCTGGAGGCATCGTGGAAGAAGAACATTTACAAGATCATCAGCAAGCTGGACAGCCCCCTCCCCGAGATCTTCCAGTCTCCAGACTGCATGAAGGAGCTCCTTGGAGAGTGAGATCTGATGACATCAAGTCGTTGTGTTGCAAGCCAAGCTTTACGAGAAGTTCTTGGAAACTTCACTGAGTATGTAGGAAAGTGCTTAGGGATTACTCTATCTGTCTAAGCCACAATTGTCAAGGAAGACGTAGTGTGAAGGAAGGATATTTATTAAGGATACAGGAAATTTGTTGCATGACTTCTTTGGAAAGTCAGTACCCCAAGGGTATCATTAATTTCACATGCAATTGAAGAGTTCTAGTCGCTGGGTAAATCTGTGGACCCAGTAGGATTGAGCAGCACAGGTTGTGGTACAGAGCTAAGTGTGCAAAATGTACTCCGGGATGTCGCCAGGACGTGCATGCCTTTAGAACACGGAAATTGATCCAGAGAATCTTGATGGAATTTGACTAGACACGTTCAGCGTTAGCGCTCTTAGGACTTAAGATTTCTGTAGGTAATGTGATTTGCTTATCACAAAAAGCAAGGTTGTTTTGTTAATGTGTAATATGGTAGTAGGCAAGGAGAAGTCGGCTATAATTAGGCAAGTTCCTGTGCCAGGAAGAATGTGGAACCATGTATGCAAGTTGTCAACGCACTCTAAAGAGTGGTCATAATTGTTGTAGTCGAGAGGAGCAAATCAAGACTTAGTAATCTTTTAGATTTAGGAGTTTAGACCATATGCCATGTGGAGTTAGACAGACCCTGGGGCGGGGTAACCTTAAAAAGTGGGACCTAAATTTCCTTAGTAGCTTCCAAAGTGTAGAACACTTTGTCAGGTAATAGTCTAGATTTGGACCCCTTCTGTAGCCATGCAAGACAGTAGAAGTTAGGAATAGTGCCTAGTGCCTTAGGTTTTTACAAGCATTACCAAATAGCACAAAAAAAATAGATGATGCAGAACTTGATAAACTACTTTCTTATACTAGCAGGATTTTGACACAAAAAAGAAATATACCCTTGTGGGGGAGACCTTTGCTGGTGAGACGTGTGCCAGCATCAATGTGGAATTTAGAAACCAGCTGAGAACAAACAGTAGAGCTACTCGTACAAGTGACCTTTAGTTGTACCGGGAGTCACTCGCCCGGCTGAGCTAGCCTTGCATGCCCTTCAGCCTCCCACTTTCTCTGGACATGTACGTTATCTCCTGATCAATGCTTGTTAGGTTATGTCCATGTTCCCTCTCTGGTGGGAGATCTAGGCTCTGTTCCCAGGGGTCGTGCTTTTATGGTAGAGTCAAAAATGATAATCATTTCGTTGGTGACATTGCCTCTGCCCTTGCCAGCTGTGGTGGTTACACTTCGTGTGCTCTTCGCATTCGTCACACACTCACACACGTAGGTGTGCTAATATTGACTCGAGAACCTGGTAATTTCTTAATATGTTTTATTTGCTGTATTTTTCTTTGTTTCAGGGACTGAGTTTGCAATTGTTCTTTAAATGCAATTTTATGTTGGAGACATGAATTATTTAGTTTTGTCCTGGGGTCATATTTTGACTCTTTTTAAGTTGCTCCTAAATTAAGGCAAGAGAAAGTATTTTCATCTGGGATGAACGAGCTTATTACAGAGTATATCACCATTAATTTATTCATTCTGGTATGTAGAAAATCATGCAATCCTAGGTAAACATTGTGCCAGCGTTGCTGAGCAATTGCTGAGCTGTTACCATGGTTACCAGACATTATCAGAATTATAATTATGTAATATCCTCGTCAGGAATCACTGAGGTATACATTATCAGATAGAGGATACAGATTTTCTTGCCTGTGCATGTTGTGTAAATGCTGGTGTTATCTGGTCTTTGTTTCCTTTATTGAAAGCACTACAGATTTTATTATTTAAAGAAGAATTATGTTTTGTGAATTTGTGCTTTATTGATGTTCACAGAAAAGGGTAATATATTGATTAAATCATGAATTTTAAGTAAGATTAAGTCAATCATATGCGATGTTGTTACACCATCCAGGGTTATATTTGTGTTGTTATAAAGGTCCAGAGTTTAATATATGCAAATATTTAAGGGCTGGCTTATTTTCCAGCCTTGTTATCTGACAGAGAAAAATTTATGGCAGAGTCACTTGCCAACTGATTGCAACGTTTTTCTGTACCTTGGTTCCCACTATTTATCATAGGAAGTCATCCATGTACTCAAGGTGCATCCCTTCAGAAACCCATCTCTCACTTGACATTACACCAACTGTCCTTCAAGTGGGAGGACTAAATGGCTTTGGGTGCAACTTTGTGTAATGGCTAAGACCTGTTATTCCTCATGTACACACACAGTATTTCATGTATATTCTAGCTTTGTTTCTCACAATGGGTGAAGGGAGATGTGATGTGGATTGTGTATTCAGCACCTAGGTGTGCTGGTAGATTGTAGATGTGTAGAACCGGTAGGCTAGATGAGACTTTATTGTGCAGGCAGACGATGCCTGCGGAATGTAGGGTAGGTCGGACCTATGCTATGCGGACAATTGTTGTAGAAAGATATACTGTAGCTCACAGTAAGTGAAGTGACCAGATTTTGGGGTGTCATGCAATGTGTCATCTTCATGTGTCATACAAGCCCGGTGGAATTCTTCCAAGATAGGTACATTCAGCAGGGCAACATTTTCATGTTCTTGTAGACAGTAGAAACCTTAGAGTTCCCCCCGAGACTTTGTACTAGAAATTTTTAGCCACTCCAATAAATTTGTAGACTCTCTTCATACCATACTGCATGTGGTCTGGTTCTTTCTGCGTGAGCAGCAGATAAATCAAAGGGCTGTTGGAGACAAATTTATACCAAAGGATTAAATTTCCAAATTGAGGTACCATTACAGGAATATGAGCATCAGAAGGGCCCATACATCATGATTAACATGTCATCCATCCTAAAGTCACACTTGGACCAGCGGTGCCCATTGATTAGCAAGGTCAACAGTATCTGAGCGGGGAGTTGGGCCAATTTATGGAAATTGGGCGAAAATGGCAATGCGCTGACGAAACAATGCACACTTAAACTTTCCAAAATGTTGCAGTGGCGGGGAAGAAGGAAACAGACACGCCATAATCAAACTTAAAATCAAAGCACTTCGTTTTCAAGCAGTACGTGTAGTAGGGTCCTTGCAAGAGAAGTAAATCAGTGTCGGACAGATTTAAGGTGCCTCCACTAAGGCATGTTGATCCCCGGGAACGAATTGTGTGCATGCTAGACCTGATGAGCACCGAGAGACCATCTACAGATCCTTAATGGTCATCTTTAAGTGGACAGCCATCCAAGACAAAGGTCTAAGGCCCAGTCTATGAAGGTGGCGTTATTTCCCATTGACACAGTGCCCAGCTGTGAGCCGCGGTGGGACTTCCAACGGCTGATACGACTTTAGGATAGATTGGCACAATCTTGCCAGGCACACAACCGAAGGTCCATTAATCCCCAAGGAAAGTACTCCTGATCCAGGGATCACGCTCAAATGCCCTCTTGATCGCCGGGTCGCGTCTCGGGGACGTGTTCGAAATTTCTTATAAAAGCGGAAGAGTTGAGAAGGAGTGTAAATACTTGTCCTCCGGAGGTTGTGTACATTACCAGGATAGCTGGATTTTGGTTGCAGGAAGGGCGACTTAACTGCTGCCTAAGCCTCTCCATTTACATTGCTGGCCACAACTGAGCCACAATCTACAGATTTCTGCCCTGCCAATCATACACTACACTGTGTTACTCACATGTTGGCATTTTTGTTGGCCTGAATAAAGATAATTGGCCTAAGACTAAGTGCATCACAGTGAAGAATGCCATTGTATTTTCCAGTTCCCAATCCTTAAACAAAACCATTCCTTAGCAACAGGTAACAATTATCCAATGCCTTTGAAACTGACTAGTATAAAAAGAGGTAATGTAACATTTCACTTCCTCTTGGCACTTGAAGGCGAGATGGACTTTAGATAGCCTGATATCCTGTAACTAGCTCTGCACAAAGAACCTGTAATAGTTGTGTTTGCTTTAGCAAGTTACTGCAACTGGGATCATGCTTACTAGCAATACTAAGTTTAATTCATTCAGCCTTGGTCCAACTTTTCATCAAGGTATATGACCTTAACAAATGCAAATATCACCCCATGAAGCTTTAAATGTCGTTTCAAACTTCCAGATGGTGAAACTTGGCAGAAATATTGTCAAAAATATTGGAATCAATATGCCCATTCATGCCAGGTTGTTACCTTGGTGACAATAATATATATGATGCACATGTGCCTTTGCTAGGATTGCAAACTGGAAGTCTTATGTTTCATTCTGAAAATTACTAAAATTTGCCGGAAATGTGCCCAAGGGCACACAATGACACGTGCACTGAAATGGACACATGGATAGACAGTATCATAATCATGACAGGTTAACACGACATCCTGCTATATTATACAAACTGGAGGTACGTAAAAAGCCTCAGACTTCCACCCTGATGACGACACAACAGGTACTAAAAATTCCCTGCACGCAATATAGCTCTCACACCCGGCATGTTCTCAGTATCAGGTTTCCCCACTTTTAACGCACATCTTCAATAATGGGAACGGACGTGTTGATGCTTGCATTTCCTCAAGAAGACAGCTCGAAGACAGGAAGCAAAGTCAATGACTTCCCCTGCTATTTATAACATTGAGACACTTCCTTCTCCCCTGTTAATAATTCAACTGCTAGGTCATGCCACACCTATGGCAAAGTACATTGTGTACCTGTGCGGTGTAAGATAAGAATCAGTGGTGAAACTGGCCCGCCCACGGCAGCACTGTGACAAGGCTATTTTAACCATCTGTCCAAATAACCCTGACAGAAACAGGAATAGCTGTTCCGTCCAAGGGTGTATCAAGTACTTTATGGTCATAATTTCTGCCTGCACATTTATAGACGTGACGTGGCATACCAGCTGCACCAACTTCAGTCGCTCAAAGAATTTCAGAAGGAGGGCTGCAGATCGCTCTCACATGTTTTTCTGTCTTGTGAATGTCCTTTATTACTTCCCGCACTCCACATTTATACTTTTCCAATAAAAATATGCCAGATCTTTATATCATCAATATACTTGTATTGACTGCATAGTTACATTTTTGGGGGATCTTGCCACATGTTTGTTCTAGTCACCATGTTGTCTTAGTGTTGTTAATACTACACTCTGTGCAATGTTCTATTTTTGGAGAACAGAGATTTGCAATCCTTGTGAATAAGATAATAAGTTAAGAAAGGTAGAAATGAAATAGAAAAAACAGAAGTGAGCAGATTTCCTGTTTGATTGGAGACATTGTGGGGTGAATTCTCCTTGGGTCATGAGGAAGCAAATTAAATAAACTGAAAGTTCCTGGAGGGAACCCAAACCATGAGGAAGTCTCCAACTTAACTTGGCAACAGAAAAATTGCAAGGGACAACAAAACCTGTTCCTCTTCACGTGTTTTACCAGTACTCAATGTCACTTGTACAGCAAAGTCCACAGAGCAAAGGAGAAAATGGAAATAAGGAAGACAAGCATAAACCAACAGCAGAACAGAATGAGATATCAATCGTGCACTCCTCCTAATGTCAAGAAATAACATTTGACTCTTGGCATATGCTAATGTCTGTGTCACAATAATATATTGAGTCCCCTATTCTGAGCATGTTTTGACAACTAAATGGCTTAATTTCTATTTATAACTCACTTCATTGATGTCGCCTTGTTAATAATTCAGTCAGGTAAATTGATACCTGCCAATCTGTTAACACCTAAGTTGAACCATACATTGTACAAACTCCTTCCTCATACAATGCCATTCCCTAGTCAGTCTTCTTATTTATCTTAACTGATTTGTCCCAAAAATGAAACATTTGAACACATTGAAACAGCCCATTAAACTGCACATTCTAACAATGCCATTACCATGAGTGCCATGCAGAAAGTGCCCCTCAGTGTTAAGGTAGGATGATATTTAGACAGGGTGTCATTTAACCTTGTAGGTACGGCTAGTATTTCCTGATACGCCCTCACACGCAGGGGGCGAGAGGTTTGTGAATCAACATGACGTATTTACGGGTGATATGATTTATTTCATTTGTTTGATTTTCTATACAAAGCTGATAATTCTCACCCAGCTCTCAGTGGGCTCCAGGATAGCTTTGATTACTTAACATTATAAGTACAACATAGAGCTCGGTCTGCAGAATAACATGTGAATTACCACTGATCTCACCGTGTGACACCAAAACTCATATATGACTTCAAAACAAGTATAAGACTAGTAGTGTTCTTGACGTATGACGTCTTGTATACACTGTCTGTGCTATATTCACAGTGTAATAAAAGTAAAGTGTAATAAAAATGGATTTCTCAAAGCTGAATTTTCAAAGTAAAATACAATATGAAAAAAATCTTATTTGCTTTCATTCTAAATAAACTGGCCCATTTATTTTCATTGTTATCAAACAGAATTTGTACCACTTTGATACCTTTTGTGTACCAATTGACCTACTTATGCTGCCCTTTTATGTTGCACCCAGATGTTTTTTTTCCCTTTTTTACATTTTAAAATTACCAGGTGACCTACAACCATAAAACAATTGTATCCAATTTGCAGTCCTTGGAGGAGAAGAAGCACATTAAAATGCACATTCTGACCAGGGATTGACCCTGCATCTGTGTGTTCATAAAAAAATTAGCATACATGGTAAGTACCATGCAAGACACTGATGACATCATGTCTACAAAACAGGGATGTGGCTCTACACCAGTAATCTGTTGTCTACACACAAAGCAGTACAATCAGTGATGGCAAGAAAATCCTCAGACCCGCGGCTCTGACTTAAGCTATAGCAAGTTTGGGAAAAACAAAAGATGCAGCACATTGTTACTGTCAGAAGTGAACCCAGCTGGTAGGCATGGAACAAAGAAATTACTCTGATCTGGTACTTCATAATCATACGTGACTCATGCTGACTCTTGATTAAATCAAAAGAAATCCATTGTTATTTCTCTCACATATATCCTCACATTACCAGTAAAGCATGCTTCTTTCTCAGCTATAGCCTTTATTGATACTTAGTCTTTGAGACAGAACATGTTGACATTTTCAAAGTGACTGAACCATTCCACTGGAAAGTGCCATTACGTTATACTCGGGCCATTTAAGATTTCCTACCAGTCTGTGCCGCGATGACGC
Source organism: Branchiostoma belcheri (assembly GCF_001625305.1). NCBI lineage: Eukaryota > Metazoa > Chordata > Leptocardii > Amphioxiformes > Branchiostomatidae > Branchiostoma > Branchiostoma belcheri. Next base: position 2,934,731 of record NW_017803876.1, read on the forward strand.
CTATGAATTATCCGAGGGGAATAAGCATGTGGGTCGGGGTGACTAATTAAAATTCAGACCAAAAATCGTCGCTTCTGCTCAGCTGATGACAAAAAGGGGCGGCTGCGCAGACGGGGTGACCTTTGGGTGCAAATTCAAGCCAGGATCCCAGATGACCACCATGATTCTGGGTCATTACAGACATTTATATACAGCCGCATTTACATGGGACAACTGTCCAGTCTGGACTCCTGAGGGGAGCTGGGAGGAAAGGGTGCCATGATGTTAGTATAAGTGTGCTACAGGAAGAGGGGAGGCTTCAAACTTTTGAACTAATGAAAGTTCTTTAACACACTTTTAAAAAAACTTAAGAGATTCAAAACTTAATATAAAAAATTGAGAGAGACAGCACCCAACACAGAGCACTCAGAACACACAAAGTACCATACTCTCATATATTATCACTAAAACTTCCCCTTTTTAATTAGGTGACATTTAGACTATTTTTTTTCATTCCCATATTAGGGAGATAATGTACAAAGGCTGAGGTGAGTTGCTGCTGTGTTTAGTTGTTAACTGTGTATTGCTTGTGGAGAAAAAACAGCTACTGCAGCGACATAATGAAAATGGCTCTGTATGACCTTGTCAGAAAGGTTTAAATGACACAGATTTTGACAGAAATGTATTAGAAAGAAGGATATGAACTTAATCTACCATACCGCGGAACTTTTAGTGACTTAATTAAGCAGGATACAAAATGTGCCCTTGTGGGACACGTTGTTTGATTTGACCTACACAATTCTGCAGCATCCACCTTGAAGGAAAACAAGATTGCCATTGCAGAATTGTGATTGAAATTTGCTGATGTTAATCTGCCTCAAGATTGGCAGGTCCCCTGGTCCCCTTAAGTGTGTGATCTTAATTGTGCCGCACTAATCAGGATCCCGTCTCCAGCTGCACACTCCGTCCTGCTCCCACCCATCCATCACAACACCTGCCACTTACAAACATCAAATCACTAAATTACTCCTCACGTAATTAGTCGTCTTGTTTGCTAAGTCCAATCAAGCTCAGGACTCCTCTGTTTGTGTAATACGCGCCACACTTGTCACCACGCTGTGCCTTAATTCACGTTCAAATATGCGAGGGAACGCTGATTACTTAGGACTGAAACACGACAGAGTCCCGGGAGAGGAGGTCCGCCGGGAGAGGAGACAATTCATCAAGACAGATGAGTCAGGGAGCTTTATGTTGTGTGCCCATTGTGAGTATTGCATTCGACCCACCAGATGTCAGGCTAGGTTTCACTTAACAATCTCTGCTGCTAATAACGTGCACAGGAATTAAAAATTTAGCAAGTTTTGTCTGGGAAGTCGGCTGCCTCACCCCCATCCGGCACACTGGTCCCTGCCAAATATTCTTAAACCACAGACAGATCATGTACTATTACCCCATTATGGGGTTTACAAGGACTTGCAATGTCAAAAACAGCAACACAGCCATTGCCGGGTTTATTACACAATAATTACTGCATTATATTAAGATTGCAGCCATCCTTACACACCATGTACTTTGCCCAAAATTAAACAGTGATTCAGTGGTTACATGCTTCTCTGCATGGTTACAAAGACTCAGATGCATGGTTGATTTTGTTTTTAATAGAGAAATAAATAGAATTTTTATCATGTTTCCATTTCCACCTCTGCAAGCACCAGAGGTTTTGGGGGAGGTGGCTGTAACTGCATTTCATAAAACAATGGTGGTAAACACTGGAAACGACATTGTTGGGGGTAACTCAAGGGCAATGCAGAATCTCATTTCTTGATGGTGATGCCACATTTGCAGCTTGACTTTGACAAGAGAAATGTATCCACTCCCACTGCAGCACCACATGCTGCGAAATTAGTCATTCCACAGAAGTCTCAATCAGCCATAGGGCTTCTACGTCCATTTTAAAAAGTTTTTCCAAGTAGCAAGGGAGTCTTCATTGCATGATCCCCCATTTGTGCAGCATCCCCTTGAGGTTACTACACAGTCTGAAGTGTCACTGGCGATCAGAGTTCCACTAATGTCCCCGTCACTTCAGATCCTGGATTGCTCGGTGAGGCGCCGTTAAAGTCCTGCTTGTCGGGGTGCTTCATAAACCTCAAGAACAATCTCGGCAACACTCACGGCACTGCGGGCCTCTCCAAACAACTGCACTAAGATGGAAACAACCCTTCAGAAACCTGTTACAGCCTGTATCCTTGTTGGAAGAGTGGAGGGCTTACACACTTTACATCATACCTGTGATAAGGTGACACCGTTTAGAAGTGGGGCAGACTTGTTCAAAGCACATCTTTCAGAACCGAAGTTCTTGGTCCTGTGTAATTGACATCTTGCTATTGGCAGGGATGGGAACTGAAGCATTTGATAGAAAAGATTTTGTGGCAAGGTGCCACCTGCAAACTGTGAAGTAACTAATACTACGTCAGAGAAAAACAGCCAAACATGGTGGTTAACGAATTGACACCAAGTGGGGGCTTATATTAAAGTGCATTACTTCGAGCAGGCTATGGATTGTACAGTAACCTTTTACAATTGTTCCAACTGAACCCATGTTAGGAGCTGTGAGGTTGACAAGTCAGTTTTCTCCTACAAATAAATTTACCAACATTACTTCAATAATATTACTTCAATCAGCAAAAAACATACCCATAAAAACACACTTCACTAAACATTTCACATGTCTTACTACGGGTACTGTTTCTCAGCTACTGTGTTGACTGAAATGATAGCAGCATCATGAAGCCCAGTTCAAGTACCAGCATCTGTAATGTACAAGAGCTCTCAAGTAGCCTGGACACCCACCAGATGGTTAAATTTAATCCACTCCTTACCCACCCCACTTATCAAACTGTACCTCTACCACGAACTCTTAAAAAAAATTTTGTAGTACAAAAAGCTATGTGACAAAATAAAATTAATGTTTCTGACATATGTCAACATATATACAAGATGTTGCGGCAGAGATCTACATGTTCTTATACTGCTTCAAGACTATAACAGTATACACAGATGACATTTTCATGAATATTGGTAGTCAAAGCAACATAACAAAACACAGTAAAACCTGATATGTGTAAAAAGAATCCTGTCATTTGTAAAAAAAATGATCCTATAGGCTTGCTTTGTATAAAAACTCCTCATTTGCCAGTCACCTATTAATCACCTATAATTATATATGTATGATGATGTTAACCTCAACCTAATTGGCTTAAGTCACTTATATGAAATTCCCATTATTCACCACAAACAGGATATGGGCATTTTGTAATTAAATATGCAAATAAGATACTAATCCATATTCCTTGATGTTTTTTTCCCAACCAAATTACATATGTCCCTAGTATGAAAGTCCTGCCCTAACACAGAAGACTAATATTGCATTTTCTTATTAATTATGCAAACCAAGCCCTACTTTGCATAATCTATGTCTAATCTGGGCCATATTTGCACAAAGTACTTTTGGCAAGAGGTCAGTTTACTGCTGACAGCCATGATAATTATTCCACGTCTTCCTGAAGTGTTCTTGCTGCAGCGTCTATAGTGAAGGTCAGGATTGCCAGCTGTCTCTTGAAGGTCTCCCATGCAGTGTCTGGATCTTCACTGTGATCTACTGCAAACAGGGCATCCTGCAGGCCGGGGAACGAGGAACTTGCATAGACGTCGTGCAGACTGGGAGCAACAACTAGATGCCTGCAACAGAAAAATGAAACTCATGTTAGAAATACATGTAAAGGGATCTCAAACCAGTTTAGCTCACTGACGAGCAACTCTTCCACTAGTTGTGACAGAAAGAACAAACCTAATATGCAGCATTTACAGTCTCATTGTACCAGGAAACTCTGTTAGCTGCTTTAACAAGTACAATGTACAGTAGGCCTTGGCTTAATGTCCCGTTCTAAGGACTGCAACCCTTTCCAGTAGCATGCATGTCGTGTGAACAACAACAGACTGGATTTGAACTCCCAACCTCTTAGATCTGAGACAAGGGTTGCTAACTACAGGATTACTAACACTAAATGACATTCTAGTTCAGTGCAATGACCTAATGATGACAGGTGTACCATACCTCCCAGCTCTGAATGAAGTTCATAGTTGGGAACTTTTTGCTTTTATACTTTCCTTTCCACCAAGTGTTTAGGATTTTTTTGCCTACATAATACCAGTCTCAGTTTAAAAATTAGTGTATACAGTAGGACAGTCACTGAAACTGGTACATACATACATGGCACATACATCAGTTCACCTGTACATTACAGATTAAGCAATTAACTTCTGGCATTCAGAAAACTTTCATACAAAATGTATACCACAGCAAGTAAAAAGTATTTTATGCAGCAGACATGCATGTATACTGGCATTTTTTATGCCATGGAGCAGGTGACACTTATTTCACAAGCCAACATCTTAATGAATAAAACATAACTGCTTCAGCCTGTTGATGATAACATCCCAGCTCTTAAAAAGGGAATGGCGCCTGGCATATAACTTTTACTGCTCACTTATTTTCCTCCTCGGCTCCTCTACAACCTGTGACAGATTCTCCCTATGTTCATCACCTTCATCATAAGCAGGGGGACAATAAGAATCCTAAGTATATTCCCCCAGGCCGACCCATTCAAGCACAAGCACTTAATTCAAACTTGGTCATAAAAGTATGGCTCTAACTGCTTCCCGTGTACGTCCCTTTGATGTATCTGGAGGCCATGGGCTATAAACAAAACAGTCCTTATGCTTCACTTGAACAACAATTAAGGAAAAAAGGGCCTGATTTCCGGATATCTTCCTTTCAAGAAGATTAGGTGGTAAAGTCATGATCGTTCATTAGAAGGGATCTCCCTGGAAATTGCCGCTCCTTGTCCCTCGTACTGAGAGAATACATGAAGAACCTCAGCCATTGAATCCGTCCTACTGACAGGTCCCCGAGGACCCTGTGTCATCACCAATGGGTCTATGGGAAGGCTGATTACCAGGAAAAATCAGGCACTTAGGAGCAACATAACGTTCAGCTTTAGGACTGTAATCTTGCCCAACATTAATAAGGAGCATTGTTAGCCCTGCAAAGAAGCACTTTAGTGCTCCCAATCAAGGGTTAATGTACGGATATTACCAAGGGAGGATGGCAGGCACCACTTAGTCAGGCACACACAGGCCACCTGAGAAACAGGCAAGACCCACTCCTGTGCATTAGTGTGTGGCGGAAAACTTTCAGTTTGAAGGCAACAAGAAAACTTTATCTTTAGACATCTGCCATTTTCAAGCTGCACAATTTGTAGCCTCTGCGTCAGCGTGAAGGGGAACATTTTTTTATTGGACGGGAAACATTGTACGAGGAAGTGCTCCACCGGTGGTGTGTGTCACATTAAAGGGAAAACGACACAGTAAAGTGGAGTGGAGTGGTGGCTGTAAAATACCACATGCAGAAGAAATACACGTACATCAATGCAGGTTACTGAGAAATCTGCCTCTGAGTGCTGACTAATTGCTCAATATATAGAGGTCGTTAGAGTCACGACTGACTCATGGTTTATACATTTTCCTTCTCAAGAAAGGAACTTACTGATAACAAGACGACTGTTCACATTTTTGTATTCTATTTCTCACATTTTGTGCCTTAACTGCCCCAAATAGATTTGGAAACTTGGATGACCAAGCCATTGGAAAGAAAACCTTTGTTTCAGCACCAAGGACAGACCTGTTATTCACTGCTACATTACTGTTCTAAATATGAATAAAATTCTTCCTCACAATGAAACAATTACAAATACAGGTCAGGTTGTATGATTCAAGCAGCTTCATTTGTAACAATTTAAATTACAACTTTATTTCAGACATTACTTTGTGTCAAAATATCAAGTGATTTAAAAAAATCAGACCACAATTTTTTCGCCATTCATCCATCAGATCTTGAAATGTCAAATATTTTGTCTCTGGAGTGTTGCCACATACAGAGTGGATAAAATGTATTGTACAGAACCATGACAGAGTGAGGCTAGTCTTAACCTTCTCCCTACTAAGGCAGGCCTTTATCAATAACACTGACTAGTAACAGGGTTAGGCAGCAGGAAGAAGGTTAAGAGGTAAAAGGGACAGCCTGGCCTATGAACAGAGACAGGATCCTTTAGATGACCCCTGATGGAGTAACGGAGACACAGTGGCTCAGGGAGCCAAGGTTACCTGGCTAGAGGACGGCCGGGCAAGCCCTCTGGCTCAATGAAGGCTCGCTCCAGATACATGACCTTGTCATTCATCTTCCGCACCGCAAACGGGCTGGGCAAAACAAAAAGCAGGTGAAGGGGTCAACATTCCCAGCAGTTTCTGGTTTACCTAGAGTTGGTGACGGTGAAAGTTCTATTTTTGGGAAGGAAGGGTGTACATGTCAAACAAAAATATACTCTTAAGTTCTTCTGCTTTGCAGTACAAATTGACAAGACGCATTTGTGAGCTTTGCTAACATTCATTCTTGACCTATTTTAATAAGAAGTAATAAGAAAAAGGTAAGTAAACTGCACACTAGATGAAGACATCATTGAATAGTATCAAATTTTACCTCATACTAGGAGACTGGCCATTATATTCTGCTTCATTCCCTTGACACTACAAGACTTTAAAAAGTGATATATAGCAGGAAGAGAACAGCAGCAGAGTGTCCTTTAAACACTCCCTTCTCTCCTGCCTGGTGCGTACATCAATGTTTCAGTGACAAAGACCAGATCGTGTATGAACAGTCCTCACTTGTTTCTATCAATGACACGTCTCTGCTGCTCCAGGTGTGTGGCTGCCTGGGAGAACTTCTGCACAGCAGCTTTTAGTCCATCTGAAAAGCAGCAAGGATCTATCAATCAAACTTTACACAGTGCGGCTTCTTCTGGGGAATAGTTTAACAAGTGAGATCAGTTGTGGCAGCACAGAAGAGCCTCCCATGCGGTGTAACCACAACTATTACCAACTTTTGCGATCTAGAAGTTATCTGCAATACTCAAAAGAGGCCCTGATACCATCGCAAATAGTAAATCTGTCAACATTAATGTGAATGATAAACCCTTCCAGTCTCTACAGAGTTGAGGGTTGAGTTCTTCTTCCTCCACAGAGGCATGATAAACTTTATGTCTGGTTCTAGAGACTAGACCTAAAGTTTCCTTCCAATATTGTGAATGACTTTTGTTGCGAGTTTATCTTTCACTTAACTTTATTGAGTTTTACCAGTAGGATAGATGTAATGGAAAACACAGCATATAAACACAGGTTACCTAGACTGATGTTCTTTTCATCCAGCTTGTCTTTAGCAGCCTGTTCAAACTCCTCCAAGGTTTTCTGCAGAAAGTCTGCGTAGTCCTCGACACCGAGTGGGATGAGGAGGGAGTCGGCCATGTTGCGTGCGAGCTCCCCCCAGATCTGAACGAGGGCCCGGTGGTACAGGAAGTTTGGGTCGATGAATTTCTTCACGTAGTCGTAGGTCTCGTAGGCTGAGTGGTACATGGCGTAGGTGGAGATGGGGTATTTTTTCTGGTAAAAAAGATGACGCAAAGGAAAATGATATACAAGTACCTAGGTGGTAAAGAGTCAAAAATCTTTACTCATAAGAATTTGTACCTTGAATATGTGATAACACATGTCTTATGATAGGGATTCCTCCCAGTCTGTAAGTTTTAGACCTATACATCTTTACAAAGCTGGCATGAAGACAGATTTTGTGGCTCCTACTTCTCTTTTATAGCTTGTTGGTACTGTGAAAAAAAGTCAGATTGTGAAAGAAGACAGTTATGCCCTGGTGACCATACACTTACCCGGTCATAGTCGTATCTCATGTCCACACAGGTCACACCAACCCTGTCCAACAGGACGGTGTAGTCACTACCTGAGCCAATACCTTCAATCCTACAGCAGGCAAGGAACAGGGATAACAACAAGCAAAATGAGAATGACAATCCCCTCCTTTTATTTGACATAATGTTGGAAAATGATTTAAAGTACACACAGGACGTATTCTAGATAAGTGAACACAGCGTACATGTCATCTGGTTTCATGTGTTTCCAGGTGTCATACACGGTCGGACGACCTTGCTTGACCTCCTCAGGGTTGGGTTGGACCTGCAAAAATTGTGAGGCACAAATAAGGATGATGTGACAAATTATCATGTCCCACTACTCAACCTATCCACTGTCCCTAGGGGAATGCAGGTACACATGTATACATGTATGTACAAATGTAAATGTATGACTGTTAGTGAAGATAGTGTAGCAGAAGTCTTTGAACAGGTGTTCCAACCACCTGTTTGTTCAAAGGCATCTAGAAGTACAGTTTCGTTTCTAAGATTTCAAGGTTGACAGAAAAAAATGCTTTCCTGAAGACAGTCACACTTTGCAATTTGTGTTTCTTTCTTTCTAACTTTACAAGAGGATTTATCATAACGGTGGTCTAAGGAAACAGAAAGCAGAAGAGATTATTGTTTGGCAATACCTTTCCATTGTATTTCTTTGAATTCAAATTCTTCAGTAACCTAGAACATGTTTTTTCTTAAACAACCCTGTCAAATCTACAATTAGAACTCAAACATTTTGCACTGATAGAAACATAACATTACATAACACAACACAATGCAACAAAACATAAGATAATATCCTGATAAAGATACAATGTACACTTACTACTTTGTTTCTTTTTTTATGTGCAGTAAAACTAAACAGTGTATGCCTGGAGATGCGAAAAGTTGCATTGAAAGCAATGACCATATTCGTACCTGCTTGGTGGCATTGTAAAGGGCCTGATACAGAGGTGGGGTGGACTTAATCCTGGGTGTGGCTTGGCCTGGGGTATTCAATTCAAAAGCAAATCTGTGAACACCATATTAGTTACCTACGTAATGTGGTTCTGAAACATATTTTTCTACTATAAGAAAACAAACATTTCAACATTGTAAATAACAAAACAAGTGTGACAACATGGACATAAAATTGCAACAAGAAGACAGATTTCTGATATGGAACATGTTCTTACGCCAGTCCCATTTTAGACAACACTGGTTCAAGGATACAGAGATCCGGTGTACTGTAGTACACAGGTGGGTAAAGCATGGCAGGTTTCTAAGTAATAAAGCATGGCACTATTTTCATGCTTATTCCAGCAGGTACCTTACCTTGAACAGCAATGTCAACATTGACGTAGGCCACAGCTTTTTGTCCCAGGGTCTTGATATTGTCCTACAGTTAGACACAACATAAGCTGTCTTTATGTTTTCAACCATGACCCTTTTAAAAAGCACTCTACCATCCGTAGGTCCGCTTGTGTGTTTACATGTATGCTGCAAAGCCATTGTACTAATCTTATACAGTATACAAAGTCAAATGATGCCAAACATAAGACATATGTACTGATGTAAAAAAAAAAAGAACTAAAAATTGAGAAACATTTTTTCTGGCATTAGGCTCAGTGGCTGGTGGCCTGTTTTGCTGGCATGGAAAAATGATGATCTTTACTTTACATAAATTCTTAAATGATAACCCTTAGGTATCCACCTGCAAATATCCAATAATTAATGTCTTATCTAGCAAGTTTTAAAAAGGCTATTTCTATCAAATTCTTTGTAAATATCTACTGTACAGTTTACATTGTATGTGATTTGCAGTCACTATCAATATGTTTTGGGAACACATTTTATGTTTAGGGAACGTATTCTGCGGTAAATGTTGAGATGTACATTTTGTATCTATTTTTAGCGGCGAATAATTGTGTACACATGTGTTCTTCTGAGTTATCCCTTATCTAATAGTCTGAAGGTAGTTGGGCAACCTTGCTCGTACTTTGTCATATATGTCAGCTGAACAAATTTAGTAAGACACAGATAAATATTATGAATCTGTCTCACCTCTGTCCACTCCGAGGAGCCGATGAGTCCGTACTCCTCAGCCCCCCAGCTGCAGAACACAACTGTGCGCCGCGGTCTCCAACCTGAAATCATACGGACTGCGTTTGTTTCTTGCCTTAACTCTTCAGTCCATGGAAACTGTTTGCTTAGAGAAAGTGTGCAAGTGCCAGCCATGTGTTTGTAACATCTGCTCTGGATACGATTGAAGCCAGAAGAGTTAGCTCATTCCTTTGTCAAACACATCCTCAACACAACAATGACATGATTATAAAATGGTTAATCCATTCAGATATCTTCATACATAGTAACTGCTGGCAGCACTACATCAGTCTGTGTCAAACACATCCCCACCACAGACAATGGCATTATAAAACAGCTAATCCACTCTAACAGCTAATCTACATCAAACATAGTTACTTCTGGCAGTCTGATTTGCAAACAGCATAATCTAGCCACAACTGTGTATGGCAGTATTTCATGTTAAATGTATTTGTATGTTGTTTCTTAATTACAAACTGACGTGGGCCATGTGCCTGAAGCAATATGGCAGTCAGTCATGCAACACTGTCATAAAATTCCGAATGACTAAGGAGCTGCTGCTTGTAGTCAGAAGTAAGGTTTGCATTCAGAATGATTGTTTGATCAATGCTGGTGCAAAATACCTTCCAAGAAAACAACAGGATACTGTACATTTTAGAGATTTTGTTAGGCAAAATAACCAGGATTTTATACCTCAAAGAAGATTACACAAAAACAAAAGACTCCCCTCCCTCTTCCATGTATCTAATCATCTGTAATCCCACTTGTTGCCTACTCCCTAATCCATCTCCTGGGTAGGAAGCCCCAAATTGGCCTTTGCACTCCTGGATCAATGGCACAGCTTACAGGGCTTACGGGGACTTACAGACCTGCGATCAAGATCAATGGTGCCCACACAGACCGGAGAACAGTCCAGCCTTGACTATCACAAGTACAAGGGGAGGCCATAACTCTCATAAGCACTCAGGGTAGGCTTGTATCAAGGAACCAATCCTCAACATCAATTCTCAACTCTATCTGCCATGGGGTAAAGGAGCTAAAACTTAGCTGGGAGATCCAAGGAGAGTACTTTGTTTTCTCTTCAATACTTGATGTGATAACCTAGATTACACTGGTACCTAGCTGAAATTATATTAAACCAAGCCACTGCAACCCTGTCTTGAAATTATGCTTCCTGCTTTCAATCTTTGTTATCTTGTTGTTGCTATTGAGGTCAGAGTAAATTCATTGCAATGTTGCATTTTATTGTACCATATGTATGCACACGCATATAGACTTCCTGATTTGGTTTCTATAGTTGAATATGACTGCTACAGATAAGTTGGAACACATTTCAGATCATAGATTAGAACTATAAAGGCTTCAGAATGACTGATGTTCTGAGCACCACCATGGAATTGAAATCCTTGACCTCAATCTCAAGAAATCCTTAGATGCAAACTGATGGATCCGAGACATTGTCTGTTCCCACAAGATTACTCAGGAAAGACAACAGGACTAGACTGAAATGGAGAGGAAAGTTTTCAGTGCGACAACATGTATGTCTTATTACAAGTACAAATACATACAATCCTCTACAATGTGTGCCATATTCACAGAGAAAAAGGCAGGAATGGTACTATATATGTAATGGCACATACAGCAATACAGTTAGACACATTTTGAATTGTATACTACACTTCACCAAACTAAATGTAGTTGGAAGGTGAAATGTTCTTCCACAAAGTCACATGTTTCATGGCTGCGGAACAATGAATAATGGGTACAATGGGAACACACAAAGCCCGAAAATATAATAGTGCTATAAATACTAACAGTGACAATCCATTGATAAAGTGTGCCTATGTGTTGGCAATTTTACATCCTGAAAGCATGGGATCCCCTCATTTGTCGTATCTGATCCCCATTACTGCGTGCAGTGCAGTTTGCTTGAAACTGCAGAAGATCTATTAGTATGGGGAAAAGCCGCCATCATATGGATCCACCAACCTTGGCCATCAATTACCTGTACTTAAGTTTGTCAAAAGTAGAGCTGGTATCACGGATTCCTTCCCATGTCTGCCCAACACTGCTCAATATTGCATGACGCTGGCTGAGCAGATTTTCATTGGATTGATCGTGATTTTGGCTTAAATAAGAGGATTTTCCTCATTGTGTGGCACTAAGCTGGGGGCTTGTGGGTTTGCGACATGGAAAGGTACAGAGATCATTGAATCATCTTCAATCACTGGGAGGCAAGCTCTTGGAAGACATTTCTGTATCCGGCAGAAGCTGTCACACTCGAAGGCTTGATCTAAGGTAGCATAGGTCCCAAGCCACAACACCTATCTCTGATCAAACCAATATGGAAGTGCAAAGGACCACTGAATGAGGAGGCACTTTTAGGTCCCATTTGGTTTGAGATGCATTTTCCATGTTTCGGTTTGAAGCCATGACGGTAAGGATACTTGATCAGTCCCTGCACTTTGTGACTTATCGGGACTTGCTCCAGGATGTCACTTAATTGCAGAGTGCACTTTATGGCACCAGGTCAGGCAAACTGGCTTTACTTTCTCACTCTTAAAGGATGAAAGGTTTTACCTTATTTCATCTGCACTCCATTACGTAGGTTTATGATCTTCAGAAGTTGTTGCTCTTTGAGGGGCTTGCAACTACAAATCACATCAAGCAAAATAAGACAACATTGATACTACTTCTGTCCATTGCACTCTTTAGTAAGGGGAACATTACTCTAGACTTGTAATAACATGAGGACAGGTAGGAGAAACTATTGCACCTGGGAAAAGTGACCACCAACGGGACCCTTCCAAGTCAATTAACTGGCTCTCAGATCTGACTTTTTAATCTTAGCAAAAGGAAAACAACACACCCAATGACGTAACTTTCCACTCCAATCTTCATTGAAATGGTGAAGACAAAGACCATTTCTGCCACCATAGACTAGTCAGTACTCTAACTGTTAAACAAACATAAGGAATCTGCATATAGCAAACTTCAACTTTCCTGAAGTAAAGTTACACAAGAGACAAGACTAAAATATTGAAGCAAACAAGCATTTCAGCACCGAGGACAGGATCCAAGTAATCTAATACCCATAAGGATTTACGAGTGGCAAACAAAACATTAGGAATCTGCCTATATCAAACTTAACCTAACTTCAGCTACGTGCCCAACACACTTATCTTGAGGTGTAGGGGTTACCCAGTGTGCTTGGCTATGTAAAAGTAAGCTGGAGCAAAGCCACATTGCACCATCAGCAGTCCAAAAAGTATGACACTTTCTCACAAGCATTATGCTTCCAGACTCATTCAAGAAGAAGAACCAAGAAGCTAATAAAGACTAACAAAGAACAAAACAAGGATTTCAGCACCGAGGACAGGCCCATGTAATTACCTTGTTCTGTGTACTGAAACCACATGGTAGGAAAACCTATATCTTAGATACAATATATGCACATAAAAATTTGGTCCTAATTAAGGATTTGATTAATATACTAATATTCATAGGCAATCTCAACACTTAAGTGAAGAGGAGCCATGTAGACTACACCCTTATTTACATGTTAGCATCTAATGATGTTAGGCACTTAGTCTAGATGGCTTTCATGTGAAAATTTACCTAATCATATCATACTCAATTTTCTTATTCATGTTAGAATGTTGAACTAATTGTTTCTCATCACCACATTAAAATTTAATAATCATGTTAGTCAGCTAGTGATGACATTACCAATGTTGGCACCAAGACTTTATCAAATTTATAAACAAGACCTGTCTTTGTATGTTACATGTTCTACTGAACTCAGAAATTAGTCAGGAAATTACACTATGTCAATAAGAAGATGTTTTCTTTGAATCATGTACATTTTGCATTTTTCTCCTACATCAATTGCCATTTAGATACTAAGTTCAACAAGGTACTTTGCTCTAATGTAATATTATGGCCAGCAATCAAGAAATGATACCATACTTTCACACAGGGTTGTTCTGAATTCACGGTTGTTCAAATATCTGTGTCCCTACTGGCTACACAACAGAGCAGTCACAAACTTTGAACACATGGGTAACCCAGGTTCATCTACAAAAACCAATACAGTTAAACAAACAAATTAAGTCTGCACATAATTTGCTCACAAAGCTGCCAGAGGAAATGTGCAAAAAGTGACAGATTTATTTACTAATATCAGGTATGTAGGTCACTGCACAAGGAATTGTTACAGCATCTTGATTTACATGTCATGCTAACCTGGGGGGAGCTTTGTAAAACAATTCACAAAAACTTCTCAAAATATTGTACCCTTTCAGATTGAAAGCTTTATTCATTGTATCAAAGATTAAATGTTGGCATAATAACAAACTTATTTTGAGACACATTCTATATATAAAAACACCATTCCTGAAATTGAGCTAGTCAGATTCTACACTTGACTCTAAATTCTCCTATTCATGGTTACTTTCTACAAGCTAATAAAAGGAATTCTTGATTTTCATAGTACGGATTTTCTCAAGATTTAACCATAGGAGGGAGTCTCTAAGAAAGCAGTTATGATAACACAAATCATCTCTAATACACTCTACATATCAAGATATAAGGCATCTGGCTGTGAAAATTATTTCCTCAAATTAAGTGAAGAAAATGACTTTAAGTATTGAAGCTAACAATGATTTCAGCACCAAGGACAGGATCCAAATAACTCTTGTACATGTGTTCTGAAGCCACCTGGTAGAGAAGCCTACAAGTTATCCTCATCAGTCATGAGATATTACTCATCTTACTATTCTTAGCCTTCAGTACCCCCCATCCCCAGCTCCCTAAAACAGATGGCCCTGCTAAGTAAAGATACTCTTATCTGTCATCAAACTGTTTTTTTCTTACGACTTCTAAACACCAGCTGGCAACTGTAATGTCTAAGTACAGATAACAATCTGAAACAAGATGACTAGAATAATCAAATAATTCACAGATCTATTACATTTCTCATCCAGGAGCTGTAATCAGTTTTGTTGGCACGGGATTGAACAGGCAAAGCAATTTCTGATCACCACCAAGACAGCCCCTATTCCTGATCATCCTTCAGTGACAAAACAGGAGCCACATGGTTTCTGTTTGGAGGCTTTATCTAGCCTACCACACAAGGTTTTCTCACATGATGTAGTCACAGAAAAATTCCTGATTCCCATGTTCTGCCTGTGGCAAACAGACTCCCAGAGGGTTTAATGGATCCAACATTCAAGTTTCCTTGGGGCAACATCTACTAATGTGCAGCTGTTACACAAGTCAGCTTTACTAAAGTAGCTAATGCACACTTGACATTCTGATGAGGTTATCACAACTGGTTCCACTAAAAGAAATGAAATAACCATGAAAACGCTTACTTTAGTGCATGCCAAGAATATCTGCCTGCAACAGAAGCTTTTAGCACAAAGAAATCTTTTACAGAAATGCCTACTTGACATTTTCAACCTAACCAAAAATATCTTTTTCAGGTTTGATCTTTATTAACAGTATGATAACACAATTACATATAAAAACACTGCACCTGTGGCACTGACTTGCAGCTTCTCTTTTAGCAGAATAAAGAACTTTAAAATTGATTTTATTCCCACTTCTGGTCATGATAAGCTATGTTGTGATGAGTAGCTTGGTTGTAATAACTTTATGTCCTTTTTTGTTCAATAGGTATTGAGTAAAAAAGTTATGGCTGGTGTAAAAACAAGAAACAGATGTGCCCTACCTTCCTGTAGAAGTTTTCCATAAACCCTAGTCAGTTCTAGCAGGGAGGCTGTCCCACTGTTGGGGTCGATGGCACCAAACACCCAGGCATCACGGTGGTTACCCAGCAGCACATAGCGGTCTGGAAAGTTGAACAACAAATCAATACACAGCATTGGTTTCCAGTAAGCAGCAAATGGGATCTTACAACTTGGTTCTCTCATTGTTTACATGTCCTTTTATCATTCTTTTCCTTACACATTTTCACTCCACAAACACCTAAAAACTTTCCAACATTTTCTTATTCAATCATGACTACTAGTAAATTTTGACATTCGTTAGGAAAAGGGTATGTCCAGTATTCAGGTTATCCTGATCTATGAAAGATTGATTCCACAAGACAAAGTTTAGTTAGAGCATGAAGTTGACTTTTGATGGTCATAGAACTTTAAGAAACACAACCGCAACTGATATACATTGTACTCTCATATGCTGAAAGAGATGAATATATCACTTTCAGTGTCAACTCCACTAAAGTCTTACGTATCTCAAAGTCCCATAATACATACTTATGATTGGAAAGGAATTGCTTTCTTGTTATAATCAATGCAATACATGTCAAATAGAAGCTCCATGATTTGTTAATGTCTCCACCCCTACAGATAGGGTAATGTTCAGTTCTGTCATGCTCTAGCATTTTGCATATGGAGTATGATTTGAACCTAAGTTAATCATATCTATCTATACATTGTGTTAGTAGAAGAAAATCATATCTACATCTTGTCTAATTATAATTTTTATTGGATGGAGGCACTTGCTCTCTGTGCACCCCGCTTTTCCTCTCACTTGCACGATCAAACCATCAGTTCCACATACAACCGAATCAGTCGCTGTCTGGTGAGCTCTACTCGAGCACACACCAAAGGAATCAAAACTGATCACGGGCTGAGATAACGTCACATTCTCCTCATGACTTTTCACTGATGGCTCTACACTTCTGCCCCTTGAAATGGAGTTTTACATAATCCATAGATTGTGTATCACTTTCTGGCAGCCAGGTAATAAAGGTGAACTGTAGGTATTTTCAATGACAAAATTGTTTTTGCCTAACTGTGTGACCCAACTATGTGCAGGAGCGCCACCTAGAGGAATGCATGTGTATGTGCATGTGCCTGTGTCTCCTCAGTCAAAAGCTAGGTTTACATCAATATTTCAGGTTGCTGTCAACACATCAGCTGTTTATTTTAGAAGGCACAGGGCAACCTGATTCCTCCAATAAGTCTTGCACAGAAAACATAACTTGTGTGAGAGTGGGTATTTTGAACCCTGTAAGGTGTACATCACTGTACAAATTTGCCTCAGTATTTGACTCTGCTGAAAGACCACACCACATTTCACTATGAATCAGAAAACAAAATCAAAGAAAAATGATCTGTCTCCAGATTTTGCCCCTACATATAGATTGTAGATAAAAGATTTGATATTTGAATAGACACTGAGACATCCCTAGCTTATAATATATACTTACTGTACCAATTTACCTACCTGATTCTATACTGCCATTGATATACCCGATCACATTGGTGATGGTCCTGTTCTCAAAGACATTGTGCACGTGCATCTTCATCTTCCTGGAGGGAACAAGAGGAGTTGCTTGTTTTGATGTTGTCTGTCATACTGACATATAAAAACCTGCCTCCAAACATTAAATGTTACATGTATGTGAGTCAAACTTAAATAGTTTTCAAAAGTTGTGTGATTATCAAATTGAAACACCAAAATACATATGTCACCGGTAGCACTATAAAAGCATGTTTTAACCTACCCATTGCCATATTCCCCAGTAAAGCCAGGCCCAAGTCTGTAGGTGATGTTCAGGCCTCCTACCCAGTCCTCTGGAGCCTCTGCTCCACCAAGGTTTCTACACATACGCACACAAGCATTCAAAATCAAATCTAAGATGATACTACATAACACATAGTATTTTGTACCATTCAACAAATGAAACTGTTAAATGGTACCAGACTGAAACTGCATGGCAAGTATATGTATTTAAGGGACTGATAATGTAAAGCAGTTATTCTCAATTGAGGATGCTTTTTCTATTGGTAATGCAATATTGCCTGAGGCTCCCACATATACAGGAAGAAAGGCTGCATATCCTGTCCAAAATCTACTTACAGTGAAGACCGGAGAGGTTACCACGAAAAGTTTCAAGATTTACATTATATCATTATGAAGGAGAGTCTTGGCCGACCTGAGGTATTTTACAGCATCGCCCCAGCTGATGGGGGTGGTGGGGATACGTGGCAGTTTGGCATCTTTCTGCTGCAGTCTGTATGCAGTATCTGTGGGTGGGAACAGAAAACTCTGTCTCTCGGATTTTAGAGATGTACTAAGGGATATCACTACTTGCAAGTAGCATGTGTGAGTCATCTATTTTATTTAGCTATTTCAACCACTTCCTTCTTATCATAAACTTGTACATATATGGAAGACATTAATAGGGGTTTGTACATTAATAGACATAGATATACATGTAGGCAGGTGTACAATCATTCATCAGTAGAACACAAGTTATTCAATATACAAGTATGCCCCCTAGTGGTCTACATTATAAATACAGATCACCTGCTACAAATGTAGTTGCTGGTACATGTAGTACATGTTGGTAATTGAAACATCCAAAATATTTGTGACCTAGTAACAATAAAGCAGAAATAGTAAGAAATCTTGACGTGTAGTCTTGATGTGTTGTAGCCAAGTGGGAAACTGAGGTATGTTATCAAGTCCATGACGTATGTTATCAAGTCCATGACGTTAACCACCATAGTATCAGATCTCCCCCTCACCTGTAGAAGGGAAGCCAGGTGTGAGTGCGTCGCCCTGCCCAGTGAAGAGTGTCCCACGTTGTAACCCAGTCTCAGGCATCCACAAACCTTTGGGGTACGCAGGAAGGTTGTTAGGGTCAACGTCCTGTGGGTCAGAGTAGATGATGACTCCTATTGCTCCGGCTGCCTCGGCATTCTCCACCTGCAGATAGCACGCAAAAATAAAGGCAAAAATGGCATGTTTAAAGTTAAAACTTTTGTTCCAACACAAAAAATTCTCTCACCTGGAGCTTTCCACCAGTCACTCTGGTCTTCCTCAGTAGACTGACCCAGTGAAGCTTGTCACATGGCTTCTTTGAAGTGTGACGTCAACACTGGGTCAAAGGTATCTGGCAGACGATGTCGACCCCCATCGCTTTTCAATGTAGGGTGATGGGCCCTGATGTATATGGCTTCCTTCACCCCTCTCAAGAAATAGTCTTGTTCAGTGTCTAAAATCCTTACAGTGTCAAGTGAAACAAAATGTCCGGGTGACTCTATGTGGATGCGTTGAGACACCTCTGAACTGGCAGAGCTAGGCCGTGTATGTTCTTGAAACCTGGCTTTTAGAGACTTCTCTGTTTCCCCAATGTACGTTTCCTGGCAGGGCCCTTGTTGTAGCCTGCCACGGCAAAAACAACAAGCTGCAGGGGATGTGGTAAATGACACCACACTTCTTCTCTTTGGGGGTTTTGTCCTTGGGCGCAACAAGAATGTGTCTTAAAGTAGTGGTTGGTTTAATACACTTCAAAGAAGCCACGTGACAAGCTTCACTGGGTCAGACTACTAAGGAAGACCAGAGTGACTGGTCGAAAGCTCTAGGTGAGAGAATTTTTGGGGGGGTTGGAACAAAAGTTTTAACTTTAAACATGTAACTACCAACAACAGATGAACTTTCATGATAGCAAAAATGGCATGTCACTTTTCACTTTTATCATTCATGATTTCTAGTGAAAAAGTAAAAAATGAAGAAGCACAATGTTAAGACGTGATCCAAGTCAGCATATTGTTTTAGTTATAAGAAGTGAAAAGTTGAAGTCTGAAGTAAAGTTAGTATGACATATCAAAGCTAATGTCTGTCAGCAGACTCAAGTAAGCTCCAACCTTGCTGCCTCGGAAGATCCGCCCATATCTCACGATGATGATTTTGCCACTGCAGTTGATGTTGTTCTTCTGTAGGTACTCAAAGTCTTTTACTGTTCCATAGTTACCATACACCAGGTCACCCTGAAATGGGACATAAAAATGATAACTTTGTGGAGGTAATCTGTAGCTCATTGCCACTGAAAGGAATTAAAAGATGATAAGGTGAGACTACATTACTTTTAGTGACTTTCAATATCTGTACTGCATATCTGGTTATAACCAACAGCTTTGCAGGCATGTGGTGGCACCCTGATGATTGACCTATCACACCTAAGCCAAGGTGCTGTTTTTAAGCTATCTATAGGGGATGTAGTCGATGTACCCACTGTACTCCGTGACAATGAGTTCTCCTCTGTGGTCGTTCTCAAAAAAATGAATTATTGACCATCTCAGTCCTGGGTTGGCTTTGTAAGTACTTGTTGATATAAATGTTAGTCAATGTTGTTGTACCTCTGGCTCACCACTGGGTGAGTAGGCATTGAACGGTCGCGTCACGTCCGAGTCGTTCTGCTGCGGGATGATGGGCTTCTCACGTGGGGACGACTTCTCCACTTCTTCTCCAGCGTGCGTGAGGATGGACACGTAACTGTCCGTGGTGTTGTCAGGGTACGACATCAGGACCCTGTAGGGAACTTTCTTCACCACATCCAGACCGTAGTCCTGCCACTTGTCGTGGATGTAGTCTACCAGGACCTTCTCATCACGGGCGCTGCCTGCGAGATGGGGCCTGATGGTCAGAAACCTGAAGAAGAAGGTTATTATATTAATGTCACATTTTGGATCAATAGTCTTTCTGACTTATCTTATTGTGGGGGTGGGGGGTTCAACAGGTTTGTTTGTTTGTTCCGCTTCACTGGTAAACCACCTTTAGGCATTTTGTAGTTATTGGATATTAAATCTTCCTAAAACTAATAAGAGTTCTTCAAATTAACGAATATTCAATTGAGGTTTGATATCAGCTATCATAGCTAGTATCTTTTAAACGTAGCTGATATCACATGAGTTACTAGTAGAAACAACTGATGAAATATGTGGTTTCAAATTACATGAAATATGTCATGCATGACATTTCTGGGTAATTTGTTGTTACGGCCCCAGGAGTATATTTAGTAGCTGGATGCAAACCAGTCTATCTTTTCAGTTCATATTTCACTGCTTTATATAATAAAGGAGAGTCATGGCTATTTAGATCATATGTATGTCATTCTTAATACGATAAGTGTGCAGAGCCAAAAGTGTTGAACAATAGGCGGTGTAGAACAATAGGTAGCAGTACACCAGGTGTTCAGGTCAGGTGTGTACCTAAATAATTTTACAGGTAACGTTACAGGCCTGTACTAGGAACAGGGCCCTACTGTCTACAGTTTATTTGTAGGTTAGCAGACATATACCTAGTTATTGAGTCAGATTACGTAAATCATTACAGTGTGGCAAGACAGCTCACGCACCTTAAGTGTTTATCAATCTCAGCAGGCTTCACTTCGTCTATCATTCTCTGGGTGATGCTTGTGTCCCCCTCTCTAGCCCATGGCCGTTGTCCTCGCGCCACGCTGTCCCTGAATTCGTAGTACCCAAGGACGGCACCTAGAATGACCCCGAAGAACAGAACGACGATGCCGACGCAGACCAGACGACACTTGGACCAGACGACGGTGCCTCTGCTTCGCCGGCGGCGGAAGTCGTACAGTTCTATGTCGTCCATGGCGTCATCATCGGCGAGGTACCGCCGCTCACTCGAACTCGTCATTCTGTGCATTGCCGCGGCCGGTACCAGCGGAATCGCGTTTTCCATACACTGTCTACAGCCCCCAGGTCCTGCACAGCGCCGGGGGAACTGTCTGCGTCACAGAATTAAAGAGATTTCGTGGACAGAAATCAGACTTGGCAACTAACCTAAAGTCTCTGCCTAAGCTTGTTGATTTCAACATCGTTTGGGTTAGAGGTCATTGGACGAAACCACTGTGTAGGTGACATAGGGAAGATGACACAGCCAGTTTGGTTTTGACCATGATAAGATACACATGATTGGTACCATCTGGGTGGGCAAATTCCCCTTGTGATTTTTGATAACACGTAGCACATAAATTTTAGTATATAAGGAGAATCAGATAATTCAGAGAATCGCAAGGGGAATTTGGCCGCCCAGAGATAGTACCGATATGTCCTCTGGTCCATGCATGGGCCACTAAGCAGGGGCGCCCTCTGTCTGCTTGGATAGGTAATACAGACTACGCGAGTTGGGTGCCATGCATGGCCAGTGACCTAATCAAACCACCAGAAATGCATGAAGCAATATATGATTTGAAACATGTACCATATGCCGAAATAGGCTGGTTCTCTACAAATGATCGCTACGAGGCTTGGTTAAATGCCAAAGTGCTTTACCGACGAGCTTATATAACGTTACATGTGGGACCTCCTTGGTTTTACCAATATAATAGACTGAGAGAGTGTCTGGTATGTGAAAACAGACCATGTTGTTTGTTACAAGGTTGAATTGTGTATTTTGACTGTCCTACCCTTAACGCCTAACATAATGAGAGACAAACACAAAGAAGGTGATAACAATCCAAAAAGTTAATTCAGGCATTTAATCGGCACTTCAAAGCATAAATCAGCATCGATGGAAGATTTAGGAAAATATAAAACATATCTCTCTCTGTATATATACCATTTGTGACTAATATCATATACTTGTCTTGCTTTAAGGGCTAAAATACTATATTTCAATATTAGATTGATGGCAAACCTCGGCGGATATGTATGTACCAGTTTGTCTACATACATATGTATTTAGAACAAGGTGCAACAACACACATCATAGGGCAAGATCAAGTGGATCAACTTGTCATCATGGCACATGTCCTTTCAATCAAGCACACCTTTTCGTGTCCAAATCTATGGGGTTTTCTCGACGACAGCATTTATCGTCACGTTACGGATTTCTTATTAAGTCATTTCTTAAGTCATTAACTGACGTTGCGTCCCTAACTGGCAAAGATTGAGCTCGACTGCTACCTGACCTCGCCCTTCTGCAATATTGAGTTTTGATTCTTGACGCTCTGTTTGGTCAGGCGGGCGGCTAATTTCATCTGTTTGAGGAAGGGCATTTCCTTAAAGGAGGCGGCGACCTGGAAACAGCCCTTGGCGTCTTCGTGTGAATCGATCGTCCTGAAGGCGTTACGGAAGGCCTTGGACAGCTCTGTGTTGGTGTGGCAGGCTATGGGCGGCAGCTGGTGGATGACGCTGGCCTGTTTGGTCTTTCTCTTGTCGGGAGAATCTTCAGGGGGTTGTCCCGATACCCGCGACTTGACTACCGGATGGCTGCCCTCGGGCCTCCCAAAAACAAGGTCCCCGCCATTTTTAGCATGATTTCCTCGCGAAGCTTTGCTCCTTGGCGTGAGGGGGCCCTTCGACTGGCCGGTGGTCAGTCGTTGGTTTGTCTGGGTCACGTCAAGTGATGGGAGCGCCAGTCTGGCCGGAGATTTTCTTCCGAAGGATTTAGTTTCTCCGGCGACTTCCGTACCTTCAACGCTCTTCTGTGAGCTGAAGCTGCCTCTGACAGACGCGCTCCACTTTCCGCTTTTCATACTCGGTAAGTGTAGAGACGACCTCTCTTTATGCGGGGTTACAGATAGTCCGAGATCTTTAGATGCGCCTGGGCCGGCCCTCGAGGTCGCTGTCCTCTTCCAGCGACCTCCCTCCTGTCGGGGCCTCTTCCCATTGGTTGGTGTGATGACAAGGATGTTTTTCACGTTAGTCATCCCGATCCTGAACGTGTCGGCAGGAGTGCGCGGCATCTTGGACCTCGGCACGGCGCTCCTCTCGCTTCTGCCGAACCCGTCCACGATAACGCCCTGTCCCACGAGTCCCCTCTCCTTGAACACGTCCTGGTTCCGCTGGTACAGGGCACCCCCGATGCCGTTCAACAGACACACGCGAGTCCTCGCTCGGTTCGCCCATCGCCGCATTTTCCTGTAGATGTTCATGGAACAGACCATGCCCGAGCCGTGGCAGTTCAGAATCACGCTGATCTTGTTGAGCAGGAACAGCGCGCACTCCTTGTGCTTGTTCCTGAGGGAGTAGGACAGCGGGAGGAGCCCGTGGCCGTCTGGCTGCGTCACGCAGGAGAAGTCGTAGAACAGGAAGACCCGCAGGACCGTCAGCTGTCCGAATTCTGCAGCCTCGTGCACAGGCGTCTTCAGCCTTTCGACGTGGGACAGCGTGTGGCACCACTGCCGCGCGGGGTGTTCTCCGACCGGGTCGTCCGGGCGCGTCCCGGTGCGGATCAACTGTTTTGCCAGCGAGCTGTGTCCGAAGTGCGCTGCAATAAACATGGCGACGCGGTTTTGGAACCTAGCAACGCTGGGTCTCGACGACGTGTAGAGACTAACTAGCGACTGATTCCCGTCCGCCGCGGCCTTTAGAAAGTCATTCCACCCATTCCACGTCTCCAGTCTTAACGTAGTTCCGATCTCTACATTGTATTGATCTAAAGTGTTGCAGTCATACATACCGACCCCGTCTTTCGTCAGCCGGAAAGTGGTGACAGGTAGACCGCATTTTTTGGAAACGAGGCCCCGCAGTTCCCCGACCGTTGTCCCGTAAGTTTGACATTCTCGTCGTCCAGGATGACGATAGTCTGTCCGTTGTAGACGGAGTGGATGAACAGGATCGGTCTGTCCACGTCCTTGACTGTACACTTGAGAGTCGAGGCCTGGCTGACACCGATGTCTGTCAGAACCCACTCGTCCTGCAGCGATGACCCGGCGAAAGACAAGATGACAACCTGCTCCGTCGCCGACACGTCAAACTTGTACCTTATCATGTCCTTGATGGCCTTGGCCTTTGTCAGTCCTGGTTTGATCCTGACGGATAATCTGTGCCCCCCGAAAGCCACGAAAATCTTCATTTTGTCGCAGGTGTCGACCCTTCAGTGGTGAGAATTGATCTGTCCGCGGCGGTTGCTAAGACACAGTTCGATCTACTGTAACTCACCTACGTACTGCGCGCAGGCTTACCGCCGGTCCAATTCACTTCAGAGGGCAAAACACACATTAGCTGCTTGCCGACAACCGATTCGTCTTGCGCTGAACAAACAGTGCCTTTGTTTCTGCCCCTTATCCTTTCCATCATCGCACTTTAGTGTTCCAATGCAGGCGTACAACGTCCCGTTCAAATTCCGTCGCAGTGGTCGGTTGCTAGTTGTCACAAGCCCTCGGAATATTAAGCAAACTTATTAACTGTAGCACTTGCAGTGATTAAGTGGACTTTAACCACCTAACTCCGTGGTTACCGATCTGATTAATAAGAAAGTACTCGAAGCCATATTACGTGCCATAGTTGTCAGTGAGCCTCAGTTCCCCGGTGCTTTATTCGTAAGGCAACAGGATTATCGGGAGGTTTTTGTAACGAGAGGCGGTGTTGTATGTGTGCAGGGCGTGTCTCCACAACAATCTGCCCGATGCGGCCTGCACGCAATAAGAAAAGCCTTTCTTGACGTTGAATAGAGGCCCTGACACCATCGCGTGTTGTACCGGTGTCTAACAGTGGTTCAGGCGCCACACCTGGTTGACTTCAGAAGGCCAACGTTAACAACCATAGCCGAGCCGGGCATGTGGAGTAGATGGGACAATGCTTGCGCGTAAGCTCAGCCCCAGTGTTTACACTGGCTGGCTCACGGGAAGCCGCACACCTGCAGCCAAGGGTGGGCTGCACACATTCACGGTGTTTTCAAACAAAAACACCAGGGTAAAATCGGTCGTACAAATAGTACTTTTTAATCTCAAGAGTGTGTAATTCCGCAGGTGAGTGCTCTATCTAGCAGCACTTCTGATCCTGACACCGAACACGAACATTGTGTCGATTTTCCTGACGCAACCGACGGTGCACTTGAGGACACTTTTAGATGGGCAAGGCTAAAGTTGGCTCATTCCGGGGCCAAGAGTTCACAAGTGTTGTTCCGGATGGTTGCTGAAGAGTAACACGAACACAGTCCCCGGGCACTAGTGGGACGCACTTCGCAGTCCTCGACTACTTTTAGAGTGTGCCACTAAAAGGTGTTTTGTCAAAACTATGCCTAGGTGAAATCGTCACGTGACAACATCAAAGCATTAAAAACTTGAGGGATTATCTACCACAAATACTGCCATCGTCAAACCTACTCCAAAATTTGTCTGGAGTGTGGGGCGAAGGGCACGTTAAAACTTAATGTTTTCATATCGGTCCGAAAAATCAAATGAACAATGCCTCGAGGTAATGCGAAATTAATTAGACTTAAGCGACACAAAATAAACAACGTTAGCAAAGCAAAACTTCACCCCAAAACAATTATTTAAGTTCAAGACATGGATGGTCACGCGCTCCAGCCCGTTTCATGAAGCTGTGAACACGTTTTCCCGACAAAGTGGGCAAGATTTAGTTACAAGCCACCAGGTGAACTGGAAAGGTCAGGCGGCTGAACACGGCACGATCATGATCGTACATAAGCCGTGAACTTTCGTCGTGTGTATGTAGGGATGTGCTTTCAACTGCAGCAATACAAGGGGCATTTGTGTTTTCAGACATAATATGTAGAGGGGGAAGCTCGGGTGAGAAATCTGGCCGCTAGAAGGCGCTGTGAATGCAAATTCACTGATTTCAGCGCTTGAGCATGATAATAACTAGTACCATGCTTCCGGTGTGCGCCGCGCCCGCATGCGTGTGTACGTGTGCGTGTGCTACGGTGTGTGTGCGTCTGTGTGTGTGTATGAAGGGCAGGCTCCACTGAGCCGGATCTGTGGTACGCAGTTGAGGCAATATACAATATACTAGTGAGCTTTACAAATAGCAGAGGACAGTTTATCCCAGCTGGCCAGGGTTTACCATGGGCACCATTCTGTTTGATTAACGTCCGCTTCAATAGTTGCTTCAAAAGTCGCTGCCAAAGCGGAAGGTAAGTAAGCAGAATGGCACCTAGGTTACACAGAACTATAGAGGCTGTGATAAGTCTTACTGCATACTGCACTAACTGTCATTTAGGGTCTTGCCTGTTCAACTCGGGATCCTTGGTTCTACACAGAGTTGCCAGAGGGATGATGAGATAACTGTCTCACGTCGTGTGGACGTGAAGTAATTTATGATATTGGCTAGTCCATTATATAAGAGACACTGCGCTGGGATAGATGCAGTATGGAACAAGGGAAGGCGACAGGAAGCCTAAATTGGCGCGCGCGCGCGCACACACACACACACGCACGCACACACGCACACACACACACACACACGCGCACACACACACACACACACACACACACACACACACACACACACACACACACACACACACACACACACACACAGTATTACACATATACACGCACGCAAGCACGTGCACAAACACACACACACACACAAACACAAGAAATAGCCGTGTAGTTTTCCTTGTCAGTTGACACTTCACTAACGATACTCCAACACGATTTCCCCTCCACGTTCCCGTATGCACAAGTCACCTCACAGGTGGTGGAGGGATCGGAACAGCCTTGAAACCGCCTCTGCTGCTTGTAAAGATAAGACATGGCTCCAGACAAACAGATGGGAGAAGCGGCTCGAACTGGCGCCATCAAACCACAAGTTACTCATTATTCCGTTTTAAAGAAGTTAACATATCCTGGTGATTTGTTTTGGCTTCCCACGAATCTGCTCGTAACCGCAACAGGTACCTGAGTTTGTTGGCGCAATATAAAAGTTGTGTGAAACGATATGGATATATAACCAGGTAAATTGTGATTGTTGACGCACAAAAAAGCGTCGAGATGTTTGCCGTGTGTACGTTCCCTGCGATTAGACAACTTTCATTGCCACACTTCACAGTATTTCAGTGTTACTACACTGCAGTGAACACCGCTCTCTTGAGAAATTAGGCCGAGCTTTTAGAGCTCCGATATTTCACTCGCGTGTGCCTAATAGCCTGTCAGTTACTACTTCTGACGTACATGATAACGTAGGTGCGTAATGCATGTGTGCACAGATCGTAGTGATAAAAAGTGCCGGATACGCATGATTAGAGTCTAGTTGTAAAGAAACGGGTCCTGCACTCTGAAATGTTTGTAGATTGATTGAGGATGCCACGGAAGATATAGCCTCCATTACGGACCCCACTGGGCTTTGTTGTTTCTTCAACTACGCGCTGATAGGTAACATACCGGGTTCTGATTACTTGCTAGGTTTTAAGCCCTAGAACGTTTTGATGTATTAAAGCCTTCATTATTCAAAGAAGAAGCTACATTATTCAAATGGGTACTTCTAAGGCTATGTGACAGCTGTCTCCGCACGCCTAATCACTTTAATAGTTCAAGTAATTAAGCAGTATTTCATCATGCCTGTTGTAATGTGTGATCAAAAGTACTAATATTGCTAATAAGGCGTCCAAAGCATCTGAGACGTCATGATGTGATGAATCATAATTGCACTTTCTTTTAACAACAAAAACGGATGGAGAGAAGAAAGAAGATACACACAGCAAATCATCGTCAGCTTTGTATGAACCGCCATGTAAAAGCGTGCGGAGGAGGGGGTGCATGGAGGGGTTCGTTGTGACGTCAGTAGCGGTACGGACAAAATGTATACATCCTAGTGCGACTAGGCGGCACCACTGACATATACCTTTGGTAATATGAACAGAGCATTGGCTGCAAGTCTCTATATAACATGACATTCAGACGTCAGTTTGATGCTGTTTAATAGCTCTGTCTTTCCGGATCAATTACTCGAACCGCGTACAAGAAAGGAAGAAGGCGAGTCCCACCCACGTGCGGCATGGTGGCATCACTGTTGCACGACAGGCCGGGGCAACAGGTCTCACTCGAGGGGAATCAAACTGAATGAATGACGAGCTATCAGACTTACAAGGGTTGTAACTAACGGGAATAGGATAAGTAAGGATTCAGGATATCACGTATATGACAGGAAATGACAAACCTGCTACTATCTGTACATTTATCTTAAGCTAATGCATATGTCCATCACATAATTTAGTGATAGTGTTCAGCACCAAGGACAGGCATGTTCAGCACCAGGGACAGGCATGTGTGTCTGTGCGTGGATAGTGTTCAGCACCAAGGACAGGCATGTTCAGCACCAGGGACAGGCATGTGTGTCTGTGCGTGGATAGTGTTCAGCACCAGGGGCAGGCATGTTCAGCACCAAGGACAGGCATGTGTGTCTGTGCGTGGATAGTGTTCAGCACCAGGGGCAGACATTGAGGGAACTCTATGTATGAAAGAATGGGTGGGGAATGATCTTCTCTTCCAAGGTCGTTACAGTATACATGCCCATATAATAGTTACTACCCTGTAGCGTCTGCTTCATTGCCCCTATATATGCCAATTTGGCGCCATCGGTTTAAGGGCAAATGTTGTTAAACGGCTGGGTGATTTGGTATTTCAAATGCTACATAATTTGCTTAGTATTTGTAGCTACACGTAGACGAGTTATTGTGAAGGTGGTAGCAAGGTCAGGATGGAAGTCGTCGTTCCATAAAACTGTAATATTGTACAAACCGCAACCGTCATTACTTGTGTTATCTTTAATCCAGTGTGACGAGTAGCCTAATGGGATAGATGAGAGGCAAATTATTGGGAGATTACGTTTGTCTACTGTAATGATATGGAAAAATTAGACGTAATCCCGAAATCATGACAGATAATTACTGACAATCGAATTGTAATAAATTAGCTTGTCATAAACTATCAGCAGCCCAATCTTCGCATCGATGACACTCCTTTGTTTCCATCGACTGTTGGCGAAAGAATAAGCTATAAGCTATATGTGAGACCCCCATATGTTTGTATGACCAAGAGCTAATATGCCGACCTATTGTAAGGACTGTACAAAAAGGGCGACTCTAGCCCCAAGATCACGCCGAGAGCACATGTAGATTTTACGCCCTGTCCATATCAATGTTCATAAGCCGGACGAGATCGGGCGACATTCCAAACGATATCAGATGACCGGCTCTGCTAATAATGAACGCCACAGGCACTCCGTGAAAATCCAGCAATAACGGAAGATGTCCCGTTGAGATTTCACGTTACTCATTCACGGTCAACCTGTCATAGTAATCATTCAGGAAATCAAATATCAAAACACGTACAAAAGATATTCTGACTGAGGTGCGTTAGAGGGTCTTCACCAACAGAACTGATTTGTGTATACAGAAATTCTGATATATGAACGACACGTATGTAAGAAAATCACCGTAAATGTTACGTCAGACTCTGCTACAATCAATTCAGTCTAATTACATAACTAAATATTAGTCGAAGTCAAAGAAACTTTACTAGCCTACGGCAGATAATCAAGAGTCTTAATTATAGCTACTTTCACAGCACATTCATTTAAAACATTCACAATTTTCAAACGAAATGACTTGAAATTCTCAGAAAACAGCTATACAATCATTGTGCGCACGCATTGAACTGATCTTTTGAGCGCAGTTGTAGATCGAGGGATTATCTATTCATATGCTGCTGTGAATCCCCTCATACCCGGGACATTACCAGAACCGACGTGAAACCGGATTTCCTCCTCTGTAATCTCTGTAAGTCACTTCCAGAATGTGCGATCCTGTATCAGAACTGATCTGTGAGACACCTCCATATCTGCAGAATATGTGATCCTGTCACGTCAGCCAATATGACAGCCGTAATAGCCTCTTGGCAAGTCATATAGGCAGT
Source organism: Branchiostoma belcheri (assembly GCF_001625305.1). Lineage (NCBI taxonomy): Eukaryota > Metazoa > Chordata > Leptocardii > Amphioxiformes > Branchiostomatidae > Branchiostoma > Branchiostoma belcheri. The sequence goes on from NW_017803876.1 coordinate 2,965,106, forward strand.
TTCATATAGATAACACATTATTAAATGTGTGCGTCCCCGTTGAAGTACACGGGAAATTAGAAGTGACAAGGAGACAATGAATCATTCATGCTCTCTTGTCTGATTTTCCTCAGCAACAGGTAGACGTGGCATGACCACCATCCACCTTAAGCCCAATTTGTGTAACGGCTGAGTAAATGTTAGCCACAAGTTGAAGGAGACTACAGGCTGACAATAACACCTACCCACTTCTCCAAACCCGCCATCTAGAGACTATATAACAAAAACCCCTGCAGGTGGTCTGTGTTTAACTGAGGAGGCGTCCTCATGGGTGACAGACGGGTGTGTTTCAGTAAAGGCAATCAATCGCTCATATCACACTGTGATAAAAGAGGCACGGTTTGCCGGAGGACGTCGGTGCTGTTTCCCTTATTCTGTCATTTGTCACGTTTAGATGTACCCAGCCTCTTGACGCAAGAGTATAACAAAACGCCATTACTTTTCTTCAGAGCCGATGCGTTCCGTCTACGTGCCGCCACACAGGCGGATCAATGTAGACGCGGACATAACTTTGCAGTAGGAAGATGTATAGCAGCTCAGTACTTTCCCAGAGGTTAGCGGGTCAACTCTGCCAATTACGCGGCATCCTGCCAGGATGCATTTCGTTCTGTATAACGTTATATGTACTAATGCGTTCCCTGTGAGGGAATGTAAAATTGCTCACTTTGACGTCAGCTTCGTTTGGAGAAATGTTCTCGGCTTCAGTCCAAGACATGGCTTTTCTTTCATAACTCACTAAAAGCCTCCTCGCCATCACGTCATGGATGTACAGTTCACTGGCGCGACTGAAGACTTGCCCAGTAGGAGGACGGAGCGCCAGGCGCCATAACTTCCTCATGTTGCCGTCAACTTTAGCGCTGGACAAATTTAATGGCGCACTCAGAAAGCAAGGCTTCCTGAACCTGGAATCCCGTCGTTCAGACGCAGAACGAAGTTAATCGAATGTGAAATCCAACTTGACTTAAGGAGACAAAAAGGCCGACATGGCCCATAACGTCATGCAGTGGAGCGACTTGTCCAGTCTTAAGAACCCATCAGCTAGCCTGCCGCTTGAATGAATTTGCATCGGCATGCATAGATTTATGTAGCATGGGATGTCACGTTCATGTGAATTCTTTCCTTTGTGTTTTTATATCCAGTCCAGTGTTACCACGTTTCGCCTGAGTTTGAGGTTATTCTGTATTATTCGGATCCACACAGATACAGATACAGATACTCACTTAGTGCGGTACCGCTATGTGTTTCCTGTTTTTCCTGCTTAGCACTTACCACTAATGGGACTTCATGAACGCTCACCACTACCGGGGGACAATGGGGTGTTATAAGGGATTCGTATGTTTTTTCGTGGGTTTCTCTGTTTCCTGCTACAGTATTCTGTACCAGATTCTTTGGATTACTCGAAAAATGATAAAAATTGGCTCGATAATTTGCCAGAACCGGCAAAGGAGCTACACATTTACAATTCCCCCTGTACGTATCCAGCCTACTTGGTGAAATTTTACTATTTTCTCAGCAATCCAAAGAGTCTGTAAAATAACTACATGTATGCTTAAGTTCGCTCGGGCCCCATGACAATTTCGCTACTTTTTTTTGTTAAAAGATAAATAAGCAAATACAAAAGATGACGACGCACTAAGTTAGATCGATCTTATATCAGCGCCGCAACTTCTAAGAGCCCTGCCTTCGCTTGATGTTTCTTGTAGGACACGGGTAAACGTTCGCACCTTGACCTTGCTGCAACACTTCCACAGCGTGGAATCAGCAAACCGTGCATGTCCTCCCCGCGGCCCCGCCCACCTGTGGAGCCCGCCGCGCGGCCTTATCGCGCGACTCCATTACGCGGCGTGATGGGATGAACTAACGCCACCTGCGGGCTGCAGTCAGACGCCGAAGCCGCCGATTCTTCACGTGGTGTTCACATAAACGGAGCGGGATTCCAGGCTTTGTGATAGTCTTTACAACCACCGAACTCGGAGATACAAGGGGAGAAAGCGCTCAGTGGTGAGGGCAATTGTCCTCTGTTATCATAAGGGCAGAACTGACCAACGTACATAGGCTGGGAAATGACTGGTTACCTTACATAAGTAAAGCTTATCACCTAAGGCATTTATCAACAAGGCGTACATTCCCTTTCTGCTATATACCTTTCACGAGTAAAAGACCTTTAAATGTCAGGTGTAGTGTCCGGCCACTGCCCTCTGGTACCGATTGCTTCAGGGGCACTGACCCTTTCTATTAAAGCGTTAAGCCTCAAACTCTTTATGTTCTCCTGTTAGTTTGGTTCATTTTAATCCACGAGGAAATTGCAGCAGAAAGCCTTGTAAATTACTATGTATATAAGACCGAGTGTACACACAGGGTATGCACACAGACACACTAAAAAGTATAGAAAAGCGAAACGTTCGTAATATGTGCGGTTTACGTCAACTCATTCATAGATAGTAAGTAGCTTTGCAGCGAATTGGATTTTCTACTAATACAGGATGTTGTGCAGAGAACGCGCCAATCACAGACTAGCAGTTGAGTAAGTCTGAACAAACATTTCAGGAAGGATGTAATGGATTAGTCTTCGTTTTGCAGGAAACCCGCGATTTCAATGCGTTCTAATCCGCCTTGCTGCGACACTGACCGTCTAACCACCGTCTAATGCCATCTCAACGCTGCGGCGTAGCAGGAATGCATTAGCAACAGTCATGGAATGAGGCCGCTGGGAGTTCTACACGAGTAGACTTTTACTTGACTCCAGTCGAAGTCACAATTATAGGCTTTCTGCCCAGCTTACTAGTGCTCAGGTTAATCGTCTTGGCGTGTACCTTAATCTTCCCACTCATGTCTTCCACGGAAATGCGATCATGTGGCGCGTCATTCATCTTTCTTCATGTGCAGGACGTTTGAGTCGCTGAGGAGGGGTCACTGTCGCCTGGTTTTACGTCATGTCAAGCAGAATGGCAGAAAGGTTTGATTGAGTTTTAACAACGAGCAGTACTTTTTAATTTTCAAGCTCGGAAATTGCGTCGAACATGCACAAAGTGCTAAAGGAGTCTATTTCCGGACAACTCTAGAATTTGGCACACACCACTGGACATAAGTTCTAATATTAGAAGTAATCAAGACAGATCGGATATATTGACTCAGGAAATGCGTCAGTCTTTTACATCCTTTTAGAAATAGACAGTTCCCGAAATTCCGTTATCTAGATTGTGTTTCCTTATACCTTCCCTCACTTTTTCCGGGATGACACCTGTTACTCGTATATAAAACATATTTCCCTAATGTCCATGCGTTCTGGTACTCAGAGCATAATGTCAAGGATATATGATACCGAAGATGCCTTATAATTGTTACATATCATGACATGATATTGGTTCGTCCGTATGCCAGTCATGTGCATCTCAGTACCCCGGATTTGTCTACACATATATGCCACTTGCAGAACAACTACAACACCCTTAAAACAGCAAGACAACAAGAAGACGAATAGCTTTCAAATATATTATTCTCAAGACAAATATATGGTTTCGTTACTTTGGTGGTACTCCTTCAGCGGTTGTTTAAACTTCTCCTTATCTTAAAGCTGAAACATTTTTGAGTAACATTCTAGCAGCACGCCGTCACTAGACAAACAGGTGAACATGTTACAGTATATATAGCTTTATCTTGGGTACATATGTATATTTAGATGTCTAAATTTAACTCTCTTGGATATCTAAGTACATACCCCTAGTACGTTATCCACTACAGTTTAAAATATATCGTCTTTTGAAAAAGATCATTAAAGAATACAATCTCATACAACAATTCCCTCTGTAGCATGTAAAGCCCGATGCGGAACAATTTGGCTCCTATGGTACAGTAAAGTGATCCATTAAGCCTATTTCCTTGTCAGAAGAATAACGATACAACACATATATCCCACAAGACGCCCCAAAATAGCAACTTTTATGACTGCACAATGAAGCTGATCTACAGCGTCTGACATTGTGGAATAGATCTGCCATACATCGTGACAAATGGATAACGTCCTCTGTACTGGGATTCATATGAACAGTTACGGAACTTCGATCTGGAGTACATTACATGTACGTAATGGGAAAAGTTTATGTTTTAGTTCGCCCCGGTCAACCTAAGGTGAAAATACTTACAAAGGGACATTCTGCAGTACTTCCTTCAAACGGTTTTAACACCTTGGGCTGCATTACAGACATTCCCTATAAAATTCAAGGAGCTTGACCGCCTCGTGGCCTATAGATTTGCAGGGAAAGTCCACCTCAGCTGTTGTTGCAGTAGTGGCGCATGCAGTCATCGCCGGTCACTCTGTGCGCGTGACAGCGAGCTGAGGCGGATGGACGTGACCTGGACCAGGCCGGTGCTGCGGGTGGTGTCCAGCCCTGTCCAGGAGCAGCACAGGTCCCACACGTTCTTCCTGCAGTGGCTGTTCAGCGCGATGTAGATGAGCGGGTTCAGGCAGCTGTTCCAGTAAGGCATCGACACGAAGAAGTGGAAGACCCACTTGTTCTTATGCGAGACGGGGATGGGAGACACCTCGTTGACGATGTTGAAGAGGTAGAAGGGCAACCAGCAGACGAAGAAGGTGATGACGACGGCGTAGACGACCCGGGTAATGGTCCGCTCGCGCTCGCGGAAGATCTGCCGGGAGTCCCGCGCCTGGCCTCTCCTCTTGCTGCGGCGGTGGCGGTGGAAGGAGCGGACGATGAAGACGGCACACGCGGTGATGATGGTCAGCGGCATCGCGAAGCCGAGGAGGCCGCTGTAGGCGATGAAGGCCACCCTCCAAGCCTCCACGGGCTTGGGCCAGTAGACATTACAGTAGACATGTCCCTCCGACTCGTGCAGGCCCACAAACGCGAGGACGGGCGACACCACCACGAGAGCCACGATCCAGATGGTGACGTTGATGACGACAGCGCGGCGGATCGTACGGTACCCGCGGGAAGTCATGGGGTGGACCACCGCCTGGTACCTGTCGATGCTCATGGCAGTCAGGCAGAAGACACTGGCGAACTGGTTGATGGAGTCTGCGAAATACACCAACTTGCACATGACGGGGCCAAAGGGCCAGTCCCAGGTCACGTACCCAACGCAGATGAATGGCGTGGACAGCAGGAGCAGTTCGTCCGCGATGGCCAGGTTTAAGATGTAGCTGTTGGCCACCGTTCGCGCGCTGGACATGCGGGTGACGACGTGAATGACGATCGTGTTTCCTGTTAGTCCGATACAACATATCATGGAGTACACCACGGGCAGCAGAATTTGCAGTGACTTGTCCGGCACGTTCCAGTCAGAGCTGGTGCTGTTCGTGGTGCTGAAATTCCCGTACTCGGGAGTTGCCGCCGTCACGGCCGGGAGCGTGGTCTGCGGCCCAGCCTCTGCCATCGCTGTGCCTCCCCGCGCTGCGCTGATATTCGCACCTACCTGTTCTCTCACGCCGTTAAACGACTTCAGCAATCTGTTGCAACAGTACAGCTCTGCTGTCGTTTTACAGTGTGTCTGGCAGCTCCTAAAGGAAAGTTCCGGCTTTCTACCCCGGTTTCCGCGTGACGTCGACATATATTATGTTCAGATTCAGCTGCGCACCAGACGAAACCGTCGGCCGTCATCCCCGTGCAGTTGACTTGCGCTCCCCAGACGCGCGTTACCGCCGCGCTCTTTACGGAACCCGCGCACGTCTCCCACATCTTACGCACGTCACGAGCGGAATTATTCGATTAGCGGTGAACGGTACTTCAGAGGAGAAAGGTTTACTTTACAAAAACGTATATCAATACATCAAATCGTCTTGCGATCCGGGATATTTTGTAATGCTCGCCCTTCCTTCTCATTCGGCGTCTGGAATGTTAAAGGTGATCCGAACTCTTCCTTTTCTACAGAGATGAATGTGCTCAGGAAATAGGGTTACTTCTTGTTCCTGTGCTTTGAAAATTCAGACGAATGTAAAGAATTTAAGCATATCACCTGCGGCAACATAATGGAAGTCCGCAAGGATAAGAGCGAGGCGAGATGTGCAATGAAATGGTTTTTTGAAACCTTTTAAAAGCATTTGGTCAATTGCTTAACTTGGTGTGAAATATCAGGCGTTATGCCTAAGCGGGGGGACTCACATTCAGTATTAATTCATCTTTGGGTGCATTAAACTACATCGTGTCAGGAAATGTAAGGCTTGTTGCCCAAGGTCTCTGAAGCAGATGGGGATTTGTCCAGAGAAATGATACTGTTGACATTTGGGTTAGCGGATTTCAGTTCGCACTTGAGTCCAGAAGGATTGAGGTAAATGTAGAAGAATCAGACGTGTATGTTTCGCCATGGCGGGATGAGAAAAGCACATAGCTGAGCTTTAGGCAGTTTGTTTGCGGATAGAAATGTACGAAAACACGTTTGGTAACCACGGCGAGGGACGCAGGCCCACAGCACGTCTATCGCTCACCTTGTCGGCGGTTTTGGCGCGTGATCCTCACTGAGATGAGATTTTCCGTCCAACACCTGTACGCACTTTAGAGACGAACACACGCCAACACAACAACACTTACAACAGGGAACGCATGTGATATTACAACTACACGGCGTTTTCTTCAACGAGGCTATCACAGGTAGACGATGTCAGAACCAGGGTACAAGGAAAATAATATTCAGTCACCGCACTATCAATGAGCGCTTGTTTGTGATCCCTACGATTCGAAAAAAAACAACATTACCGTTGTACCGGTGGGATATAATAGCGTTGGGATATAATGTTCATCAGCCGGAACATTGGGGGATTCAGGAACGAACAAACAAGCACTTTGAGCGATGCAAGATTTAATAGTCTACCCATGGCCATGCCAGCAATCAGTGCTCTAAAGCCCACAAGAGGATGGCTAAAGCCAAGTGTATTTCAATTAACGACAGACAGAGGTTGACTCGGCATATGCCTGTACGTACGTACACGGCAGTTGTCAACTTTGCCATAAGACGTGTCCGAACGATTAAGAATCGTGACGGAAACAACAAACGAAGCGAACGAAAGTCTTGTAACAAGGTCAGCCTGGACATACTGGACATTAATCTGTAGATAATGTGTATTAATGACCCTACTATTAATGGTTAATGATTTATGTTGTAAACAAGTATAAGAATTCAGCCCTGTATGTCACGGCTGCGAGTTATGCTGTTGTTAATACAAATGAATAAACCAATAAAAACTCGATAACTATCACCAGATGTTTCGAGCCAGGACAGCATCCAACTTGTAATATCCTGCGTTCTGGACTTCTTCCGGTCAGACTGATTTTATTGCCCTCTTAAAATTAATTACGCCAAAGCCCAAGTCCAGCTGTACGCTGGAGACGAGTTCTCAAGCTCTGGAATGAAAATGTTTCCGTAGTAAAACATATTTCCAACGGAAGCATGGCCACAAGAGCACTGTAACAAAGTTATCATGATTTGTACGCGGAAATTGAACTCAGAATAAAACTAACATTGGCTGCACTCCAACAGAAAGCAGACACAGAGTACTACCTGAATGCTGTAATCACACTCCGTCAGTAATTGTAAGGGTCGTATAACAGACCCCAGTTATCGATTTAATGGTAACAACCTTATTTTTAGCCGGTGTAAGTTAGCTTGCTTCCCGCGCCATTTCCCGTGCGGTGCAGCATGTATCTGATGTAGACGCGCTTGCAGGGAAGGTTGGGCTTTCCTTTGACAACTTCCAGCGCAAAACGAGCTCGGGTCGTCCCGCTTTCTCACTGTAGAAAACTTAAACGTCTTTACTGAAGATACGCTCCAATCAACCAAAAGGTTAGCAGCTTTAGACGATGAAGCTGGAACAAACAGACAGCTGAACGAGTGTGCGTTGGAGTCTTACACTAAAGACAGTGACATTAAACTGTGCTGTTATCGTGGAAAACTGTTCATTGATCCCAAATAACAACTACACCTACACAAAGGCATGCATATGTTGTTTCTAGCGGATCTTATCTTTTCCTGGAATTTTATCGACGTTCCTTCTCGGAAGCCGGGCAAACTATCTGATCACATTTTCTGTTCTACGGCGTCATTGTCGCTTGAAGTTGAAAGAACAGGCAACCAGAGCCCGCGGCAGCCAATCAGATTCTGACCGGGTGGCCTAATGTACTGCTCCTCTTATCTTCGAGCGGCAACCGTTTAGCATGCAAACCGGAGGCTCGCGCCTTCTCGGGCGATCAACGTGAAAAGGGCAGGTTCAATGGCAGGCTTAGACGTTCATTCTGAATGCCACCCTGCTGTATACTGCCAAATGTTTGCGTGATATTTGTCCTATTATTTTAACTCCTCTTCTGCCAAAACATCCTGCTGAGAAGCTATCATGAGAATGGCACTGGAGATAGAACAGGGTGGATTCCAGGCTAAGGTAGTTTGTTGCACATTCAACATGGTCTTTAGACTAAAATACCCAGTTTTAAATTTTCAAAGCATCTTCGTACTTTCTTGTTACATTGACAGTATAGTCCAAACCCGCCTACCGAACCCCCTTTTCAGGCACTGCGTATTAAATAAACATAACATTTCTCAGCCGAATTATCCTTTTTACCTTGCAGTTTACGCTTGCAACATCTAAGCGACCATTTTTCGACTATCGGGTAGGTTTAACGTCAATGTACATGTGCAGCCTCCTCACTCAGCTGTAGGAATTGACACGGTCTCCATTGTCTCTTGACTTATCTGAGCACTGCGGGGTTTACAATATACCCCCAAAACCAATTCAGGCAGTGTTAGTGCTCAGAGAGCGAAAGTCATACACTACTATAACGCAAAATCCGCGGCTGATAGACTAAGGGAAAATGCTACAGGCATTTTGCAATGAAGAGGATGGTGTTACTGTTTCAACATTTCCATCCAGATCGTTTTTCTGTATATATCCCATTTTGAAAACACGCCTTGTAATGTCAACTGCACCTGATCTCACCAAACGCGCGCAAGACAGAAATGGCTGATTGGACTTATCCGGTATACATATGTACAAACATGAGAAGGATGGTCTGGATTATATACTTTGGAACAAATGGCGTGGGACTTGTTACAAGACGAGAAAATCCACAGGTATTCATCTAAGTGAAGCTTTCTCCCACATTCATCACAGAAGCCTACGTCCGCCAACCAGACTACTGGGAACGTACAGAGTAGATACACAGACACTGTGCAAAGTCGCAACGATGTCCTGGGTAAAGTTTAAACCCACAGTCACAGATGCAGTTAGTCCCTGTACCGGTTGGATATTTGCACTATCACGGCTACGTTATTACTTGTCCATTATATATTTTCCCCGGAGTTCAGTGAGCTACAGTTGTTTGCACAACTTGTGTAATTTGCCACCACTCACTGTTTGCAGAACTCATCATTATAGTCACTTTGAGTTACACAGGAAGCCGATGACTTACACCCGACCCTCTGTGTGCATACAGCTTTCGGGAGGTATAGATAAGAGTATCATCTGCATAACAGTTCTTAAGAGCAAATGTCTATAAGAATCAAACAATGGTGGCTCTCTGTATGAAGCTAGCTTTGGCTGACTACTATGTACTCTACTCTCATCTCTCCTTTCCTACACTAGTATGAGTCTAATGACTATATTCAGTGAGATATTCAATTTATCCATCCAACTCAACATCTGATAGCAGCTATAAGACCACACGTCATATTTGACATGATCGCAACAGATAGCTAGGTTCAAAATTGATACAAGATCGTACAGCTTTTGACATGAGAAGGCAAGTTCATTCATCCATTACAATGTAATATTTGGTTCATCTGCAGCGATGCCGTACTGATCATGATATACGATGCATGGAACACATTACAAAATATTTCTTATTAGACGAATAGTAGTATACTTAGTTTGGGAGCTGCCGGATTGAAAAAAAAAAGAAGTGACATTGTCCATAAAAGTCCCCTTCATGAATATGCACTTTTTCAAGGCAAACTAGCGACCTTAACATTCCAACTACTATACACTACAGCAGCATGCATCGTCGTTCTTTCCATGACGCACATGTATATCATCTATCTCAAGTATCCGTTTATGTAATCCTTCTATATCTAATTGGCAGAGCGAACTCTCCCAAGCTCATTTCCTGCCATGAAGAGTTTACAGCGGAACAGATCAGCCGAGACCACCGCCTAAAAATGAGCCGTTAGGCTCTAATTATCCGGTTCCGCAATGTTCAAGTGTTAAGCACTAACTAGAACTTGGAGCGTACTCCGGATGCCGAAATTGTTTGATCCATACAGACGTTTCCTTAACAGATTCTGAGAGGGAAGATCGTGACGTTTTCTAAGTTCTCTATAGAGTTGCCAGATAACTTGTCAGCCAGCGTCAGGATCTCTCCTCCCTCAACAATGTCTAGACTGTTCCTCATTGACGCACACACTTTCTACCATTTCCTTAAAAGGTGTGGGTGGTCAATGGACGCCTGACATCTAACGCTGAGTTTAGTGCTTTGCTATTGCGTTGCTTACGCAAAATGCAGGACCGACTGTCTTTCCAATATTGCTCCCATTCTGACATGTATGGACGTATTCATAGCATTTTAAGCAATGTCCCCCAGAATGCATTACCGGTGTTTGTTTTCTCAAGTTTTTCTGTTCTCTTATTTTTCAAAATTTAGTGTTCTCTCGTTGGGAGTCAGGTCATCATCTTCATTTGTCAGACGTTAGCACACAAAATGGGTTCTTCAGTTTTCAGGAAAATAATTGAACACTACTTTTCCACACTTTGCGAAGCGGCAACTTAAGATCAGGTAGGTGCTAGAATTGCGGCGTGGGTGTAATCCATGATGGAGAACAAACCGAGCTAGATGCTTCTAGAAATCCACCCCGTGGTTGTGAGGGGACTTTCTGGTTTCAAATGACATATAAACGGCTTAGAATGGCTTTTTACTGCCGGACATACTCTCAAGGGAGGGCGCTTTAGCACCGGTAGAGGCACTGAGCGCCACATGTAACGCTTTTGTTACTCTGTCTCTTATGTATGATGTGTCTGTCTCCCTTGGTCCCTTTTCCCCAAAGGTTCGACTTTATCCTACGTTTTGTGTAGGGATGTCAACATTTTTGCGCCTTATAAGAATGAAAATGTCACCAGCGAAGTTCATTTGGTTGTAGATCGGTCAATCACAAACACTGAAGAACAAATGGATTTACTTGTGTGCTGTCTAACATGCGATGAACATATCGTAGTTTATATATAGCCTTGGTATTTTGGTACCGTGTTGTATCAGTGAACAAATGGCCTTTGTTGCTGTGCTGTGTGAAAATGTTCTGACGTCTGACAAGGGTAAACCGTCACTACTCTGTGTAGTTCAGACTTTGCAAACTAAAAGAAATGTTGTGTCTGGCTGTTATATAATATAAGGAAATGAAAGCCCACGTGTTTTGTGTATAGACACTGCCAAAGACGGTCTCCGTTTGTCCGAGACTGACAGTAAGCTGCAGAGAGCGTGGATATGCCCCTTCTCACTACCAACTGTTGCCGCTTTAAACGTGAATATTTTGGAAGAGACTACTTGGTAACATATACACCAATGTAGTGTCATTAATGTAAGAAACAATGACAGAAATATGCTGGCAATCGCCGACGTTAAGTCTAGTACTCATTATATTTCCCTGTACAGCTTAAGTAGGGATGAAGCTCTGCTGGGAGAAGTGGATAAAGACACCCGGTAGAGCCCATTTCCTCAGCTGACTTTTATCTTTAATGAAGCCGGCTTCTTCCGTTGCCTTTAGCTACATGTAGGTATTACTACTGACGTAAGTTATTCAAATCCCTGGGAAGCGCCGGTATTATCTCAGCCATCACGGTCCTGAATTTCGATGTCAGCAAGGACATTATAATGTCCTTGATGTTAACAATTTAGAAAGCAGGAGAACCCGATGCCAACTAGAGATCACCCGCGAAGTAACACAACTCTAGCTGATTACCATACAGTACATGTACGTTAAATAGGAAATTGAATTTACAATCGTCCGAGAAAAATGCAACCTTTGGTACCGGTGTCGGGACAACAACGATAAAACCTTGAAGACGGTGGATGATAAAAATAACCTGAGAGAATATGAAAAGAGGCGACTGTGAGAACTTGATGATGTCATACCAATATTCTTCTAACTGTTATGATATTTTCACAAATTTTCACACTCGCACACGGTCATTTACATATATAACGGCAATTAATCTGTGTGATTCAGTGACATTTGAACGACCCCGAGAAGAACAGCAGTGCTATGGTGCATTCTTGACACTTAGTGACCAGTTAGTGATATTATCCGAGTATCAGGTAATGCTGTGTCACCCATGACCTCGTATCACTAAAAGAAAGCATCGCAACTGCCAAATAGGAAAATAGCATTTTGAAAGACAAAAATTAGGTTAAATTCATCAAAAGTTTCTAACAAAATAAAACACCGTGTAACGTTACACATAATTGATTCATAGTGTAGCTTTTTGACAGTTTGTTACTGTTCACCGGGTCAAAATTTGAGTCGATTGCGCTTGTGTGCGGTTAACCGAGGTGCAGTCAAAGGTCAACCAACCAAGGACGACGAGAAATGCAGATTTTGTATTACTGTATTCATCTGTAAGTAAGCAGCTGGGGACGCAGTGCACTCGTATTTGATGTACAGGTAGAGTATAGACTATAGTTTAATCAGTCAAGTGAATTTCACTATCTCTTTCTTATTGACAGCCAAGAAAAGATGTTTAACTCCCGTGCCCCCCTCCCCCCACGTTGTGTAACTTTTCAACTTTTCTCCCGTTCTGTTCTCTGAAGGCGAGTTGTACAACTGGATGGTTCTCCGTAAACCCAACCGAAGGATCAGGGGGCTTCTGGACCTGTGGCCGGGGAAGCGGCGGCTAGGAGTGTACCGCTTCCTCCCGTTCTTCTTCGTGATGGGGGCGGGGATGGAGTGGTTCATGATCAACGTTCGGCTGGGCAGGGAAACCTTCTGTAAGTAGCACATTATATATGGTTGATTAACATGTTGTGTGGCTCAAGTTATGGGAGTTGATGTCAAATAATGACATTACACACAGGTAAATGATTTGTGAACCTTTCAAATATGCGGTACTTAATTTAAATGAATAGTGAGATCATGTGAGTGACCTTGAATTGTTCTGGTCAAAGGTTCTTGTGACAGAAACAAGACTGGCTACTCCTTCAAGTGTATGTAATTGTTAGACATATCTACATTAATTGTCTGAGTAATTCCTTTTTAAGTAGCTCCAGTACTTGCTAATCATCTCAATGGTCATTTCCAAACTTGACATCCCGTCGTACTGAATACACCACCTCAAAGGTTGAGATTTCTGTCTTGGATACAAAAGTGATTGCATCATGATTCATATTGCTGTTTGGATTAAGTGACACAACTAAGACTTCTTCATTGCAGATGACGTGTACAGAAGAAAGCAGGCAGAGCGACAATACGAGGCTGCAGCCACAGAAAGAAACAATGATCAACATCAAGGATGAACTTACAATAACAACTTTGCAATCCTAGAAGAAAGCACTTTGCCAAACTGTATATCATTCTATACTGAAGGAGCAGCATTTATTAAAACTTCTGATCTTGGTATAAGGATATCTTAGCACATCACATGTGCAGACAATATCCTTCCACAGAAGCAATTTCACATGTGACACCGAGTTGACAAGAACAATGCCAGCAGGTGTGCCGTGGGGGCCATACCTGCGGTTTCTGACAGCCAGCATGCTGTCCATGTTTGCTGGTGCACAGGTCATGCACAAACTGTACAACCCTGACCTGTCCATCCCCGAGGTGCCGCCCAAACCCGGGGAACTGAAGACAGAAATCCACCAGGTGTGGAAAAGACCAAGCTCGGACCCAGAGAGCAGCAGTTCAGGTGACAAGGCTGCGTAGTGTTCTGTTGACCTTCAAGGGAGTCTGAGACTGAAATATGTTTGCAATATTGAGATTTAGTCAGACATGGCCACAATAAGGACTTCTTCAAATGAAAGTAGAAATATAGTGAATGTTTGATTCTTCTGAGGTAGAGACTTATGAACTTAAATGGGTTATTTCTACCTTGTCTGAGTGAGCCATTTACCTGGATGGATCAGTTGAATAAAGTGGAAAGAGTTGTAACCATGTAATTGTTGTGATAAATGTCATTGTTATAGGTAGCACATAGTATCAGAGCACTACTATCCTAAATAGGAATGCAAAGCTACTCAGAACTTGGATATACTGGAAATGCACACACCACATGAAAATAAGCTCTTTATTGGCAGACAGTACTATCAAGTACATGGGCATCTGCAAGGTTAGCTGTAATCAGAAATGCATGTCCACATCCAGACATATCTATAAATCCATGTAAAACTGTACATAAAATATCTGGTGTACTGCCTTTTCTGAGTTCCAAAGGCACTGCTATATTACAAACAATGTAATTGGCTATGACTCTATATTTCATTTGAATGCTGTTTCACTTCATGAAGTACAAGACTGGAGTTACTTTTACAATGCTTGACAGATGACTAAAATATACAGCCTCCTACAAAAATACAATGTACATATTGAAATCAAACGTCTTGTAAATTCATCATGTCGTATCATCTTTAGTTAATTTCCTATCTCATGTCATGTTCTTTTACATCTTGGTTCCACAATGGATACCTAAAATCTGAATAAACATCCAGATTTACAGAAGTTTTTTTAATTTATACAAAATCTTGGTGTACTTTTATCAAAATATACAAATCAGTTAAATTTAGTTTAAGCTTAGAAAGACTATAAGCTGTTTGATTCCACATTACATTCCAGTTGTACACAATAAAATCAGAAGTAAGCTATAATTCCTGAGGAAAGAATTGCAAGCAACTGCTCAATACCAGTGTTGAACTATACGCAAGAAAAAGATCTAAGGAGCAAGAGTCACACTACACTGCCTTCCATGGCTTGCTGTAGTCAGCTGTGTACTGCTGGTGAACATCTTCAATCAGGCCTTCCATCTCATTAAACAACTAAGGAAAAAACAACATTTCCCATCAATAGTGAAAAGAAGAGAACAATTGTCATGTACAAAACAACAATAAGGAACTGCTGGAACATTCATCTGTAGCATTTCTTGTACCTCAACAGTTGAAACAGCAAATTCAAAGTGTTGGAGTGACAACATTACCTCATCTGTCCAGTCCTGGTCTTTTAAACACCTGTCAATCACCTTGTCATCATCTGGGTCTTCTTCCCCCTCATCCCGCAACATGGCAAGGGTTTTCTCTGCCTGCAGGTAACATGGACAAGATAGGAACCTGAATTTTTAGGGCTTCTCGTCTTAAACATTTTTTCATATGCCTGTTAGGATACAACTGTACCAACAAAAGATGTTTAGTGTTTGGGAATATGGCGTGTTTTTTAAAAATACTATAAGAACATTCCAAATGTACAAGTTTTCATTCTTAGGCACAAAACCCTTACCTCAGCTTTACAGGTGTGAAACACCCTGTATCTGAAGTGGTACAGGCCATGGTAAAGTTCCGACCGCTCTTGGCAGAAGCACCCTACATCAAACGACTGCACAGCAGAAACACATCAGATTATTGTACAAACAACAGAAGAAACTTAAATCATAACTAGATATTAGACATTAATCTTCAACTGAGCAAGTTCCATAGACACCTTGGGTCCTGCCATAGTACATGTAGTAACAAATATTGTGAAATAGGTTTAGTGGTGAAATTGTCTCCAATGTACAAATCCTCACTTCCATCTTAGAGACAAAACATTTCACCTTCTCGTAGTTGCCAAAGTCATCGTCTTCAAATGTTTCCCTATCATACGGTGTTCCCCTCAGGCTGATGGCTTGTGAGCTGGGGTGATCAGGACGACCACATGCCTGCAAAAACATCAGTGTCAACATAATTACTTTCACGGGGACGATAGTTCATCTACTGAGGCAGCAGGTATCTTATGTGGGAAATGCATCAAAGTCAGGAGCAGCATTCTTTGGGGACTGAGATGTGTGACGGTTAGGGATGTAGAACAACACAGCACACCAATTACATGGCCATGTAGGATCAAGGTGTCGACAGGTGACTGTCATTGGTGCCACAACACAGGTGTGCTGACATTACACTGAATATGTACCAGAGTGTTTTTACTCACCTGACAGTTCATGTAACTATGAGAAGGGTTGTTGACGTAGAAGGGGTGCATTTCAATGGCTTCCTGCGTCAGAGGAAACAGTTGTACACATGAAAAAATCCTGTCCACATGGGTTTCTGAGTAATATTCAGTAATGGGTAAATTTTAAAGACAGAACAGAAAAATATGCATTCAGACTGATAAAAGATTGTGTACATGTACATGACTTTGTTTCAATGTTAACTGATCAAATACTAGTAGATACTTCTGGAGATCATCATAGTGCCACACTACAAGATTCTATCTATTCCTATCTGTTTGATGTAAGATGTAACAATGTAAAGACATTGTCACTAGTACTTGATAAACCAGAGAGATGTATGAGTGTCTTACTTTGAAGCTCTTCCTCCAGGCCGTACTGAAGACCAGGCTCGTGGCAGCCTGTATCCTGTGCAGCACTTCTGCAACATTATTTCGGGTGTCATCTGGAATGTCTGAGCAAATGAGAATAAAAGTCACATCACACATTACATCCACCACAAAGTACTAAAGATACATGTACATGTACCTCAATTTCTTCATAGAAATTCTATCATTATATGTTAACTTGAAAATTCAATTGCAAACACACTGACTTGAAATCATCAAATTTTTTTTAAAAATTAAGCTGCAAGTTGATCTGTCAAGCCCAAACACAAGCCCCTATTAATGACCAAGAAAACAATGCCAGTGCGAAGTTGAGGTTTGAATGGAGCTGTTCTGCCAAGTGCCCCCTATCAACCACATCATAAACTGCAGCCCAGCCCTTACCTCTGTTGAACCTAGCAGTGCGGAGGTACTCCCCTGGGTTGTCCTGTAAGTTTGCACACAGCATCAGCTCCAACCAGCTCTGGAACTGTGTCTTCTTCTCCTGATGAACTATCTCTCCCTGGATAAGGAGAAAATGTTCAAGGTATATCAGTATATCAACTGGTGAAATGAACTGGTAGAAAGGTGTAATTCAAGCATTTTACATTTTCTCCATAAAAATTAAGGTGGGATCAGTGTGATTAAAGTTCACAATGTAACTATTTTTATTGCCACCTGGTCAGTGGTCAACTATTGGGATCCTAAGGATCCTCAACTAGGATCCTTACACAGGTACAATTATAAAAAATATCAATAAAAAGTCTTGATTTTTGTCCCCTTTACCCTACTTTTTCCTTGTAAAATTCAACAGTTGACTACAAAAGATTATTACTTTACATGAGTGTTGCTTACATATACTACATGTACACATTGCATTATACAAGCACATACCACCGAATCTTCATCCTCCAGGATTTCATCTCCATCTTCCTCATCAGTTTCATCAGAAACAATGAAGGAGTCTTCAGATTCACTACTGATGACTTCAGCTTTATCTTCTTCTTCCTCCTCCTCTGATTCACACATGCTTTTGTTGATTCCTCGGTTGTTGGAAAAATAAAGAAATATACTTAAATTGATTATAAAGATGTGAGCAAGTATGGGAAACTGCCATACCCTTCTACAACAGGAATAGCCTATCCAACCATCGAATCAAACAATAACAAAACAAATGACTGTCATGTAGGCTACATGGAAGGTCCTATTGTGCTCAGGTATGCCTATAACTTCATGGTTCTTTCAGGTAACCGCAGCATATTGTTCATCATTGCACCAGAAAATTAGTACATGCTGCTCAATGTAAACAAGAAAGAAGGCTTGTTTGAAAACATGGTAATAAGGGATCTGATAGAAGAAAAAAATCCTTCATACATACACTACAAAATGATTCTGAAAGTACTAGTATCAGATGAATCCAGAATAAGAAAAAAGACGTTCAGCTACCTTGTTTCTTCCTGTCCCTCTGCCTCTTTAACCTCTCCAGGGCAGTCTGCTTCTTGTCTTGTATGGCAGATGTTCTTGCCCTCCTTGCCTTGGATGAAGATGTACCATTTCGCTTGTCTCTGTCTCGGCCATCTTTCTCAGACCTTCCCTTGTCTGACCGGACTCCTCCACCAGCACCCTCGCTCATAGCAGCAGCATCTTTCACTCCTGCACGCTGCTGGTTGTTGGGCTGGCCATTTTCAGCTGAGGTGGTTTCTGAAGTTTCCAACTTTCTGCAGCCTTCATCTGAGCTGTCGCTACTGTCTGACGCAATTATGATCCTCCTCCTCCTCTTCTGTTGTTCTTCTTCATCTGAGGACGACACTAACTGAGCTGAACTTTTCTTCCTTTTCTTGGCCGAGCTACTCACTGCAACAACATCTTCATCAGAGTTCCTCTTCATATCTTCAGCATCACGTCTTGCCCTGCCATTCGTTCTCGGCCTGTTCTTGCCCTGTTTTATCTCCTGTGGGCTGGGGCAGGACTCGTCGCTGTGGTCCTGGGAGGAAGAACTTGAACTTGTGACCTCACTATCAACAATAAAGTCATCACTTTCTTCCTCTGATGATGATGCAGCATCATGACCCCTGGTGAATCTCTTCTTTGTTGAACTTGACGCCCTCATCCTCCTGCGAGTTTGCATCGTCCTCTTCTGCTTCTTTCTTCTGTTGTTCTGCGACAGCTCATCAGAGTCACTGAGTCCCATTTCATCCCACAAAGACCCATCAGACTCATCTGAGAGAGACACGTCTCCTAACTCCTCGTATGAGACTCTTGGGTTCTTTGCAGCACGGGTGCTTTTTCGTCTTCTTGGACTGACAGACCTTCCTTCCTCTGTCATCTCTCTGTCCCCAAACCTGAGCTGCCTCTGTTCCCGCTGTGACTTTCTTTGAAGGGATCTGCTTCGGTGACATGCAGGAGTTTCAGCCTGGTATTGGTAAGATTTTCTAGTGGTACCCGTTGTTCTGTTGCATGACATTCTCTAGATTCTTCATTGGTGTCAAATTACGCCGTGAATCTTGCTGATCTGTGTTAGTGTCGGGAGGAGGTTTAGTGTTAACAAAACTGTTGCAGGTGATATAATATGGTAAAAATGTTATCTAATAGCTAGCTGGTTATCATCACCATCATCATCATTAGTCCCATAGATCAAGGAGCTTTCATCATCATGTTGATGGAAGCTCATTGCATAAATTAAGCCGTAGGGGCAGTGACGTCTGTCTGTCATTTGGTTATCAACCTTCTTGCTTATACATGACGAAAACTCTTAATCACCTAAATTCACATAACGCTGTACGTTAAGAGATGCTTGTAGTTGCCAGGAAACGCTAAACGTTTTATCCTGGAACATGAAGGGATGAAGGTGAGAGTGGGAGGGGGGCGAAACCGATTTGCATCTAAATACAGCACTGGCTCAATCAACCAATCAATCTGGTTACATGCCGAGTAACGTTTCGATGGTAAGAGTTATATCCGATATGTGTTTATTGCCAGGATGTTATGCCGCATATTATTTGGATGAACCACTCCCTGCAAAACCACCAACTCTTACCTTCAGTTCAGGCAACAACAACACACCCAGTATGAATCAATGTTTTCGCGCCAAAACCTGCCCAGCACTGGCGTTCTAGAGGTCAAAGGTGATCTATATGCTCGATGAGTTTTACGCGCCGTTAACTCGTCAAATTACGTGTCTTTCATCGTTTCTTCCTTTTCCTTCGACTTATGATACTCCCATGAGTCCCATCAACTAATTTTGATAATCTCTTGCAAACTATTTAGGTAACGCGTGAAGACATGTGGGAGGATACTACATTTTGAAAGGAGAAGCGAAATATAAATTTTTAAAATAACTTTATTGTAAAAAGATATCGTTATTATTCTACTTACCTAGCAAAAGAATTGACATATAAAGTACTATTAGATTGCATTTTTAACGTTTCTAATTTTTATATCAACTTCTCAATCTTTAAAACGTTCCTTTATGTTTGCTTACCCTCCCTATTAGTCTAATGGAATGGTCAACATGGCCGCCGTGCAGACGAAAAACATGTTGGGACACAAGAAGCGAGCTTTTGTAAACGTTTCGTACGGCTCAGAGGAGGATTCTGGCAGTGAGGCTGACGCAAGTAGTAACGAAGATGACGATGGTACTGTTAATCAAATCATTTGTGTTTTATTTACTACTTTTATGACATAATATTTGTTACTCGTTGAATCGTTTTTAGCAGCCCCCCTCCCCACGGCTCACGCACGTGAAAGCAAAACCGTCTAATTTTTTCCTCGGTATCGCTAGAATCTGTCCGGCTCACAGCAAGGTCACCACTATGAATGCGAAATATCAGGCCATAGATACATGCAAGAGCTATCCACCTCTCTACAGCAAAAATATGTAACGTTAGTACGGTATGTAACTTTTATGTTGTGTGTTTGATGATGGTGTACAAATTATGCTTCTGAAACCTGCTAGTAACTAACGTTACTTGAATATGCCAAGGACGTGAGACAGAAACTTTCCGTCCTAAACCTCCTTAAATATGTTATGGACTGATGGAGGTAAAAAAATCCACCCTTATCCAACGAATCACTAAACCGCTATAGCTAATACAACGCCTTTAGCCACTGATGTATCCTCAATGTATCCTCAAGGTACAGTATAATATTGGACAGCCAAATGAAGAAGTGTTATAACCATGTTCAATGTTATATATAGTGCACACATTCATTCTGCACAGTTACTTTTTGTACAAAAGACTGACCATACTCTATATGTTGTTAACTCACCATCAGAGATCAGTGCTGACCATGATGAGGATGGGGAGGACAGCCCCACACATCCTACAGACTCCACAGCAGGGAACGCTGGATGGGCAGACGCCATGGCCAAGATCCTGGGGAAGCAGGTGGCAAGCAACAAGCAGACACCAATCTTGGTGAAGAACAAAGAATTTGAGAAAAGGAAAGAAAAAGAAAGGGAGGAGAAAAAAGAACAGACAAAAAAGGTACTTTCATTGTTTCCTTTTCCTTTGCAACAAAATCGGTTGCTTCTCACTGTGAGGTAGTGAGACTAGTAGTACTTGTATTTGACAATGCTCGAAATGTTAAAGAGATAATTACTGATCATCTAATGCCAATTTAGCAAGTTATTCTTTAGAACCACTTGCTAAAGAACTTAACAATTAAGAAAATATGCAATTAGATTGATGCTGTCTGTAGGAACAGTTTCTTTGCCTGTGTGCTGTACCACCACCACTAATACACATGTATTTTGTTTCACTAGGCTGGAGTAAAGAGACAATGGGAAGAGATGGGCAGAGTGAAACCTGATGTTGCAGAGAAAGAAAGGGAAAGGGCACTGCAAAGAATAGCAACAAGGTAACATGTTCTGTTAGTCCGAGGTTTTATCATGTTTGGAATGGATTCTTAGCAGTGTTGTAGAATATGCCTTAGTTTTACAGCTATCCGAGTTGTGGATCACGCTTTAGCCTCTTTCCAGGTAAAAAAATATAAAAATAAACAGGAAAGATTTGATTTAAGTATTTTCAAATTATTTCAAATTATCTTTTTAGTTTCGGGTAACTGTGGCCACATGTTTGAAGGAAACACCTTGGCTTGATCAGAATCCTGCACTTTCTTGTATACAGGATGGCCTTTGATCTGTGAGGTTCATGTTGTTTTATTCCTATTTCCTGCAGAGGTGTTGTGCAGCTGTTCAACGCTGTTAAGAAGGAACAGAAGACCATCCAGGAAAAACTGCAGGAGGCTGGACCAACAGAGAGTAAGAAAGCCAAGGCAATGTCATCAATCAGCAAAGGTTCGTTTCTGGATAAACTCAAGGAAACAAAAGCAGCAGGTGCACCAAGTGGAACAATGGAAAGAAGAAAGGACAACCAACTTAATAAGGTACTCTATGACAATACCGGTAGGATTTTACTTGATTTTACATGAATTTATTAAAAAAGAATAAGTGGTTTGTGCTGATCTTGTAATATTCTTAATGTAAATATATTGCCACTTGCTTATCTATTTGTCAATTCAGGCAGTGTTGGACCTATTTTCAAGCATCTCTGAACCACTTTGAATGTGTTAACAATTTCTTTTGCCCTGCTAGCTTCCTTTACAGTTTTATCCTGTACAAGAAAGAAGACCACATTTAGGCAATCATGACATTGATGCAGTCAATCTGTCACTAATTTGTCATTAAGGGTTGATAAACATTTGCTTCACATCTGGACGGTTCAATGGTAATCCACAATTTTTAGGATGTGTTTAGTCTATGAATCCCAGCAGTGGTCCATGTGTTGTCTGAACAGGTGCAGTGCAGGTGTTCTTAATGTCTGTACCATGCCCATGACTGTTCTGTGTGGCAGGAAGCAGGCCCTAACATCGCCATGTGTTTTCCAGGGGAAGGTGCCAGACAAGGATGAGCCGTCCTGGAAGATTTTGCGAGATGATTATATGATGGGCTCCAACATGAAGGACTGGGACAAGGAGAGTGATGAAGAGGAGGAGGAGAGGAGTGGAGAGGAGGACTTATCTAGTGGAGATGAGGACTAAACCATAAAATGGAAACCTTCCAAACATGGGCAGATTGTGTACTTTGTATGGTGTAATATGGTTGTAAATGTATTGTACATCCAGTATGGTTGTAAATCCAGTACTTTAAACATCTATATCTATTTTAACATCTGTAAAACCTACAATATATACATATAATAGTTCCCAAAAGACCTCATCACAGACACACACACACCTTTTGCAAAGGTGTAATTTTGACAAAATATCATATTTTTGTACAACTTTTCCCTGTAATAACAATCAAAACATCTTGTTAATTAATGTGTAAATCTACACAATACTATGCACTGTTTTCTATGATAGGTGGGATGCATAGAACACTTTACACTATGTGTCAAAGTTTGACCTAAGGTTCCATAAGAGCCCTGTCTATCATAGTTGAAGTGCTCCCCGGTGACAGATTGCTTCAGAACTTGACCTCTGCCCTGCCCTCCCATGTTGAGGAGAGACCAGACCACACACCGTCTGTGTGACCTACTCTGAGGAAGTAACAACCCCCTCCTGTTTTCCTCTCCACTTCCTTTTAGGATAACCAAGGCTTGCTTGTGTTCCTGTAGAACATTTCCTTTTGATATGAACATGTCAATATTTCCACAACTACCTGGTGTAGAGTTCTTCCACTTAAGATTTGTACAAAGCCTTGGATTCAACAATAGAATTATTCTAGTACAATGATGTCAGCTTTATCTGAACAAGTTCAGTATGTAGTTGTGAACTGTGAAAATCTTTTAATCTTTAATTTTATTAAATGTTATTATTCCACTTGGAATACACCTTTGGGCTTTCTTGAAAAGAAACTTATTTCTTGAATCTGAGACTTGTCCTGTCAGCAACATTGTTGAAATGTAAATGGAGGACATCCCAAGAACCAAGCTACATGTACTTCTCAAATCTGCTTGATAGAGGAGATGACACTGGGAAATATTTTAGATCTATGCTCAAATTGCAGTATTACCAAATATCAAGTGACTGATGACATAAATGACATGTTAAAACTATCAGTTTAATTATGGTTCTTCCTTGTCATTCTTACATCAATTCTTGACATTCAACATCACACCTGCCACAGAAAAGTGAAGCAACCTGAAAATGATGTGGGATTTGGACTCAAAGGTAAACTATTTGCGAATGGTTGCATGATAGTCAGTCACCTGCATGACACCATGAAATGCACTTCTGGTGCTAATTATGAAATACATGTAGTATACTTTTAATTTAGTCTGTAATTCCTGACAAGACCCACCTCCTGCTAATGACCTAACCAGGCTCTCCTTGTACGGCCACCTCCCCAGGAACACACACAGAGTTCCTGTGTGGTACCACCACAAATGAAACATCTTTCCATCAAGGAAATGATTAGTCATCGCCTGCCAATCATCTTTACCAACCCACCAATGGGGTTTTTGTGAGGTCAATTTGATTACAGATAAAGCGGATTTAAGTGTCAACCAGTAGGAATGGGATCTACAGAGCACATACTCGGCATTCCTGAAGATCCAGGTTGTTCAGGTAAACTGTGACCCTTTGTTTTCACCACAGGAAGTACCATTGAAGAATTCCTCAAGATAACTCTGTATTCATTAAGCACAATGGTTATTTGTTACATCAGAACTTGTTCCCACATCAGATAAGCTCAGTAACTGGTTCCTAAGATAGGCAGTGCTAAAACAATGGAAATTGAAGTCTTGCCAAATAAAGAACATAGTGGGTACAGGGGTGCTACTGTCTACAGAGTATATGTGTGTGGGCTTTAACTGTAAAATGCAAATAGCAAGATGATATGCATTTTTTTCGGGGTTGCCGTTACAAATCGGATGGCACCCAGGCTAGCAAGATGAGGCCTTGATAGAGCTGTGTACCTAAACAAATTTTAGGTACAGGTACAGGTACAGGTACACAGGTTTAGGTACAGGTCCGGACCTGAACCTGTACCTGAACAATTCGACCAATTTATATGCTCTTCTGAACTCCTTCAATAACAAAAAAAACATAAATAAACTTGATAGTTAAGGTTTATTCTTTGTTTATGGCGAATGCTCAGATAAAATATAGGCTATATATATGTTTTTGTTTTCATGAACACACTGTCCTTACACAGGGACCCATTGTTAACCAGCTATTTACACATTTGCGGTCACAAATAGGCATAAAATTGGTGTGAAATTGTTTAGGTACAGTACCGGTACTGAGGGATTAGGTATTTTGGACCTGTACCTAATCAATTTTACCGGTACAGTATCGGTACTGCGTACCGGTACACAGCTCTAGGCCTTGAGGATCTTTTTTTCAGATGGTTGTCTTGCTCTACCCCTTTAATCAACATTGGAAAGTTCCACAGAACAACGTACAGACTTTTCTGCGCCCTCCCGTGTACCTGATGGATGTGTGCCCCCAGGTTGACCCCGTGTCCATCATCCACCCACCTGCTCCTGGCAGGAAGTCCTAGCAACCCCGTTGTCATAGTAACCAGTGTGCGGTCGATGAAGAAGTCAAGCGAGGGAAGCGCGCGACACAGAACCATGTGTTAATATATTTATGGTGTTGCAACACGCGAGGAAGTGCCATAATTGCATCGGCGTGCTCACAAACAGCTGTGGGTTGTTGTTGAGCTTGGCTGTAACAAGAATGTCAATTTGGCGGGATGTAAGAGGCCTGTGCGACTTCATCCAGGGTTAAGACGAGGCGTTGTTAGAAGCGTGTTTGTGTCTGTGGTCCGATTGTTTTACGTGCATGTGGGCAGGCCGTTCGCATTAGGGGTAGACTAAACCGCGGGGATGTTGCTGAGTCAAGACTGACTGTAAATATGTTTTTTGTTAAAGATTTCAGCAGCACCTGCTCTTACCCTGAAGTCGTTACAGGGGTGAGGACAGAACTGCCGCCTTCCGATACGGGCGCTGCGGCCAAGGGCGCTACCTTCGATACCCGTACCAACTGATATGTACCATACACATCCACATACATGGAGGTCAGCCTTGAAGGTTGAAATGATAAAACAAAACACTTCATATCCGCCAATTCCATATGATGAGGAGTCCTATGACTAGTATTTTGCGTTCCATGGACCATACATTTTATTCTTGAAAAAATTGTCCGTGTTTTGTGTGTGCGTGTTTGATGATAATTCTTGGTGATGAATGGCGACAGTTGCCTCTGCACAGGTGCAGGAATCCGCCAAGTGGAATGTCTTGTTCAGCAGTATTCTCCTGATAAACGAAGGCCATGAAAGGCCAAGGGTCGCCCACCTAGGGACGGATCAAATATTCTCAGCCAGAAAAACAACTTAACCACCTGATTCGAGTCAAACATCAAATGTCTCAAATGTTCGCACTCAGCATCGCCAACTAATATAACGAAGGCCGTTTGTTGTTCATTAAAATGCCCATTTTTGTTCATTACATATCGGATTGGGGTGCCGAAAACCTTACATTTGATCTGGTTCAACAGTGTGCACTTGACGATGGACTTTAGGTCATTGTAGAACAGTTATTCTTCCACTGGTCGCCACGGGAAAGACAATTTTACAAGTTCACCCGATAAACCTGTGGCTTAAACCAAAACAATTTTGATCTGTTTGAACTTGTGACCCTACTTTCCACCACCACTTACGAATCACTACCGAGCCTGGCACCCTTTCTGTGTTGCCTTACGCTTACTGGCTTCTTGTATATCGTCAAAAAGCAGAAGTACCGGAATGATAATACATGCCCTGATCCGAAATCAGCAACTACTTAACGAAATGCGCGGAATGTATTTAACTTCATCTCCTTGATATTCTAGGTTCATTAGGCGGTAAGAAAGGAAACCAGGGCGGTCTCCCCTGGCTACTGAAGACGTTCCCATGACATCACCCTGATCACTGACCCTGCTTACAGAGGTCTGTTTGAAGCTGGGTCCGCATCAGGACACTAACCAAACTTCCCATGGGACAAATCCTCTGTTTACCTTTCCATTTGAAGTCATCTCTTCAGATGACGTAATGGAATTACGCGGATTTTCTGCTGTAAGACATCAGACAGTTCTTACATTGTGTAGTGCTATAGGTGGTGATTCACAATCGCCACAAAGTACACACAGATCACACACAGGTCAACAAAACGCAAATCCCGACCAGTGCTTGCAGTGTAGCAAGTTGTGTGGACTTTGGATAAGAGTAGGAAATATCCTATGATTGAACCAACAGCGTGTATTTTGGGTACTGGTGAAGTCACAGTTTGTAATGACACGTTGTCTGTTGGGGTTTTCCATGATCCGCGCGCCCCCTCCGTGGTGCGTCTCCCCGTGTCCTGGACCAGGCCCAATGTTTGTGCGCCGTCTGATGTCCTCCCCTCCGCCAATCCCCGCCAGCTTCACATCTGGCTGACACGCGGGAGACCTGCTTCCACCGCCGCGTGACGTCAGGACGTGGCTTGACGGTCAACTGCGAAGCGCCCACGGGTTCTTGTAACCGCCGCCGTAGTTTCCTAAAATAAACCTGACGTTGCAGGGTTTTCCGAGGTGACCGGCCTGCCGCAGGGCGTCTCTGTGTACTTTCCCACGGGTCGGCGTCACAACCCTCACTCTCCAGCACAGAACTTTCTCTGCGCATGCGCGAATGACTATTTCAGAAATAGCTCATATTTAAGACACCCAGATGCAATGATCTCATAAGTACTCGCAAGACTTTGGACCATACACACGAGCTACATCTCTGCATCAAACCTCAACCTTGAATCAATATTGTCTGCCTGTCAGCATGTGGTCAGGCTGAATATGATAAGTGTATATATAAAGGAAGTGTCACTCGAGGTTCAGTCAAGTTGTGTAGTCTTACAGTTGTTCTGTTGTGTCTAAGTTGTATCGCAGCAGCAGTCTCACCAGTACTGGGGTACATCATACTTCTTGACTAGATATCATAGTGGTTGAAGTATCAGAATACAGCACACACGGGGCAACTACCAGGTAAGTCATGTACTGGGGCGTTTCTCCTACTGCACAAGAGTAGTTGTTTATGATGGAGGGTTTAGGTCCGACTATTATCTGCACTAGGATGTCATCAGTTTTGCCCTGTAGAAATAGCCTGCTGTACTGTGTGGGTGAACCCATGCGTACAGGCCCTGCACTAGTACTAGCTAATCATGCGTTAAGTTTTGTACAGCTCCAAAGTCTGCCTGAAGCAGATCCGATAACTGTAGATAAATATGCTCAAGTCGATGACGTCATAGAAGAAGACGTATTTACATTCTGCTCCCACTGAGAACTGAAAACGTCAACAACATGGCCATATCCTTTTATCACAAACCGTACTGGACATCCAGACATGAATTTCGACGTACCAAAATGTTTACGTATCCTTGATTTGATAAGACGTCACCGGTGCAATATGATGCAGAGATGATCAAATGAATATTCAATAGTATCACGTCCAGGCCTCAGATAACCAATGCCATAATAAACCGTTTTTATACTTAAAAAAAGAGTAATTGGTTGAGATATTGAAGGATGCAGTCGCACCCCCCGCGGAGTGGAGGAGAACTGTATCGTGTCAGCCTCGCGCCTTTATCAAGAAGGACCAGAGTTCCGTCGGAAGGAAGTTTGGGGATGTGGGTCAGAAGATGTAGGTTGTCTCTTGTGCAATTTTTGCCTTTCAATCCACGACAAGGTTGCCAAGATGAATAAGTTTTTAATTTGCCATCTTAGACCTCGCCCTTCCTAGCGGAGATGGTCTGTCTGATGTCTGGGCGGCGGAATTGCTTGTTTACACGACATGGCACGCTGACCGCGCGGTGAGGTCCCCCCGGGTAGAACCGAGTCAAGTTTAACTTGCACCGGGCAGGGAGCTGACGGGAGCTATTTTTGTGCAAGTAAGGGTTTTCTCTTGGCTATTTCCACGCGTTGAGTCTATAGATAAGCCAATGACAATTAGCACGAGCAGCACAAATCAAGTTGTAAGTCTAGAGGGCGTCCTATGGTCATTAATGGCACCTTTGGTGAGATTAAGGAGCTCTAGGTCCTTAAGATGATGTTTACTGTAATGAGTCAGCGCAGGTCAGCCGTGTCAGGCCGGGTGGTACACAAGAGGTCGTCAGCAGAGAAAGTTGTGAAAGTGTTATGACTGAGGATGTCGTCGGATTAGAAGCCATCCTGTCGTGTATGACCGCATGATCTCTCAAAAAGTGCATAGTTTAAGGCAGCGCGCTGTGTTTATTGTGATAGATTGACCTTACATTGACTGTATGTAGTCTATGTCGTGATACGTGTCAAGCCCACTACGCGATTTAAACCATGAGTCACCTCCCTCCGATAGGTGTCCTCCCCAAATTCACTTTTATGAGTTCTAACAACGACTGCCTAATGTTAATTTTTTACCATGTCTTGTAGTCTGTCCTTTTAGCGGCTTTGTACTAGCTGATTGTTTCTACTTATCCACTTCCATCACGGCGCCAAACTTATACACGAATTCAGAGTTTTGGAATTGCGGCGCCCACAACTTAAAGCTATAGTTCCAATGTTCAATGTTGTATCAAACATCGATCTTATACCTGTTTCACACCTTGTTTGGCAGCGGATGTTTACGAGACACCTGTATTTGATCCTAAAGTGCATTTTCACGCTGATGGTACCAAAAACAGTCGTGCGAAACTTTGCTTTTTTCACCTAAAAGTTTACCAATTAGAACATGCCAGTTGACTTGCGGTCATGGTGCATCTGGGTTTATGCCCATGTTTGGTTTTACCTTGGTTTTACTTCGCATTGTTCTCGATCCGGACACTACTGTGTTCAACCACCAGCTGCAGCCTTCACCTGTTTGTGGTCAAGGAGTAAACAGCAGGATCAAACAACAACAACAAAGCACCTGCCTACGTCTTTTCCGGCGCGATTTCCCTAATATTGTGATGACCATTTAAGGCTATAATTGTCGGGTTCTTAAGTACTTGTTTCGCGGACGTTGCACCGTCACTGGCCTGTTTCTTTCCTGACGTTCTGGTCTCACCCAGGGGCATTTAATCATACAGACGGACGGAAAATTCGTACCACAGAAATGTGAACTTTTCTTTCCACTAGCTTCACACCGTCTAAACGTCTTCCTGAGGAATATATGATGATGAGTAGGTTCCTGTGATGCGCTATTTCCCAACAAATGGAATTTAGATAGTTAAGAGGAAAGGAATCACACTCGTAGCGTTATTCAGATTCTTATGGTCATACGATATCATGACGGAGGGGTTTATTTTCCTTCGCCGGAAAATTAACGTGATGTGTCGATACACCCACACACCACAAAAATCTGGCGGTTGGCAGCGGTGCGTAGTCGTTGTTGTGGATGGGGAAATCCCCACTCGTACACAAGGAACTTGATTCAGCGGCGGCGGCTGGGGAGGACACCTACGATTTTGGCCGTGCCGTCTGTCGCTGCGGCCTCGCCCTCGCCCTGGCCGTACGTTTTCCGGTCCTGTCTGGGACGTTACGCCGGAGGTCAGGGGTCACGGCGTCGTGCCGTCTGCCGGCCCACACGGCAGGATCTCAGGTCAGGTGAAATGTGAGGTGTGACCGCTCTGAACCCTGGCCAGCTGATTCATCTGACTTCCTCACCACGCCAACGCTGACCAGTCTATTTTTTTGTTAACAACGCTTAAAAAAACACCTGTTGATGATATTTCTTTTCCAATTGGCGAAGGACTACATATATGGTTTGAATTAGATTACTCATCGTTAGAATGTCTCCCAGATGTTGTAAAGCTACCTTTAGAAGTTAAAAATTTCAGGTGGCGGCTTTTTTTCACCAAATCTTTGTGTCAATGTTGGACATCCTTGACCTTCTGCTGCAAAAGCGCAGTGGAGCGAGTTTAGCCTTTGCCTTTAACCGGCGTTTCACAAGTTTCCATAGTATTATTAAAGCGTCCCGGCCTGGTATGATCTTCAATCACGTGTATATACTGTACGGTTAGGGTAACTGAATATGCGTGTTTGTTTGGCCACATTCTTGGCCAGACGCGTGCGCTATGGTAAAGCGGAAGCGAGCAGGTCGAACAGGAAACGAAGAACGGAAGTGACATCATTGTTTTCTTGACGTGCAGGGGGTCGGTGCTAAACTTGGGTGCCGGGCCGCCGCTCCATGGCCCAGATATGTCAGACAGGTAGCCTACTGGGGCCGTACGTTTGATATGATACGGGGGCACGCACTTGACCCCGTCTGGACTTGTTGATCCTCTTCAAAATGCAGATAACATTACACAATAAATCATTGTTAGACAGTGGCACTCGTAGGAAGATAATATTGGTGAGGCAATAAGAATAGGGAATGTAGGAATGACTACAGTCCACTGTTCTATAGCAGCTCCCGGTACAGAGAATAAATGAGGTAGACATATATGAGAAAAGAGCATAACGTCCTGATGGCCATGTCTTATAAGTTATAACTATAGCCGTGCAATAAAACCATAGCCCGCGACCGTCGTATATCACAACAGGAAATGCCAGACCGACACGTTAAGAGAGCGTGCACGGCGGCTTTTGTTGTGGCTTGGGTTCACAGGTGACTAACAGCCACCTGCCCCAAAACGACCCGAAGTTTGTAGGCACGGTTGATAAAGGTTGCCATCCCCGCTCTGAGACCCTGATCCTTGGTAAAGCTCTCCCCGTGCATGTTGTGATGACGGACGCTCTCCATACCCGCGGAAATCTGATCACCCCAGAGCTAGAACGACCCGGGCACATGTCGCACATGTAACCTGGCAATGTGTCAGCCAACAATCGTCCAATACACTACGAGAACAATCTAATATTCTAAAGCGTAACTTTGTTTGGCTTTCGTGTTATAAAGAGGTGTCAGCTTTCCTCTCATATTAACACACCTTTCACGTTGCTGACTCCTTTCTTTACCCTGAACATTGAGTACCAGGGCTCAGAACAAATTGAGTGAAGTTATAACCTGTACAGCCCGATGTCAATAATAACCGTCTTATCTGTCGCTGTGCCAGTGACACTTGCCCCGAGATGTCAATATGTCCTAAATATGGACAGAGTCAAAGCTCTGTGTATGTGTATGGTCAAATGTCGTCACGGGCAGATTACCAAAACAGTTCCTCAGACATAACTTCAGAAGGTAACAGGCTACAGTCAGGGAAGGTCAGCCGTCCGTGGGTGCCGCCGACGTTACCGCCTCGTCCCGCTGAGACCGGCGGCGGCTCGCCCGCTGATCCCCCGATGAACCTACGGTAAACCGGTAAATTAGCTTTTCACATGTCGAGAAAATTCTCGCCATCCATTAAGCGATGTTGTGTCTGCCACCTAGTTAAATTAGCTCAGAGTAAACGCCGATGTATTTTTGGTTAGTTAAAAAGCCGAGTAAAATTTGTAGTGTGGTCTGGCTTCCATTATATCTAGAAGGACTTAGTAGTTTCAAGGCTTGAAGCCAATTCGTAGGAAACCGTCTTCAGATAAATACACACGCCCTTTACTACGCGGAAGTAGGCTAGCCTGCCCCAATGTGACTATGTTCTTGTCGTCCAATGTAATCGGTGACATGTATTTCCTGAATTGTCATGTCACCTCAAAGTTCACCGTGTACTCTTATCTAAAACACCTGGGTGCTGAGCGTGGTAAGTCCCGAGGGAAAGCACCGCGGTTTGTTTTATGAGTTCAAGTTGAACGTAGGATCGTGATATATGATCTGCCTCTGTCCCATGGCTTTTTCAGGCGTCTATATGGATGTGTTTTGTTTGAAATTCCGTCAGCCTGCCCTTTTTGTACGGCACGAAGTCCAGTTATTTTAGTGCTACAGAAGGTCTGGTTACTGGAGCGGCCTGGAGGCGACCTGACTTCACAGTACGCGTAGCGTGGTTCACTGTCAAGGCCAGTAACTCACAGACCAACCAAATCGCACCGGGGAAGGGGGCGGTTCGAATGTTTAAGACTGGGCGTTCCCGGATCGATGACTTAAAACAGGAAAGCTTGATCACTTTCCCTGTAACGAGGAACGTTTGATTTATTTTTCCTTTATTTTGTTTCCCTAGGGATTGCACTGAGTAACGTGAAGTAAACATAAACATTCCAAATTAGTCTATATCCGCAACGAAAGGAGAAAAGGGAAGTTTCGTCACTTCAGTTCTATTCAGGTCTATAAGTGGCTTTAATTCTCTCTCAGCTGCCAGGATTGGAGGACGAGCTTTGGAAGTTTTGGTCCTAACGTCATTATTTGTCAACAGACGGCGCTCGCCCCCGCAAATGCCCTAGTGTAGCCCGCGCCGTCGGAGTTGCCCACGTCGATCGGTTCTACTCACGTTACACCCCCGACTTGTCTCGTACAGCCAGTGAGTAACGGCCCAGTCCACTTCCAGGAGATGGTTTATAAGTCGTGTCTTTGTCGGCGAGGAGCTAGTCTGGCTTAGACACTTGTAGGATGCACTGTTGCAGGACCACAGTGTTTTAGTAGGCAGCGCTCCCGTCAAGTGGTATTGTCTACATCAGTAGTGGTCTCTCAACACGACTAATACATAATATCATAAAACATAACATTCCCCTGTTTCCAGAGCTGACGACCGCGGGCGGCGCTACGGACTGGGAGCAGAGCGGAGCTGCAGTCTGTGTTTGTTGGCAGCTTTTCAAGAGCGTCAGGACCTTCCTGCCTTCTTGTCGTGGACCGGCACGTGTAGAGGGGCTCGTCAGCGTTTAGCGTGCTGCGTGTAGGGACACAAGACTGCGAGATGCGCCCGCTGGTAGGGTACATGTTCTCGGGACTAGTTCTGCTGAACGCCGTGGTCTCCTCGTCGGCGAACTGCCGCCTGGACATAGGGGAGTACAAGAAGAGGAGAATACACGCAGTGAAGGGACAGATTCTCAGCAAACTGGGGATGAGCGATTCTCCTACAGACCCGGGCCCCGCGGAGACACCAGACGATATCATAGCTGTGTACAATCAGACCAGAGACTTGCTGGCAGAGCAGAGTCGCCAGCGGGAGGAGCTATGCACAGACTGGGTCAAAGAAGAGTACTATGGCCGGACAGTAACAAGATTCCCATTGGTGCCAGATTGGCCGTCTAAAGGTAGGCATGTTCTACTTGTCTTCTACAGTGTCTGTATTGTGTGGTGTTTATGTCTGTTGCTTGATATGTGCAAATAAGGCTGCAAAAACGTTGGTATAGCGACCAGACTCTTAGTTTCGAGCAGGCTTCCATTACATCTGTAACCATTTCAATAGCGACGGGAAATACCGCGCAATCCTAAACCATTCCAGTCCGTGTTGCCGTCCGAGTCAATCATGTTGGTGAGTTATCACGCCGTGTGTTTGATTCTTGAGATAAGGAAGATCTAGGGAAATCAGGATCGCCGATAACTCAGGACAGCCTGCATGGGTCAGCGCCCGGCGGGTCGCCCTACAAAAATCGCTTTTATAGACGTCGACGCGCCTGTCTCCTCAAGGGGAGGCGTCCTGCAGGCTTCAAGTTCAATGTCAAGTTGCATACCTCTGGTAGTTCCCACAGACTTGTTTTCCTTGCGACAAAATTCCGTTAAGAATAGTGAACAAAGTTCCTTATAATTTCTACACGCTAAAGTTGCGTCTCTCCGTTCCTGATTTATGAGTTTAAAAGGAGCTACAGCTGTCGAAAAGACTGTCCAACGTGTCTAGCCTGACTAAACAACTTCTCAAGCTGTAAACCATCAAGATAAGTGACGTCATGATGGAACTGTGAACCCGGGTTCACAAATCCACTGCGCTGGCCTGTCCGAGTCCCACGGCGATGTATTAGTGTATATTAGACGGATCATTGTTACTTAGTCAAAGAAAAGTCAGGACCCGGACTGCCGGGCTGGATGACTGTCGTTCCGGCCGCAGAACTAGCGACCAGCCACTTCAAGGCTGACCGGGAATGCCCACCGGAAAGGGCAGATTTCTCAACCCGGCAAATCGATCGACGAAAACATCTGTACTGGCAATCAAACGCACTGTATACTCAGCAGCGTGGCGACTGTCAATCTTCTCGTGTTTGACTGAGCCTGTCGTGTAAATGATCGAGATCCCGTCTTTGTCAAGCTAGTGAATTGAAGCAATTCGAAGGCCTTTCTTTACAATAATCTAATATACATCAAGCAGGCTTCAGACTAAACCAACTTATCTTGCCCGAGGCGAAACTGGTACTTCCAAAGATGAAAACAGCTCTTTTTAACCCACGCATGAGACGAGCTTTAGCTTCGGAAGGCGAAAGTCATCCTTGCAGAACGTTTATTTACTTCTCGGCATTAGGAGCTGTTTGAGAGCTGTTATCAGCAGCAGGTCCAAATGGTTTCATGCTGAGATCGGGATCCGCATCATTGGCGGCGGGGAAGTCCGTTATTTCCTTTGGTGGGTTTAAATAGGTTCGTATTAACTGAGAAGACTCTAATAGCCTGTTGCAATGAAGTAGATTTGACGCTTCAAAGAGATTTCCGATTCCCTTATAGGCATCCGTGATATATAAGACGGGTGATATGTGATGGTCAAGTTGGCTTCAATCCATCCTCGGAAATCCCCCTCCCCTCAGGCGGAAAAACCGCTGCAGGACCGGGTTCAAGTTTATCCCTCGGGTTTGTTATAATCCTTGTTGGAGTTTGGGGAAACGGAATGGACCAATTTCAAGTACGCTTCACGGGGAAAATGATTGTGATATAAAATCTATCTGCCCAGATGCCTCTAGTCGATAAGATGAACAGGTAGCTTATACCAACAGGTACACGTGAGGTAGTAGTTCATACATCAAAAGTTTTAAGCCTGCCACAGTGTCATTTTGTTGCCCACATGTCTTCTCTGGTGTACGAAAAAGGTAAAACCACAAGGATCTAACAAAAACATTGGACCGGTACAAAAAGATGCATGTCTACGTGCTGCTGCATGTAGTGGAGGTTGAGGGTTGTTCTTTGAAGTCATTAAGATGCCTGCCTTATCGGCGTCATCTGAAAGTCCGCGACAAAGGACCTAAAGGTCAGTCGGATGCCCTACATAAGAGAGAGCTGACGTAAACAATCAAGTGCAGGCGCCCTTTTGTCCTTGTAAACTCGTGGCAGATTTGTCCTGCAGTAAGATATCAAGTTGTTGGAGCCTTTTCATGATAACTCCCGCGTCATCGTCTTCGACACATTGCCCTAAAAGTGGCAAAGTGCAGCGCACACTCTCTTATAGTCTGGACACCGGCCTTGTTCGGCCTAAGCCGCTATCTCTATGGGCTAAAGCTGAACGAGAACAGTATCCAGGCTAACACAGTCAGTCTTAATGGAAACAAACACAGAAGGTGATCATGAGCGGCCATGTTGTGCCCTCGGTGATACCGGACAGACGTTCGTACTGCTCAGTACATGCCCTATAACACATACCTGTCTACACCATGCAGGTGAACAAGTTTATTTCTCCATAGCACTTCACTTCTCTCTCTAGTGGACAGTCGATCAACACGACTCGGACAAACGTCGCCTCGAGCCACACGCTCTTGATCTGTTGCACTGCTTGAAACTGTCATTACCTTTGGATACTTACAAATGTATGACAAGTTACAAAAACAACAAACACGACATGACGCCAACCTGCTCTATGGCTGGTGCAGAGACGCAGGTAGATGTCGTCAGAAGTCAGGAGGAAACAGGAAAAGTTTGATTCCATCTCACAGTGCGGTATCGAGAACAAAAAAGCGGCGCTTGCCAAGATAACCGCAAGTTTTGGGGTAAACTTTTGCCGTTGTTTATAAAGTTGGAAAGAAACAAAAGCTGGAAGTACTTAAAGTAGACGCCATTCCTAGTGAAACAGTAAACACAGACATTCGCTCGTGTCTCCACCCGTTAAACGTTGTAGATTTATATTTCTCTTTATGGACCCACAGCAGATAGGTCTGCGTCGTGCCCGGCAAGGTTGTGAGGAATAAGAAAACACGAGTCTCATGTTCCTGCGTTCGGAATGACAGGGCCCAGCTGGAGACGAGTGTATGAACTTGCACACAGTTTACAAAATAATACCTCAATCCCGACCCGTTCTGTCAGAAATCCGACCAATACATCAACCACGCTGCAGTCGGCTCTCGAGATTTTTAAGTAGATTCTCAGCGTTAATGGGGTTGTACGGGTGGGAACGGCGTGCCAGCGCACAGTCTGGACCCGAATTGGCAACAACTTTTGTCAGCGGCTTAGGAAGGCAGACTATGCGATCGAAACTTATATAGGTACAGACAAGCGATCGCTCAATTTCCAGGCATGTGAAGAATCTCAGAAGGCCAGCAGGTTAACAGCCAAGAATTCCGCCCAAACATCAGGTGGCCCGCAGAGACGTCACCTGCGCGTGTGCCAGACTCACAAAAACGGGATCTCGTTTCAGCTTCATCCCCACTGATCAAAGTTAACCTCGTTCTATCTGAGTATCTGTGAATCTTGACGACTTGAGCAGCCCCTGTCAAAGATCGTTAAGTCTCCGGGAAGTTCTCCCCTCGTCTCGCATACAAGCGTTGATGGGGGATCTGCGACTTAAGGCTTTAGAAATGACGTGCATAACTCTATGTACGTATATAAACATAATTAGACTTCTGCATTTCTCCATCTAAGTCTGCCGAGAGCCTTGCTGCCCTTTCCTTTAGACTTGGATTTCTGGCTACGTAAACGAGCAGACATTAAAAACTAGTCTGACTTGACAAATTATGAGTCAATATGAGAAAGCGTGGTTTATCTGTGATCAGAAATCAATTTTAGTCATCTCGCAGTGTGACTGTAGCCACCCCTCACACTCATCAGATGAGAACTCCTGAGGCAGCAGCCGGCTGGCCGCTGGGGGGCGCTGACCCTGCCCTCAGACGTGACGGCCTGCCAAGACTCCGCATCAGCCACCTTCCGCACGACCTATACAGCACAACCACAGGTCTAAGGATGAGTCAAAATTTCCAATAATTATTTGGAAGGAAGGAAATAAGAGCGGATGATGAGCCAAACTGTCGAAATGTCAAGTGAATCGCCTCCAAAATTGCTATATCCTTTAGGTCGTGAGTTGGCGCCCAAAATATCTGATCTCTGTGTATTTTTGGATATCTGTCTGATTGCCAAGTATAGACGAGTTTGAAAGGTTTATCTGCAGCTGCCAGGTTCTCTGCACAGGAGATGCGCGGCAGATGGGCAGAAGCGGATATTTGGGTCAGGAGAGGAAACATGCTCCGCCCGACATTTAGAAGACGTCGCCGCAAAAGAAATCGTCCGTCTGAATCATGACCCCATCCAAAGGCACACCGTCCACACTCGGCAATGATAAAAAGAACCGTGGATCACTCACGGTCCTGGTGTGTTTCCGTGCGGGGTCTCAGGAGAGGATTGTCATGTTTCAATCACGCTATCAGTTCATACCATAAATCACATGATTATACAATCACATCCTCTGATGACTAGCCCTAACTGGCTCTGAGAGAAGGTCATTGCCTTGGTCGCACCTCCCCTACTGTTACTGTTACTGTTCCATTGTTGAGTTCAGAACAGCCAAATTACCGAAATAAACGTCGATACGGGTCCATTCTACTTTTTTCTAGATGTAGTTGTCACGTTTTCTTGTCAAGACAGATCGATATTAGGGGAACGTCAGACGACTCTTTCGTGACGTCATGTTCAAGTTCAAGTTTTCTGACCTTGACAGAAGACCTGTCCACTGGGGGACATCTTCTCTGTTGTTGTGTAACCATGTTTACTGTTGTTGCATTCTTCTGTAGTCTAGACGACCCCTCACGGCCACCGATTGTCCAGACAGAGCAGCAGAATACACAGACAGTCAGCTTACAGACTGTGCGATGGACTTTTCTTTGCGTTAAATTGTACGGAATGTTAAAATTCCATATATTCGACAGTGAGACACATCATATGGAAAACGAAAATTCCTAATGAACAACAATAGCACTTACTTGGGCCCGAAATGCCAAGTAGCAACAACAACAAATGATCCCATTTTATTGGGCGTCCAGCTCGAAAAAAAAGACGGCCCAGTTTTGGTAACACAAATCCTGTGCTTGTTAAGGACGAGTGTAGAATAGTATATATATATTGCCGGTTTTTTTTTGCATCATCTTATGACGTATTATGAGTTAACCTTATCCTTGCGCCTTTTCTCGCCTTTGCTACAGGAAATGCGTACACAAGCATCCGGCTGGAGAAGCGATTCTCACAGTTCTTCAAGTTTGACGTCCAGTCGTTGTATCAGAATGTGTCTGAGGTCACAGAGGCAGAACTTAGAATTTATCAGGTGAGCCACCTATCTCGCACATCATTGAAATGATACTTGTCATCTTTTTTAAATGATACTTACTTCAAGAAAAATTCAAAGATGAGAAGAAACACACAGGTACACGTGGTTTCCAGTTATCCTTTCGTGTAGGGGTGAGCTTCAGTTGTCAAACCTCTGAGCATCAAAGAACCCAACACACTCATCAAGACCCCGTCATAGTGCTTGGCTGAAAACTCAAGCTGTAGCGGAGCCGCATTGCACTTCTAGCGAGACGAATAAAAGCGTCATACCCCATTCCAGTTGTGGATGACTGCTTTTTTTCTCCGGCTCAAGGCGATTTTGACTCACGGGAATTTTCAACCAAATCTCTCGGTCTTCATCAGCTATCTGGCCTAGGTACTGTAGACAGGTGATTTTTCGTGTGAAGTTTCCTTGAGTTGGAGGACAGTTTAATTTGTCACTATGTAAAATCGACTAAGATGAACCTCCATGATTTACCTTGCCGTTCCAGGTTGCCAACCCTACAGCGGACCTCCCCGAGCAGCGCATCGAGCTGCACCAGCTGCTGCCGCCCGTGAACGGCAAGGGCAGTCCCCGGCAGCGTTACCTGGGCAGCAAGTTGGTGAAGACCCGCGCGAAGGGCTGGCTCAGCTTCGACATCACCAACACAGTCAGGGAGTGGCTCCTCAAAACAGGTACTCATCCGTTACTCTCCTTACTCATTCCATCTGTCACGCATCACGTCATCCCACGTCATATCTCTCCATTCCTCTCTTCATCTATCCATCCATCCATCCATCCATCCATTCATTCATTCATCCATCCATTCATCCATCCATCCATCCATCCTTTCATCCATCCATCCATCCGTCCGTCCATCCACCCATCCTTTCATCCATCCATCCTTTCATCCATCCATCCATCCTTCAATCCATCCTTCAATCAATCAATCCATCCATCCATCCTTCCATCCATCCATCCATCCATTCATTTTCACCTGCATACAGCTGTGAGAAGTTCACACAGATCCCATTTCTCCTCGTCTCTTTGCCTTCCCCCAAAGAAACCAGTGTAAATATTTGGACCTTTGCTAGGAGTTTTCTCTGATGTTATGAGAAGGGGTCAGATAGAACACGGCGCGACTGGTTCAGATATTTACTTCGTGCTCTAATGTGTGTAGTGTTCGCTGACAATGTCCACTAGACTTCTCTCGTTGATGAGCCAAACGTTGCGACGCAAACCAAGATGGATACATGGCTGTGTTAAAACAGCGGATCGTGTGGAGGAAGAACACATTGATCGCATCCTTCTGATCGCCCCCTCTCCCCTAACACAAGATTGTGTTTCTTGTACACGTTCATCCGGCACGTTGATCAAGTACAGTCCCATTTCTGGGAACTTGTCGCATCACCGATGCCCAACCATGACCTTGCGTGGATTTACGACATGTGAGATAACTGCCATGGCTACGGGAACACTCCCAGTAAATTAATCTTGGCCTTGTCTCTGGACACTGTCAAAGCCGATGCTGCTAAAACGATATGTCAAAACACGACAAAGGACTCGTGCAAACTGACGACACTTTGAATAAATGTCATTATGTAAAATGGGATGCTTGCCAAGTGTGGCGAAGCACTAGTGGTGCTCGAAGCAGACTTCGTTTACTGACACAGATTAAAATTCCTGAATTGAATTGAATTGCTGTCGTTGAGTTCATGAACGTAGCTTGATTTCCGATAAACGGTTTTCTCTGATCATATAGAGTTAGATCAAGTAGTTAGATATGTACCTGCTGCGACCACAAGTTACGACGGCGAAGTTTTGTGCCATAAAATACCGACAGTCGACGCTTGCGGCCATATAAAACACCGTCACCTATTAAGTATATTTGTTGCCAAACTTGGTGGTTTGTGGTATTGCTTTGGTGACCAGACGGTAGATCCGGCAAAAGCCACCGTTAACGCCATTGTCATCAGCGCCACGACAGACTCAAAGGAGCGGTCCGGAGCGGCCTTCAAAGCCGGGAGGAAGACGTGATGTCAGGGGCGTGGAGACGAAGTATTCTCGAAATGTTTTTGAACTGTCCGTACAGGTGTAATGTCGTCAACACTCGGCACCGTTGGATGAGCTGGAATGTCGCTTCTGACGTACTTGAGATGACAAGACGCAGTGAACGTAGGGTCATCACCTGGTCTCGTATTTTCCTTCTCCCCGCAAAAACCAACAAATGTCACGGTACAATTTGTTTACGGCTATCACGGTGCTGAGTGGCATGTGTGAGAATGGTCTCCGTTACATAATGTTATCATTCCTACAGAGTTCCAAGAATACCCCGACTTCCCAACTTGTTTTATTGTTTTGCACCAAGAAGTGGTAAAAACAACTGAAAAGTTGCCACAACACATGCGGTATGATTCCAGCAGAACTGTGCGTATAACAACTGTATATACACATGCTGCTGTACACTGTAAGTTGTTAGGAAGTTGGCAAGTTAGCAACTTAACCTCCTTGGTAGAAGTCCAAAATCTAGCAAACGGCCGTTTCTCGTCCTTTTTCTGTTTCACTCTTTTATCAATACCGGAAATGCCGAAAAGACCATTTTCATTCTTGACCTTGCTACGGCCGCCACCATATGAAATTAGAGATGCCAAGGTTTTTTCTCCAAGGCCTTTTTTATTCGTCTGGCAATTTGTCAGATGAACGTGACCCTGTCGTGACGACATGGCAAGGCGTTCATAGATCAACACGGCATTTTGATTACATGTGATCTGGAGTTACTTAGCGTCTTGTACAGCAGTCAGTGTCAGAGATGTACAACAATAAATACACGTAGCAGAAAATTACATTGCGCGACCGAAGGATCGTTGTGAGAGATGAAGAAAGTCACTCTTCTTCAAAACACAGTTACCATCGGGAGGCAAAAGCCGTGCACGTTCAATGCGCCGTCACTAACACAGTGTACCACGAAATTAGAACAGTTGTAGCCTGTTGTAGCCAGTTGTAGCCATTTCTACTGAAGCTTGCTGTTTCGAAGCTTTCTATATTGGATATGGTTGATAGGCGGTATATATGTGCGCCTCTTTCAGCTGACAGGACCATTTGAAGTTCGATGGGTAGCACGTACAAGTACATGTACAGCCACACATAAGAACTTGATAGCAGCAGTTGTAATGTATAGCGACATTTAGTAACAGGTGTATAGGATTACTACTAGTTTGCTCTTTCCTGCGCTATAATCGGTATTTGCTCAACCTGAGGAAGAAATATGGCCAAGAAATATAAACAGAAGGCCCAATAGGCAAGATGTGACCTTATCGTCTATTTGGCTTCCTTGTGTGTTTTTGCTTTTTTTTTTGGCGATTTATCGACGGTCTTGTCTCCTTGTAGACAACAACCTGGGCCTGGAGCTGACGGTGCACTGCCTCGGGCGGACGTTCGACGCCATCGCGGGGGAGCTGACTTCAGACACGCCGGAGACCCTGCAGACCTTCATAGCAGGTGAGCCTCAGCTGTAAGGAAGTAAGCTCCAAATTATACCTGTCACTTCAGCTCTTTTCCAACTGAGTAGGCAAATCAAAGGGGCGCCTTGGGGTATGGCGTATGTCGTGGAAACTGTAACTTTGCTAAACTGGACAGCTCTAAGGTTGTTCTTGGCGTGCAGATGTTTCCTGTAGGGTGCATTTTTACCGATACCGTATCTTAAAACAGGCGGAGTGCGAAACAC
Organism: Branchiostoma belcheri; assembly: GCF_001625305.1. Taxonomy (NCBI): domain Eukaryota; kingdom Metazoa; phylum Chordata; class Leptocardii; order Amphioxiformes; family Branchiostomatidae; genus Branchiostoma; species Branchiostoma belcheri. The sequence goes on from NW_017803876.1 coordinate 3,007,658, forward strand.
TATCAACTGACAGGAAACTATGATGAAAGTCGTGTTATTAGGCTATATGTTTCATCTGAGGTAAGCAGACGACATATCCGTCTGAAGCACCCACTTATCCGTTTGGTAATGCCGAACATCCCTTCAATTGGTCCCAAACACGATATGGACACGGCACAAAAGGCCTGGGTATAACTCACAGTGTTTGAAGATATCCGACATGGCTACAATAGGATATACGTAAGTTACAAGTGTCATAACACACAAGCCCTTCCGGCCAGCCGTCCCAGCCCGCAATCATTCCGTCCCGTATCACAAACCGCCAAATAACAGACCGACACACGGGCAGCGGCAGGCGGAACATAGAAGCATAAGCCCAGAGAAAGATAGCTTCCCCCAAAGTATTTCCGATAAACCAACGACAAAACCGGCCTTTTGAAAAGTCTGACATGATTGAATATCAAAGAAACCACATCAGTGAATGAGTGTAAGACGAGAAACCTGGGCCATCCGGTGGCTTAGGATGTGAAGAGAGCCGGGCTCCTGTTGGCATATGGGCCTCTTATGGTCCGGTGTTTCCACGTTATTGCAATAAAGATCACGTGCAAGAATGTGAATACGCATCAACCAGGAGGCGGTGGAAAAGAATCGCCAGTTACACAGCACGGAAAAACTACAGAAAAACAGGAGAAAGTTGCCGCAGGTTGTTAGATATCAGTCCGAATTGGCCGAATTCGTTCTTCTTTTAATGCGCCATTTATTGACATTTATTGACATTTATTTGCCCGATTCCTTAGAAATGACATCACTTCACAAGTTTATGAAAAAGAGGTCTGTCCTCGCGGCTGTCAGAGGTGCGCAGGCGCAGAGGGAGGGGGGGGGGATAAAACCGTTATCAGTTGCCCGGGGCAGCCCGGTCATTACCCAAGTATGCAACGAGCGTGAAATGTGCCCAATTTTGGGGACGTATGTCTTCTTCCAGAGGGTGTAGCAGGTGGGGGCGGGGCGCAGAATGCCCCCC